>NW_026067995.1:0-245468 GCF_014885135.2 Alexandromys fortis
GGGGAAGGGGAAGGGGAAGGGAAAGGAAGGGAAGAACACTGGAGTGGATGTGGGAAAAGGGAACACCTATTCACTGTTAGTGTTGATCCAAACTGGTACAGCCATGACAGAAATGAGTGTGGAGGTTCCTCAAAAAGCAAGGAAGACATCTGTCACATGATAACAGGTGCACCACTCCTGGGTATGTTCCCAACAGACTCTGTGTCCTCCTATAGAGACATCTGCTCATTCATCCTTCAGAGCTGCTTTCATCACAATATGTAGAACATGGAAACAGCCTATATGTCTCCCAACTGCTGTTTTATAAACCTTTTTAAAAATATGCATATGGCCAGGTGATGGTGGCACAAGCCTATAATCCCAGAAGTCAATTGAGGGGCAGAAGCAGACAGATCTCCGAGCTGGAGGCCAACCTGATCTACAGAGCAAGTTCCAGGACAGCCAAGGCACAGTTCTCTAGTAAAGCAAAACAAAACAACATTATACAGACTCTAGAGGCCATAATGACTGACACCTGCAATCTCCCCTAGGAAGCTGAGATGGAGGTCAGTGCAGCGTGAACAACAGCAGTGAAGACTACATACAAAAACCCAGTCCCAGTAACACTCCCCCAAATTCCATCTATCCATCAATCAAAGAGATTCTCCGTAAATTCTGACCTAATTCGAAGATGCTTATGTTTCATTTAGAGCTATTCTGGCTGCTGTTTTGATATGGCCCATTACATTTCAAAAGGAGTTGCTTCCTGTGTAAATCTGTGTCACATATTAGCTCTTCCTTGTATCTCAACGGACATTATTTAAACCCTATTTTGTTTCACCATTAATATCTATAACAATAGTACAGAAAATTCACTGGAACTCAAACCATCACCTGTAACATAGCCTACAAAGTTTAAATAGCATGCAAGTATTTGTAGCTCCACAATCTAAAGATCAAACCAGTAACTTTGCACTGTATCCACTATATTGCTAAGCAATTTTCATGTACTTAATGCCATAGTTCTAGTGAAACAGAATACTGACTCTCCAAACCACCATACGGTAGATAAAAACATAAAAATATACACATTTCAAAAGTGTTCTAAACAGAAACAGAATGGTTTCTGTGCCTTTCAGCCTTGTTGCTTTTAGTACGATCAGAGATAAGCGTAACTGAGCATACCAGAGCGATACATGCACACGGAAGTTTTTAACCCACTATCTGCAGTAACAGGAAAACACTGAGCAATGGATAGCTGTTGATGCTGACGGATTTCATATTAATAAAGGGGCCACAGCTCATAAAAACCCAACAGCAAGTCATCTGGGCAAGCAGGGATTATCTCCTAACTGCTTGTCTTTAATACTTTGCATAATGAACACTATTCTTGTCACTCCAGGTTCATTTCTTCCAAAGGTAACAGTAACTGTTTCAGTGGACAGCCCAGTGAAGTTTTGTTTTATCAAAAAGACCCTATGTTATCCACATTCCCTGTTTCCACATTCTGGTACTGTCTAGTAAGTACATCTCTATGAATTGACATGCATTTTCTATATTCCATCTTTAGACCACAAAACATAACTAAGACTAATAATACCTTAATATTATATAAAGTTAAATAGAAAGTTACCAACTGGCAAACTTCAGTCTGGTAGAAATGAGAGAGCATGAAATCAGTGTTCAAGCGTGGCTGCCGCCACCCACACTAAGAAGATCCAGGCATTCTCAGCAGGAGTGCAAACCTACACTGCCTCCATGAACATTCATAAGAGCAGACAGTCCCTCCTCACAGACTGAACCAAGCCCCACAGCCCTTTGCCCACTGATGCATAGCAGCCAACAGGAAGGTGGGCTTTACAAGTAAAAGCCAGCTTAAACTGGTTAATTTCTTACCTCTTCACGTATGGCCCGGTTGCTCCTTTAACTTTTTGTTTCCTCTCTTGTCATAGCTCAGCGCCAAATGGTTGTGATTCAGCAGAAGTTTGAACCTGAGAGAAAGAAATGTTTTTTTCAGAACAGACATTCAAAATCAAGTTCCCTCCACTGTTGTCTTTCTTGCCTGGCTCTGGGTATATGTGTGTGTGTGTGTGTGTTTCTCCTTGTCCCTGAGCAAGGCAGCTACGTCGTGGTCTATAAATATTGACCCTCACACTTGCTCAGAGCTCTCCTTGCTCATGGCACAGGTCTGTGTTACTGAACACCGTGGTAATACTCCGGCAAGGTTCTCAGCTGCTAGGACAAAGCAGTGGATTGGCTCGCTACCCAGCAGCCCTGTGCTTGCCTGGAAATACCATTTCGCTGCCAGCTTTACAGATGCTACGGGCCTTTCCTGAGCCCCAAATCAAGCACAGAGGAGCAATTATAAGGCTTGTCCGAAGAAATACAGCTTTCCTCAAGCAGGTGGAGAGGAGAGGTCCAGGAGGAGGGGAGGACAAGAAAGGAAATACTGCCTTTGTTCTGTCCAAACAACACCATCACACACCTTTATAAAATTCCTACCTAAATGCCATCCAATTAAACTTTGCAAAACTTGGCTATACATATTATGAATGACCTAAATCATAGGAAAGCAGTTTTATAATTGTTTTAATATTGCTTCTTATTAAAAAAAAAAGGCTGCAGGGAATGAGTAATTGGCCACAGAGAGATTTTTTTTAAGACATATGTTCATTTGCAGAATGATAGAAATGCATTGGAATGTATAATATTAAACAGATAAATTATGTATTGGTGAAAGAAACTAAAATGTAATCTAAACATTATGTGAATCAACATGTTAAGTTAACTTGTAGATTTACAATCCTGTCAGTTTGACTTATTCTACTTTGGACTCTTAGATTAAGGATAAACTAAGATTGTAGGTAACATAAATTTCCGATTATCTATATTCCATAGCATTCACAGTACAAATGATTAGAAAATATATCATTCCAGATTTTCCTGCATTTACCAATGATAATCACTTGTGTTTTTTTATTAAATTGTATCTCTTGATTAAATCAAAAATGAAGTAATCTTTGGAAACAATCTGGTCCTGAATCTTCGAGGTCTACCCCATCTACTCTGTTAGTTTACTCAGGGTCATGAGGCAACACGGTAGCAGAGAGCCAAAACCCAAACCGCAGTCCTTCCTTCTTACTCAGACACTGGGCAATGTCCACCGGGAAAGTGATTCTCAAAGCTCATCTTCAGTCAGCTTCCTGAAAGCCTTACCCATCAGAAAATAGAAGCACAGTCAGGTGTAGTGTCACACCCCTTTAATCCCAGCACTCAGGAGGCAGAGAAAGGCAGATCTCTCTGAGTCTGAGGCCAGCTGGAGGAAATAATGAGTTGCAGAACAGCTAAAGCTACAAATTGAGATACTGTTTCAAAACAACAAATCAAAACAAAAATTCATAGGCACAAAATTAGTGTGAAAGAGAAAATTTGTTACAAGTAAAATGCCGAAAATTGTTACATACGATTAAGTTTCAAACAACTAAAATCAAATCCTCCATGCTTAATTCGTTAATTAGTATTTTCGCGACGTTAACTCGTTGCTGGGAGAGGCCTACAGCTAGATGCTGAAGAAGCAACATTCCCACTCTCAAAGACTTTATAATCTAAGTTAGAGGAGTATTTAACTGCTAGACAGAATATTAGCTAGAAAACGAGGGGGAAACTAAGGAAAAAGGAGCAAGCAGAACCCCAGCTAGCACTGCCTACAACAGACAGCTTGGCATAGGACACTCCAGGCAACATTACTGAGGCACAGACAGGGTAAAACAAGGTAGAGAAGGGCAGGAACGCAATGGCACACACACACACAACTGCAAACAGGTCTTTCTGACTGGGGTGCACGCAGATGAGACAACGAGCTTAGGGAAAATATGCAGCAGAGAAGGAAGTGTGTGGACTGTGAAAATCATGTTAACACACTTGGGATTTCTATTTAAAGTAGGCTACAAGCTTCAGATACTTGTCACACACAAAAGGAATTTTGAAAATTATGTACTCCTCATGCAATCAACAAGTTTATATGTTTAATATATGAGTATTTGCAAAAACAGATTTTCTACTCTTCTAGAAATAACATTTTAAAAATAAAATTAAGCAATAATACATACATAACCCATTGTAATTTAAAATAATCATTATCTATTTATAAATAAAAAGAAAGGCATTCGTTAATGGTTGAAATTTTGTTTAATATTTTATTTCATTGACATTTTAATCACCTTATTTCCTCATAGATTTTTTTTTAAAATACACATAGCATTTTTAATATCATAGATCTCTTCAATAAGATTTAATGTATTAAAGTTTTAGTGATTAAGTATCCCATGATTGTGCACACACAATGACAACATAGTATGATTTAGAATGGATAAGGGTATATGTTTCTTTTGTAAAAGAAATGTTGCCATTAATAAAGCATTGCTCTCAGCAAGATCAATATTCACAGAGTACAAGTAGATGTTGAGAAGGTAGATGCTCCAGCGAAACTATCCATTCAGCTGCTAAGTGAAAAGAACTAGTGTTGAAAGGCTCCACAGCTTGAAGTTCTAGCCATATGCCATTTGGGATCAGGAAACCATTCCAGGGGTTCCAGGCTTTGGGGTGGGGGACAAAGGGCACCAAGGAGGATACTACTCGTGGAAGCACAACCACTTTGAGTGATGAAAGAGCAGCATGAGGTCATGCATGTGGCAAATATACAGAATTGTTCAGCCCAGAATGAAGCCCTGGGCTGGAGAGATGGCTCAACCCTTGCTATTCTTGCAGACACACAAGACCTTGAACCACAAAACCCATTTCTGGTGGCTTATAAACATCACCTTTAACTCCAGTTCCAGAGGGACCCAACATTGTTGGCCTCTAGAAGTATTAGGACTCATGTGTATATATCCACATAAACACACACATCCATGAACCATTGAAAGTGTTCGTTTTTCAAAAATTAACCCTGTAAAGTATGAAACCAAAATTTAAAAGACAAGCTCTTATGAGTAAATTGGGAGCGTGAGGGTCACGGGAGAGGGGATGTGGGAGAGAGAGGGAAGAGAGAGGAGCGGGGAAAAATGTAAAGCTCAATGAAAACAATTAAAAAAAAGGAAGTGTGAAAGAGTGAAACCTTGTGTGTGTCTTCTTGAAGTACGTGGCTTAGAGGTGATATTGTTTACTGAGCAATCTTTGTCTAGCAGGAGATTTAGAAATAATCTAACACTAAAAGCAGACCTGAGTCCTTTTGGCATTTTATGATAAAGAAAATAAAGCTAAGTTATTAGGTGGCTTGACAGAAGTCACATAACAAATCAGTCATATAACTGGGATTGAACCCCAGTCTATGACTGAACGATAGTACTGCACCCCACCTGATATCAATTGTTTAGCAAAGAATTGATGTCACCATGGTTAGGAAAAACAAGGGACATGCCAGGAAGGACCAAATGAGCCTTCTGAGCTTTTCTCAGAGAATGAAGAGAATTTTAATATTGAGTACTGAAAAGTAGCAAAAAGAAGGAACTATCAAATGAAAGGATGCCACAAAAGAGCTCGATGCCTTTTCTTCAACTTGGCAAATTGGTAAAGAGGCTCTGAAAAGTCAAGGCTGGCTCTTCTTTGGGCAGCTAGGTCTTTGCCAACCTAGGTTACAGGAAAAGGAACAAGTTCACAATAGGGTGATGGGGAAAGGGGGTAGTTTTAGTTTTAGACACAATAACTTGTTATGTGTTGAATCCCAGTGAACATGTTCAGTAGATGTTCAAATATGCTGGCCTATGATAGAGAAAAACATCTATTCTTTTGCAATTAAAACACTATTAGCATATAGTCTCCATCAGAAGCCATAAAAGTTACACCCAGATCATATATTCGTCGTCTAAGAAATATCTGTACTGTTTCCTCTTTTTACTCAGTAGAAGCAATAGTCTAAATCTCTTTGCTTTACTCCGTCCGTGTGCCTTAGATAGTAGCAACTGTAACACCCCTCTGTCTTGGCAGCAACTTATCCTCTAGATTTTCCTTACACACCTGTCCCTTAATAAAATTTCCCTTGATAAATTTCTATTTGCATTCCCCCTTTTGTGTGTTCTTTCTATGGATTCCTTCTCAGCAAAGCCCATTGCTGTAATACTCCATAAAATGGGAAACTCTTTCTCGACCCAATACGAAACAATTCCAATACTGGCTTAGGTTTACAATGAGCCTTGAATATAGGAAATGTATAGTACTTGCTGGATACATGGCTCAAAAGACAATGGTCAGCTATATGCTAACATGATCACGAGAGCTCTCAGTGTCACCATGTACAAGGAGAGTCAGTCTAAATTGGTATCTTAATGAGACCTCTACACACAATGAAAACCTGAGGATGAGAAAGGGGCTCGTGATTGGAGTGATAAGGAGGGTGAGGTCAGCAGTGATTAAGTGCTTTGGAAAAACCGGAAATGGAGTGAACTCATCGCAGGAAGCAGAAATGTTGATGGCACTGAAACCACTAACATGTGAAATGTAAAAGCATCAACATGACACATGGATTATCTTTTGAGGAGAAGTTATAAAAGAGAAAACACTGGCACTGTAGCTGTTTTCCCAGGCATGGCAGGTCAGCATGCAAAATTAGACAAGAGAAGGATTATTCTTTCAAAAGCCATCCCTCCTTGAAACAGGGAGAAGAACGGAATGAGGTTTTAAAACAGCACACAAACATAGCAAAGGAAGCAGAAATTCCTACAGGGGAGGTGGCTGGTCTGTGGGCACTTCTCAAGATGGAGGATGAGCTGCACACATGCCTTTGCCTCTTCATTATTAACCTGGGAATCAATTTGAGATCAATTCATTTTAATATAGAATAGCGTCTCATTACATGAATATGCCAGATTATACACCACTCCCTTTGCTGATGGACTTTTGAGTTGGATTTCATTTTGGCAACATCATGAAAAAGGATGTTATATACATTTAGGTTCACGTTTTCTTTAACTTAATTTTTCATTAATATTTGTTAAATACCAATGAGTGAAAATGTTTTAACTTCGGCACAGTGGCTGTGCCTTAATCTAAGGCTTTTTCAGCTAGTATTTCTGACTCTGTAGTTACTGGCCTGCTTCTCTAGCAGGGAATTCTGTCCCCACAGGCACTAGTTCTGCCTCTGCCACTAAAGATAACTTAAATTAAATCTCTATCATTTCATTTATAAGTAAAACTCAAGTTCAACGGTTGGGGTGAAACCCTGCTAGCTCAGAGAGGTTGAGTAGCAAATATCTAGCCTTCTCTCCTTGCTGGTATCTCCCAAAGACCTGGCCAGTCCAAATCCCTCCCTACTCCTTCTGGTGTGTCTCTCTGTCTCTTCCAGACGCCCTCTTGATTCTCTGATTACTTTCTCTTAACTAGGTGCTAACTCAGTCTCCTGACCCAAGGTTAATTTTATTTAATTAATGCAAATGCAAACTCCAAGTTCATGGCATGATTAAATATCCCCCATCACACAAGTGCTTGGGAAAGAAACTCATTTTGTGTTCTAACACACAAAAATATGTGTCAAATTATTTTCTTAGACTGCATCATTTCACATTATGACCAGGAAATATATAAAGGTTTGAATTTCTCTCTATGCCCTAAAAAGATCTGTAACTACCTCTCATTTTTCATAGTGAAACTACTAAATTTGAAGTCCAATCTCATTGCCAGAGTAACTAATCATAATTGAGCATCTTTTTCTATCTTAGATGACCACTGCATTTCAGGAAATACTGACCAAACAGGTGAATTTTTGTGCCTCAACAAAACTGACCTTGCATAGTTATCACCACTCACTTGTAAACTATATAAATTGAAAACAGACCAAAGATTCAATAAGTAGAATTTTTATTTTTGTATCATTGTGCAGTTTTAAATGAAATTTAAATTTATTCACAGTTGCAATGGATTATTTTGTAAAGAACAAAAGGGAATCGAAAATTGTTCAAAAATGTCATGTTTACATGCTAATAAAAAACTTTAATAGAAAAAGTTGTGATAAAGATGCATTTTTATTTATTTGCAAATCATTTTTCTACAATAAAGTTTATGTAAAATTTAAAGGATTTTGAAAAATAAAACAAATACAGAGAAAATGAGTTAATTACACCTCCAGGACTGTAACTACCTGCATGGGCATATTTGGTTTGCTAATATACTAAAAGATAATGTTAGGAAATAGGTACTCTGGTTATACTAATACTTAAATTTTATGTTTTCTTGAAGCTAGAAACTAAGAAAACAAAAAGGTAAGCCATGAATAATTTTGAACTATTTTGTTGACAAACTTAATCGGATATAAACTATACAAAGTTCCCTACCCTATGTAGGAATGAAACATTTCTCAGGGGCCAACAGCTACAAGCAAAACATTAGTAATCTAAGCTTGTACTCATTTTACACCCGAGGGTCTGTGACTTTCAGTATAAATGACAGGAGAAAGAAAATGCTCCATACACCTAACCTAGTTAGAAGTAAGCCATGGACTGTGCTTTCCTTTGTCTTTCCTTTGGGGACCTATTATTCGTCATATCATGTATACCGTGACTTACCTTTAACTCTAAGGTTCTTTGTTCTCAAGTAATAAATACTTTGTGCTCCCAGGACCCCACAGGAAAATCGCACATAAGTCTACTAACCTTTACGGCTGCCCTTTATCTGAGCACTTATCCATTATGAGTTTCAGAAATACTGACTGCACAATTCGTAAATAGGCCATTTGTTCTTTTCAACCGGAACAATGCTGTGCATAAACAGAGATGAAAGAATATTCTAACTATGCGAGCCATAGCAAAGAATGTGTGCCCATTTTAATTATCATTTGACAGCACACCAAACTAATGCCAAACCAAAATAAAGCACCTTGTGTTAACAAATAGAACATGTTCCATAGTGGTGGGAACATAACCAGAACCAAAACACATGCTCAGCTGCACTTAGTTTAGCAAATCTGCAGCAGGAAAAAGAATTGGGAACATTGTTATTGTCAAGTTACAGTTGTTGCTACTCGGCTATGGTGCCAATTTCTTTTCTTGCTTATTAATCATGCCTAAATTTCAAGCTGATGTAATTTTCTGATTTTGATATATGAATTTACAGAATAAGAATGACTGAGAAGGAGGATGATCACAAAAAGTGTTGTTTAACATAGTTAGCACTTATCTGCAATACAATTCCAAGTAGTTCTTATTTTAAAAACCTGTAATAATTAAAACAATATAACATAAGATAAGCACTTCGTAACAAATTATTAAAATTATTCCACACTAAATCAACATTGTCTACAACCACTGCAAAACAGAAATTAGATCCATGTGACAATAAGGTTCTAGGAAGAGTTTAATGTCCAGATAGTGACTGTGACCTGGCCTATTGGGAAACTGTTTCTTTTTATCATAAAGGCACAGTTCAACTCTTGATATATGTTTCTTTTTTTTTCTTAAGATTATTTTTTTTATTTTTAATTTTGTGTGTGTATGTGTGAAAGAGAAAGAGAGAGAGAGGGAGGGGGAGAGAGGAGGGAGGGAGGGAGGGAGGGAGGGGGGGGGGGAGGGGGGGCGGGAGAGAGAGAGAGAGAGAGAGAGAGAGAGAGATTGTCCACTGGTACCTGCACTTATGCACACACACAAAGAAAGCATAGACCCCAAAAACTTGAGTTATAGGAGGTTGTGAGTTTCCTGACATGGATGCAGGGAACTGAGCTCAGGTTCTCTATAAAAACAGTATTCATTCTTAATCATTGAGCCATCTTCTAAACCTGATGCCTGTTTCTTTTAACTCATATGAAGACCTTTTCATGTATCTATACATACCCATCATTAAAAATGTACCATCTGTTTTTTTATTTAAAAATATGTAAATTTTGATTATATTCTTTCCCTCCAAGGACTCCTCCGAGATATTTTTCACCTCCTTAACATCCATTGACTTAATGGAATATTTATTTTTAGAAAATACAAAACCTGCACTTTATAAGGAACTGCTAGCAAATGCAGGAGAAGCACAGGTGTCCTGTTCTCCAGCAGGGAGGTCACAGAGGTCATCCAGAAACCACCCACAGAAAAAGGATCTGTACCAGCTAAAGTAGAGAAACAAGACTAAGGTTTTCCCTAAGCCGAGCCACCAGCCCTTCCTCCTCCAGCCAGGAGGGAGCAAAGACACCAGCTCAGCCAGCAAGGCCCGTCTACCAAATTTATGCTGTCTTTAAAAAGAATATTTATTAATCATCTGGCAGTACCTAATAAAAACATCACTGGATTATTAAGTTCAACTAGGCAATGAAAGTAGCAATGTAAATTAAGTCTAATAATTCATGAACAAAAATAAAACAAAAACAACATTGGTTTATTTTGCTACTTCATAATAAGCATGTTTTCATGCGGGGGGACTGAAAACTGCAAAATGGAGACTCAGCATCATCTTCTTTAAGACCAGCTTTCTCTAATCAAAAAATATTTCAAAAACAAGAAGAGGAAGAAAGGGGAAAAAAAGAGAAAACATGTAGTGATACTTTGTTTTTAATCTAACAAATAAAGCTTGCCTGAAGATCAGAGTGCAGAGTTAGCCACACTAATTAGTCATAGAGGCCAGTCAGTAGTGGCACACACCTTTAATCTCAGCACTTGAGAGACAGAAGCAAAGGGATTTCTGTTGCGTTTAAGGTCACTCTGGGCTATACTTGATTGATTCAGTCTAAAAAAGAAACAGCCAGGTGGTGGTGGCTCAAAACTTTAACCCTAGTACCAGGAAGGTAGAGACAGGAAGTGATATGGCTGGGCAGAGAGAGAAATATAAGGTGACAGGAGACAAGGGTGCAGATTCCATCTGAAGATGTATTTTGAGGATTCTTGGAAACAGTATTGCCCCTTTGATATGAACATTGGTAGAGGTAAGAACTCTCTAGTGGCTGGCCACAACAGAAATCCCATGTTACACCCAAACACTCCACACTAGGTGTTCACTTGAAATGACCTGTAAAGCACTTCCACACTTCTGTGCCTCTTCATAGAACAGCCCCTTCTTCGTATCCCTTCACAGGGGCTGCATTTTAAGCTAGATCCAAGACTAGGTCCAAATATATGTTAGTGCAGGTGCAAATTAGAAGAAAAGGTTTCATGGATGCTCTTACCAAGGTTTCTCCTGTGCCTCTGAGGAATGCGGCAAACTGCTCGGCTTGAACTGGTGTATTTTCTCCTGCAAAATCAAAGGAAAAAAAATAAAAGTTTATACATCTCACAAGCTCCCAGGAGCAAAATCCTCACACCGCTGTGCCTCTCGGTATGACTTTGTAGGACCTAACAGTATAAAAAGTGAGGCAATAAAAATATGATTATTTTAACTGTATGGAAGTTTCTGAAAAATATTACCAACCCCCAAAAATAAGCATACAATACTTTTGAGCTTTTGAAGCAGAAGATCAACTATTAAGGTGATTCTAACAGGCATTTAAATGTCCAAAGCTTTACAACTGTACCTATGAAACCAACAACTTTCATGGAGAAGTTTAAGCATGTATGTGTCCAAACACTGCTGCCTTTTCTGGGGGAGAGGGTAACAGAACAATGAAGTTCAAAGTACAGTGCTGAAAGCAACCATCGGCTTACGAGCAATCAATAGCAATTAAAGGCTGCATTTTAAAGCATGTGTCAGGTGTTACTGGAAAAGGCATCTGTCTGAATAGCAGTTATTGAGAAGTTTATCAAAAATAGTAAATAATGTATTAAGAAGTCCCAAGTGGGTAGTGGAAACTTTATTCAGATGACAAGCTGCCTATCAGTTGGAAGCCAGTACTCAGACTCATTGTCTCCAATACTGTTTTCACAATTTCCTAAGAGTACATAACATCACACTTCACTCTTTGGCTTAGGAAACCTTAGTTATGCACTATACTATTAAAAACTACTTTGACTTACTTACTTATACTCCCAACAAATACATTTTTTGCAATCTTAATTACCACTTCTAATGCTTCTTTGTAATTTTTTTATTAGTTTCCTGAGAATTCCTTTCATTGTATTTTAATCACAACCACCATTCCCAACTCCTCCCAAACCCTCCAACCCCAAGCTTTGCGTCCTCTTTTCTTGTCTTTATAGTCATCAAGGATAAGTCATGCAATCACACAATCTTGGGAGTAAGGCCTTCAACTGGAGTGCAGTCAAGGAATAGCTCTTACAAGAATGTTTGGATTTACTGGATGCTTTCATTCAGTTAACATTGCTGAGGACATGTGATGGGGATGCCCACACAGATACAGTCTTCTGATTTCAGCATGTTTAATGAGGGAGACAGATGGTGAGCCAATTCCAAAGACCATGATAATAGAAGCAATAGACGCCGAGATGTAGCACAGAGAGGATCAAAATGCTGGAGACAGAGCTCAGAGGTGACTTTTTGAAAGAGAAAATCGTTCTGAAAACAGTGTCAGTTAACCAGCAAGCCAAGGAAACTTTGAAACATTAGACATGTCACGGGTGATGGGAAGACTCAGAACATGGGCACTGGAGAGAGGAACTCTGGAGGCAGTGATTATTGCAGTCATCATCACTGCCCTTGGGCTTCCAATATTGGAGTATCCATATTTTCTAGGTTTTCCTCCTCTCTGCCTGTTCTCATTTCCATTCATTTTATTCTAGATCTTAACATTTAAAGTATGATCGCATGTAGCTTTTTGGAAGAGTCAAAATATAATTATGCATGTTACCACTATGGCTTCTGCATCAGCATTGATAGTCACCTATTCAGAAGGATTGCTTGACAACAGGCTTTGTTTAAAGACCTCAAAATGACATTGAGCTGATTGTCTCACTGAGTTGGTACTCCAGGAAGAAGAGAGACTCAAAAAAATATGATAATATCTCCTAGCCAAACATGAAACAATGAAAGCAAAGCACAATACTGTGTTTTGAAAAGCTTTGTCTTAAGCTGAACCCATAGAGGTCCATGAAAATATCAGCTATGTCATGATATCAAGAAGGGACATTCCAGACAGACAGAACTGCCCATGGAAAGTTACTTGGGAAAGAATCCTCTCTATAAGAGTTGAAGTAGCAAGTGGAAGAGCACATGAAGTCTAATACCTGGGATTGACAATGACGTTTCCAACTAGTGGTTCCTACATGTACAGCACATTAAAACCACCTGGAAGGTCTTCCCAAACGCAAACATCTGAGTCACATCCATAAACAAGCAGGCCCAGGGTCACTACAGTGATCCCAGATGCTGGCATTCCCTGTAGCTTTCCAGGGGATCCAGATAGAGAGCCATACTAATTTAAGTCAAAATGAGAAATTCAAGTTTTAGTCCAATGACATAACATTCCATTGAAAGGCAAGTTTCACTTAAAATTCATTAATGCACCAAATTATTTAAATTCCACCTAGACATTTGGTTAAAAGAAGCATGATACCTTAGGAGTACATTTCTTTCTAAACCACATTACCATCCAGAATGAAAATGACAGAAAGCATTGACCACTTTTCTTAAATAATCAAGTACTTTTGGTGAAAATAGTACCTTTGGAATGCTCAGTGTAGTTACTCGTGACTTTTATATAACCTTTTTGTGGACTTCTAGAACACACTGACTTATAACTTGTAAATAGCATCGTATCTGTTGAGAAGGATACACACAAAAATATAAGATACATTTTTCATACTATGGCTTTCTTTGTCACAGGTGGTAGCTCACTATGTTGCCCAGGCTAGCCCTTAGGTCCTTGGCTCAAGCAATCCTGTTGTCTCAACTTCTCAAATATTCATAACCACAGGTACACACTTCAGAACCATAACTTCCCTTTCTGATCATTCCTAAGTGCTAGAGTAAATCTGCCATTGTGGGTTAGGTATATAGAGTACAGGTCACATCCCAAGAAAGACACCTATCAACTAAAATCTATTTTCACGACTGCAAGTTCCCAGAGCAGTAGCTGCTAGATCTCGTACTATCATGGTAAAATATATAACTACTTAAAGGAACTTAATTAAAAATTCACTCACTCAATCCAAGACAAGATTGTCATAGTACTTTAGTTGCGCACCTAAAACACATTTTACTCAAGTTGCCTATAAGCTTGAAGATAATTTAAAGGTGTTAAAAATCCGTTTGGAATTAATGAACAACCCCCACCCGCAGTCCTGCTTATTCACATTATATTCACAAATTCATAGGTTTTACCTTACTTTACAGAGCATGAAAAGTTGAGGCAAGATGCGTCCATGACCTGGACTGAACAATTAAATTATATCCTAACTTGCTGCACTAGATCATACACCACTCCTGCTTTAGAATGCATTAAAACTATAGCCGATCACCTGAGTTTCCCTAGAGACACCGATTCATTTCTGTGATGGTTGACTTTTCATTGTCAGAAGCCATACCTGTAGCCAAGATATGTGACTTCTTTGGTAAAATAATAATGGTGAACTAAGATAATTTACCCTGGTTTTCCATTCATTTTTGTCACTTTTGATTCATTTTAAAGGGCTCCACAGAACACGGTCCCTTGAAAGCTCCAAGAAGTTACACACACATTTCACAATCCTAGCCATTTTCAGGATCCTGGATCTTAAATGCTGTTATGTTCTGGCTGTCTTTCAAAAGCAAGCTGGGTGATGCTATTGCTGAGGGTGGAGGGGAATCCAAGTCAATAAGATGCCGTGAAAGGGTCCAACCTGTGTAGACTAAACATCTAAAATAGCCCCAAATTTGCCAAAACACACGCAGCCCACATACCCCTAGGGATAGAAGACCAGCTAGACTGGTGTAGCCAAGTGCACAGAAAGGCACACAGTTACAACCTCATCAGCTAAATGAAGTTTTTGTGGGTCATAGTCATGAAATTCAGTCGCATACCTATTGCTACTTTACAGGGTTAATTTTAGGAATCACTGGGACCTACCACAAAATAGCAATGCACATGTAGACGTTAGGAAGAAAAATAATTTCTCTTCTTTTGAGTGACATTTCCCCTCTTCTCGTTTTTTTTGAGTAGTCCGCCAAATAAAACTATTGCCATTCATAAATTCCACGTGGCTAAGAACTTAATATAACTTAAAACATGTGCCACCCACAATCCTTATTTTGAATTCGGCAAAAGAAAAACATAAAAGTTAGGATGCCATCAGATGCTATAAATGGAAATTGAATGTGCAAACAGAAAGGTTTGATTGTGAAAAGCAAAGATTTTAGAGTTTTTCTTTTAACACAAAATTAAATAAATCAGCATTCTACAAACGAGTTAATGTGTAAAGTGGATAGAAAGAAGTGTGGCAGAATTTTTGCATTCTTATTCTTTGTGAATTTTATTAAATGCATTTTGATACAACCCATCCTCCTTTCTCCTAACTCCTTCCAGATCAAACCCCACTTTCATACCCCTCAAAACTTTATCTCCTCATTTGTTTAAGTCTATTACTGTGGCAGATTTTTTTTTAAAGATGGCTGAAATGATCTTTTCTACCCAGAACATTCTTACAGTGTGTCTTAAAGGCTCCTCCCACAGAAGGGGGCTCTCAGCCCCTTCTCATTCAGTCTGGCAATTTATTACCATGACAAAGTGTGATAGTCTATGACTTCCAAGGCTGAATCATAAAATTTGATTGATGTCACACCTTACTAACAAAACACAGCTCTGGAAAGTTTTAGCTACCATGTGAACAGCACCCCACCCTAGAGGATACTGTGGTTACAAAGACCAACCACGCTACCAACGTGCAGAGAACAAGTATCGTGAGTCACAGTGTGACAGGACAGTTCCTTGTTGCTTCAAGCTCTCGTGGTTCTGGCTGCAGACTATGTCACTAGAAGGTGAGGGGGTTTTTTGAGTGGAAGCAATTTAGTAGTAAGTACAGCCGAGTGATGTTTGAAACAGAATATGTACCTAACCGGCTCTAGGTATCAGCTGAGGAGATGCTGAAGCAGAATCTGAGAATGCCTGACTTCTTTTAGTTAAGTCATGGATAGAGCTGGGTTAATTTTTTTTTAAGCTGTATAGTTTTTCAACATGAGGAACTATTTAAATAAAGACAGGGTGTGCTGGTTTAAAAACCCTCTATCACAACAGAGACGAAATGACAGCAAGTACCAGACTCGATGGAGCGAGGCATTGACAAAAGACAAATAAAGGTAGTTGGTAACTAAAAAGAGTGTTTATCACACAGAGGAATAAGAGTCGAGACGCTGGTGCTGTAATGCAGTTTAAAGGTCTCCTATGCCCCTTAAAGGCACAATAACTAACTTTCTCTACTACAAGGGGCTACTCAGAATCCTCAGGTGTTATAAAGTCAGCGTCCTTAAATCAAACATCCCTGTCTATATAGCTTTTGCTAACACAGTAGGTCATTAATATGGTGGTTTATAAATTGATATATAATACCCTAGAGACTGTTAAAGAATCCTATTATTTGGAACTGAAAGACAGAGGAGGAAATGGAGTCAACGGTGGTCAACAAAGGCCACACCTTCTGGGGGGAAAAAAAAACCTATTAACCCAAAGGATGGAATCCAGAGCATGGAGTTAAGAGCCAAGAGTTGCCAGAACAATTTGCAGAAAGGACAGAGCCTCGATAAGCAAATGGCAATATGGCCAACAGGATGGCTATGGCTTCTTTCTCCCATGAATAGGTAGAGCAATGGGGATTTCCCACATGGTTCAGCACTGAATGCTTGTGGAAGACAGGAAACTTTTCTTGTCAGGTGTTCTAAGGTGCTCACAAGACCCTTCAGTTCCAAGTTTTCAGTATACACGGACATTCACCCCTGCCTGCACTTTGATTTCCCTTAAAGTCCAAAACCTTAGCCTGCAAATGCATCTAAGCGGAGAATGAGACTGAGAACATGAAAGCAGAAACAGTGATGCTTTGTCTACAGGAGAACGGTAAAGTGGCTGTGATCAGAGGAGGGAAGGTCATGTGTCCAAAGATGATCACACTGATACCCCTGCCTTATGACGCACCAGGTACTGCTGTACCACATGCATCCCTCAGCCTGGAGTTCTTGACCCGAGTGTAGGTGGAGTTCTCTGATTTCACCAAACAAAGCATAAAAGGCAAGGAGTTCTCACCTTGTTCATTCTCATGTTCTCCCTCAATCACTCAGCTACTGCATTAGCTGCTAATGCCCACACTACGAAGAAACCCAGATTAGCACAGAGGACAAGCAAGCCCAGGTTCTATGGAGAAAGAGGTTCCTAATTAGTCCCCTCCCCCTGACACACACACACACACACACACACACACACACACACATACACACACACACAAAACCTCGTCTGCTCCATTCCAACGCTGACCAAATGCATGGGAAACCCTGACCAGATGCAACAGCCCAACTCTCCACCATTTCCTAACCCACAGAAACAGACCACCAAACAGCTGTAGTTCTATGCCGGGGTGGATGGCAGTGATCTGTTACATAGCTAAAGTAACAGAAGGACAAAGCAAGAGAGAACCTACTGCATTGGGAACAATATGAGAAATGTCACAGAAATTGCTAAAATAAATATTCTGATGTAAAGTATTAAAAGACAAAATATTATACTGCCATTATTGTGATGGTTGATGTAGACAGACAGCTTGACAGGAGACGAGCGTGTGCGTGTGCTTCTCAGGCATTATCACAGTAGGCTAACTGAGAGGACGAGACCCGCCATAACTGCCACACTCACACAAAAGGAGAAGCTAAGCGGTGGCACTCATCTCTGTCTGCTTCCTGGCTGCACATACAACGTGACCAACTGCCATAAGTTTTTGGCACCACCACTTTCTGCCAGCATGGCCTGTCAGTCAAAACGGACCATTCCTTCCTGAAGTCACATTTGTCATAGCAATGAGGTGATTAACTCTCTATCAGTCTTTAAGTTAAACCACTAAGAAATACAAAATGAGGTCATATATGAGGTCATGTGTTGAAATCATGTGGTATGAGAGAAACCTGGGCCTGCACACCTTAATAGCTTCTATGCACTGTTACCGTCAATTACATTTCTACCTGAGAAGTCAATTAGAGGATTTCAAATGGGATCTCCCAGCCTGATCTTGGCATTTACAGGTTTTTTTTTTTTTAATTTAAAGTGCAACTAGAAAAAAAAAAAAACTGAAGACTTAGACATAGCTGCAAGGCCTGTAATTGCAGAACACAGGGACCTGCGACAAGGGTGTAATAAGTCCTAGGCCAGTTTGCCATTCTCACTGGGAAACTCCCCAAAGCAGACACACAAATGACCATGCTGTAATAAAACCCAGAATATTTGCTCCAAAACGTCCACAGAATAGATGCTGAGAGCAGGAACGAGAAATCCTGGAGTCTACGTCTAAAAATGCTGGCAGTTGATATACTGACCAATAAGATTTCATAGGGGGAAGGATTTAATAGAATGCTTCTATAAACCTTTTAATAATAAAATTAATTCAAAACTATGAAAATACTTGTAGAAATGTGAAAGCATTAACAGGCTTAATACATTAAGAAAGCATACAAACTGGTGAGGAAAAATACTTAATAAGCAAAAGCATGAGATTTACAACGAAGACCAACAAACATAACATTCATCCTAATTTCAATGAAGGTGAAAAAAAATGACAAAGCAAAGATCACACAAGTTTGAGTTGAGAGAATCAATACAAGTTTTTAGTAGTAGTCAGTTCTGGAGCGTGTTGAAGAAGAAATGTTCATTTACACAGGAATTCTGGCTAATAACTTGACTATATGACTGGAATAGTTATGAGGTCAGTATCTTGAAGAACTTTTTCTCAGTGATTGTATTTGTGAAAGTTTGCCAAGATCGAGAGTCATAATTTCAAACTTTAAATTATGTATCCATAAGTTATGAATAAGAAAAGAGTAAAGATTGCTACCATGACACTGACACTTATTTAGACTTTACTGTGTTCTTTGAAGATGCTGTTACGATTTCTAATGTATAAATACTTCAAAGTCACTAACTTCTCTATTCTTTAAAAATAGAGAAATTATGTCTGCACGCCGGTGTTCACCGCTTGCGTCTTAGATCCATTCAGACTGAAGGTTTTTTGCATGGCAAAAGATATGAATCTATTTTCATTCTTCTACATGTTGATATCCAGTTATGCCAGCACCATTTGTTGAATATGCCTTCTTTTTTCCATTTTATATTTTTTGCTTCTTTGTTAAAAATCAGGTGTTCGCAGGTGTATGGATTAATATCCAGGTCTTTGATTTGGTTCCATTGGTCCTCCTGTCTGTTTTTACGCCAATACCAGGCTGTTTTCAGTACTGTAGCTCTGTAGTAGAGTTTGAAGTCAGGGATTGTGATGCCTCCAGAAGTTCCTTTATTGTACAGGATTGTTTTGGCTATCCTGCACTTTCAGTGACTTAGCCAGAACTAACTGAGCTCTCAAACACCAGCAGCCCACAGACTGTGTACAGCCAGCTACTCATGACTCCTGTCAAGGTTCAACACAATGATTCGAGTTACCACTGAATGGAGGAGAATAGAATATCATTGACCCATGCTAGTAATTCTGTGTAAAAAAAAAAAAAAAGTATACATTTTCTAAGTGGCAATCATATGCTTCATGAAGAATCCTTAATTTCTAAACAATAAAAGATGTCCAGAATTCAATCTATTATTGTCATTCTTAACCTGGCATTTTATTCTTTATAAAATCCGCTGCACTGTAGATGTTGAGGCAGAGCCTTACAGTCTTCTCCCAGTTAGAGGCTCAGTTTCATCCTCTCAAGGAGAGGAAGGGGGACCTGGGACAGGGTGTTGTCACTACTGCCAGCGACTTCTAGTCATTTCCATTGCCAGTTTATTCGCTGTCTGAGCAAAGACGGCTAGATAAACCACAGAAATATAATTAAGTGGATGACTGGAAGGGTTCCAAAAGGTCTGAAGGAAAAAAAAAGACAGCTCCCTGAATGAAAGGCCAGACATTTGGTTTATACACGAGCAGCTATAAATGATGAAGAATGAAAACTACCAGCACGCTAACACCACCACCTTTTGTGGATACCTTCAAGTAACACACGCAAAACTGATGATTAAGAGCAACCTCGCGTGCTCTAAGCTGTGCTCACAACAGTTTGTACACTCTTATTTAAGAGCAGGTCAATAGAAAAATCTCTTGCTATGCAAAATCCATTCCAATTACCAAAGATAACTTTATACAAACCATCCTAATGGCCATTATCTGTAACCAGAGGGCTCAGTGTGCTGCACCCTTTGACTTCTGTACTGTTCTCTGCAGTCTTCTCTATTTAAATTTTTGTTCTCATTACTCCAAGATGTCTTCCATTGGCACAGTGCTTCCATTTCTAGTTATCCGAGTTAAAATGTACATGATGTGTCTTAAAAGGCTTAATGTTGGTGAAAAACATAAGCAGGGACCACTCTTTAATTCAATGGACCCCCCCCTTAAAGTTTACAAGACTTTTTTGAGATAGGTTGTCATGCATCCCTAACTCTCTCCAATGAAGATACATAAAATACAGTACAGTTATTCAAGGCCTCTTGGCTCCTCTTGTCACCGTCCCAGCTAAAATAATTTTTCCATACACGCAGACTAATACTTCAACCAGGTCCCTCTCTCCCTTCATGGAACTTCAAGAGTCAGCTCTTTTACTCCCCTATACTATCTCTTTGGGAACAGCTGGCTCAGTTCATGAAAATTTTCCAATATAAATCTACCATTTCAAAGAGTTGCAGCAACTGGAAATAACAAAGTTAGTCATCAGACTTTTAGGTTTTCAACTTTTATGTCCACTTTAAATTTAACTAATAAATTGTAATACTTTTTCTTGCATGAATGTCAAGTCATAAATCCTACTGAAGATACCTATGGCTCATATACATAGCAAGGGAAGGCTCGGAAATTACCTAAGTCCTGGTAGATTTTCTGCATCATCTCATGTAGATTTCACTACTCAAAAAATATCCACTGTACAATGATTATCCATTAAAAATGTAACATTGTGACCAACTTAGAATTGAATTTTGTCTACAATTTAAAAACTATGTCATTTGGCTTATGTGTTGCATTGTCTTATAAAATTTAAATGTCATGTCACAATCGCTTCTATTGTTATTTTTTCTATGATTGCAGTTTTCCAGAAAAGAAAAAAAGAGACGAATCTCTATATTTAAATGCAATTTTAAAATCTAAACAATTATAAGTGAGAAATATCAGATGTCTTAGGTAAACTTGAAGATAACTTTGGCTCCAACATGTGTCATTGCATGTAATGTATGCTCCAAACAAGAAAAGTAACCAGGGTTGTAAGTCAGGAAAAACATGGTACTAGCGAGCCAAAAAGGTGGCGGTGTTGGCACTTAGCATGTGGTAGGAAAGATACTGCAACATGGCACAGACCAAATTTCGTCCTATTTCAAAAGTCCATGTTTAAACTAAAGAAGCCCAAAGCCAAGATTTTGTGTTGAGAGGCTGTTGCGGTTTTTTTTTTTTTTTTTTTTTTTTTTTTTTTTTTTCTGTGGCTGTGCGGTTGCAGGTCGTTCTCTAAGTGCTCTCCTGGCTGATGCTTTCCCCAAGTGCCAAGGAACGCGCTTCCCAATGTTCCTTTGTGTTGCCCAGCTCCACAAATGTCCCTTTGTTGCATCACAGGGCTGTCGCTCTATGTTCTGATCAGAGCTGCTGAGTGCTGGAAGATGTGTTTGCCATATCAATACTCCGGTGCGTACATGTAAACATGAAAACAGACACGCACAATTTGTTCTTTCAGTCTAAAGGGTAAGTCAGAATGAATATGTTTTCATTGAAACACATTCCACAAGAAGAACACTTCACCAGTGTGCCACCAGATAAATCCAGAAAAGCCAGCCTTGCAAAACTGTATTAGCTTTAACCACAGTTACTATAGCTTTGTTTTGTTTTGTTTTGGTTTTCAGTGTCTTTCGATATTTGGAGTTAGGAGAAAATTGGTAGAATTAGAAAAGGGTATCTGGCAACTTCTGTAAATTCAATTCAAAATATCTTGCTTAACTCAGGTCAGAAAATACAAATGGATTCCTATGGACTCTGAATATCTACATTAGACACAGCCTATCACCACTCGGGCTTAAGGAATGCAACACAGATTTCTTGTGTTTTAAGGAATAGCATAAAACAATTAACTTTGGTGGAGTTTTTTTTTTTAAATAAGTTGGGTATGTAATGTATATTAGCTCAACTGATCTTCACAATAATTTTGAGAAAGAGGACACTGTCCCCATTTTATAAATGAAGATTTTTTGTGAGCCTGGGGCAGAAGGATCCCAAGTTAAGAGGTAACTAAAACTACAAGCATTAACTTGTCAGAAAAATTAATAATAACAAAAATAAAGTCTAAACCTGAACTTGGCTCACACTTGTAACCCCAGGCACAGAAAGAAGGTGAGCCAAGGTTACATAGTAAGCACACCCTTCTACAAGGCGAGTGGGTGTGTGGGGGTGAGGGGCATGACTAAGGAGTGTGAGCCTAGGTTACAAAGAAAGCACGCCTATTACAAGGTGAGTGGGTGTGTGGGGGCAGGGGGCAGGGAGTATAAACAAACATCTGCAGATCTCCTTCTGACTCACATTTGGACATTCAGATGTCTGACTGCCAAGGCATGGCTCTCTCCTGCTCCCACAGAAGGTGGACAGAGAAAAGCTAGGATTGTTGGCCTTGTAGAAACTGATTTGAACTGCTATATTGCCACAAATGCCTAAAGCATGCTTCTCCCTCCTTTAAATAACTTGAGCAACTAAAATGGTGTTTAACTTTCAACTGATCAATTAACGAGTGAACAGTCAAGGAGAGGGAGTAGATAGGAAAACAAGAATAGGACTCTGTGTTTAAACAGATAAAACCATCAATTAAAGAACTTAACACAGTATTACAGTAGAACGCAAATACCTATCAGAAGGTCAGTAATAACCATATGAGAGAGCATACTTCAATATTTTGAAATAAAATTAGGAGCTTACACAGTATGCAGAATTGTATGGGATGAGGTTTTCGCAGTTGCTCAGTAAAATTTGCACTACTAAGGGATTTGGGGAAGCTCTGGCACCGGGGCATAATCTACATCCTGAGGAGAATGACCATGCATGCTAAGAGCAATAAATACAGGCACAAACGACATCTTGGTGAGGTAAAAATTGTCTTGGTCTCAGGGAATATTTTAGTACTAACAGAAGCAGAGGCAAGGTCCTGCTGGTGATAAAAATGTGTAGCCTAGCTTCAATAATGAGGCTCAGAGAAACTGGAAACACTTAGGTACATTTTCATAACTATAAAGAAGCATTGAGAATGAATCTCTCCTTCCAAAGATAGGAAAAAACAAATTTCAGTGTTGCTAAATGGTTTGCCCAAACTCAAACAGCAAAGGTCGGGCAGGTGGTACCTGCTATAGCAGCCAGTTCTGTTTATACTGTGATATCCCATACACTCTTAGCCTCAGGGGGTCAGAGGTTCTACGAGTCATCACAAGAGCACTGTGGGCAGCTGGGGCATAGATGTTCCTCTATGGCATTTCTGCTCTGGTCACTTTGTGCATTGAACTTCTGACAGCACTTATTAAAGAAAAGAATTTTTCATATTAAAAATAAACACTTCCTGATTACATTAATTATGATCAAAATTACTGACAACAGAAAATAGAAAGTCTTTGCCATTGAAAAATTAATTAATTACTTCAACTATTGAATAACAAATGTTTAGCATAAATAGTCCATGTCAAAAACCCAGCTATGCACTGGGTGAGCAAAAATTGTCAGTCTGTTCCAGGGTTAGATGGAGGTGAATTAGAAAGTCAAAATCATTAATCAGCTATTAACACACACACACGCACGCACACGCACGCGCTTGTGGACATGTGCACACACACACACAGTGACTGGAAGGATGGGCAGTTACAAAACCCAGAAAACATATGTTATGAAGATGTCAGTCTAGTGGAGCTAAAGTGACTGCAAGAAGCAAAACCCCCAATATAATAATAATAGTAGTAGTAGTAGTAGTAGTAATAGTAATAATAAACGTTAGTGCCCAACAACAAAGCTGAACCCATACAGCAGAGTCCATGAGGAACTAAGTTAGGTTGGCATGTGTATCTATAAGACACATTATTATGGCAGAAAAGGTTTGACAGGGATAGTGGGGTAAGGGGAGAAGGCTTTATCAAGCAAGAAATATGCTGAAAAGAAAAAAAGTCCTAGGTAGAAATTCCAGAAATGGTAAGGTCTATTAAGGACAGAATACAAAGTGACTGATTCATAAAAGAAATAGTGATACAGAATTTTGCCACATCACACAACAGCTTTATATGGTGTGCCAATAAATTGATATCAATCCACATGACCTATAGGGTTGAAGACTGGGAGTCACTGAAGGCTACAGTGGGTCGTAGCATGATGGCCCTGCCTTCAGAGAACAGAAATGGGAAGACAGGTCACAAAGTGACCAGTCAGAGGCTACCAGTGTGCAGACAAAAGTGTTATATTTTCTAACACATACTGGGATTAAAAGGTATATTAAATAAGCTTATAAAACTAAGAGAAAATCATGTTGACATGCTAGTGTATGACAGAAATACTAATAAGGATTTGTGAAACAGTCTGCTCAGCAAACAGAGGCAATGGCCGTATGGGCCTGTTGAGCTGAGTTCAGTGCTGGGAAGTCTAAGGAAGGTGGGGGGAAACCTGATTCTACAAAGCTGTCCTTTGCTCCCCCACACCTGCTGTAACAGGCATACACATGAAAGCACACACATGAACACACACACATGAGCACACAATGATTACTCAATATGGCTAATTTTAAAAGATATTAAAACTACTGAGAATGATAAAGGCAAGCGAAAACATACTGTGACCTAATGATGTAGGAACAAGGAAGTCGCTTGAGTTTGAAATTTAGAGGTGACATCTTGTGAACGCTGCTTGAGATAGTTGAACATAATGTAACTTTTCAAGTCAAATGGTGATAACATTATGAATGATTCAGGAAAGTTTTTAATAGAGCAACTTAAGTAGTTTAGGTACAAAACAACACATATACCAAAGAAAACAAGATTTTAAAAGGCATTTTCAAGGAAAATAAATGAACTCCCTAGGTGTCCACTCTAGGAACAAGGAAAAATTTGCGCAAGTCTGTAATGGCAACCAGACAGAAGTTCATCTTTCTCTCCTTCCAGACAAAAACCACAGGTAACACACTGGTTTGCTATAACACCCCCTCAACCTTGAAAAGGCCCACACTCCTCTGTCACCACTGATTTGTGAGACTTCTGGCCACTGGAGGAGGCTGTCTCTTAGCCTTCCACCAAGCCAGGAAGATTGGTAAGGAGTAAGGCAAACCTCTCTTCAAGGAAAACTCCAACTCACAAAACCTTCCTAAAGGCTTAGCTGTCACATAAAACCCAGAAAAGCCCACACTTGTTAAAATGAGAACGTCTCCAAATCTCCAGGTTTTATCACCCATTCTAACGACAGACAGGGATGTTTCTTATGTCTCTTTATTGTCAGCCTGGATAGCTCTTCTCACTGATTGAGGGCTCCTTTATAACCTTTCCCTCCCGGCTGTAGTAGTAAAACTATGCAACACTATAAACATTTTCCATGTTTAGCTCCAAGATGTGTGGTTTTCTGGCTACAAACAGTAGAGCTTTTGTTGTTTCAAAATTAGAGCAGACCCCGAAGCCTAATTTGTCTCAAAATGCCAAATATTTTCTCTTGTTATGCTCTAACATGACTGTCTCATATTCCAAAAACGTCTGGCTGTGTATGAGACTCGCCGCACTATCTCTCAGCTAGAAATGGTTCCTTGACTTAAAAAATAAGACTATTATACCCAATTATAAAGACTTTAAAAATAAAGTCCAGTCCAGAGGCTATATATGCACCAAAGTAATGTCTACAAAAGCAAAGTTGAAGTACTTTAGCCCTCATGTGGAGATATTTCACTAAGAACTAGGAAATGCCCCCATAATGTTTACTTCTGTTGAGTCATAATTTGACTTTAAAAATAAAATGACATAAAGAGCTAGAGAGACAGCCAACTGGTGAAGAGACTATACTATTCCATCATGAAGATGAATGCTCATACCCAGCACCTACAAAGCAAGCCAGGCATTCAGTATTTCTGTAACCCCTTTGGATTGCTGTAGCATAATGGCTTCCCACCTAATCGGGGGAGAAAACCATGAGTCCCAGGTTCAGGAAGAGACCTTGCCTCAAAATGAATGGGCAGAGGGTAATGGACGGGGCACCTGAAACCCTCTTCTGACCTCTGTGTGCATGCACATACATACACAGGTATGCCCACTGGCACACATGCACATATTCTCACACGGAGACACATAGAGTAGTAATGGTAGCAGTAGTATCTAGTTACATGACTACAACTGCCATTTGTGTTTGTTAGTGTTGTGTTGGGTTGTATGAGGTTTACTTGTGTGAGATAGGGTTTCTCTAGGTAACACAAAACGTACGTTCCCTTGGTCTCAACCTCACAAATCATTTAGCACACTATCCAGCCCAAAACTGACTTCTTAAAGATTTGCCTCACTTCTAACCCTTCATATTTGCAAAAGAAAATACAAATTTTGCATTCCAGACCATTTTAATGAGGTAAAAGAGGTTACTGGATTTTATAACCATGCAATAATTCAACACGTAGACACTAACCCTCCAGTTAACACTACTTCAAAGACTATTAAGCTTTCGACAGGGAAAGCACTCTGACAATTCAATTAACATTTCATCTTTGAAAATTAATTTTTAAATTATCTCTCATTTTGACCTTTTCATGTTTTTTAACTTTTAAGAAGACTTCAAAAATAATAAATTCACAAAACTTTTCCAAGCTTCAACTAAACCCTTACTCTCTCCTCTAGATTTTATTGCAGATGGGTCTCAACTCACATAATATTTTTATTACTTGACATTTTAATCAAAGATCAAAAACCTCACTGGCCAAAACATTTCCAAGACTCTGCGAAGTAAATTAACTTTATGAAATGGAACCCAAGTACATATTTTCTAATGAAATTTTATATTACATTTCAAGAAAGAATGCTGTCCCTTATAAAGATAGCCAATGTGGATCGGACAATAATAATGACAGAAATATTTAAGAGAAATGTGAGAAGAAAGAACTGTTTTTAGTAGGCCAAATCACAACGTCAGGAGGTTCCATCAACTGTTTATAGAGTTTCTCAAGAGTTACTGGCGAACAACATGATAGGGTTCAGAAGTGTCCTCAGATCCTATGTTGTCACTGGGTGTAGAGATGGACTTAAGAGACTCCTAATACCATAAATACCTAATAGCAAGGATTACCAACAAGATCCATGTCAAATGCGGTAAATGTAAAATGTGTATGTCAATCACACAGAACTGTGACTTCCTCAAATTGCTTGCCAATTCAATAATCATCAGTAGGTGTTTCCTAAGATGAGAAAACCCCAGCCTAAGTTAGAAAACATTCTAAAACACATATCCTTTATTTTGTAGGTTTAGCCTTTCAAGATGTGAAAATTTGAAGCTTCTTTCCAGCCAAATTGGCTTCCTCATATCTTACAGCCAGCATCCACTTACCCCCACATTATTTTAAACACTTGTTTCTATGTCATACTTAGTTTACTTCATGTGAGCATCACCATAAGTGAACCCCCCTGATGTAGCCATGTGACCTTGTAGCCCCAGCTTTTTTTTTTTCAGGAAACTGTAGTGTTTGTTACATACATTACTTGTTTTTGACACCAAAACAACTACAGTGTTTTTATATTAAGCAAAAACGCTTTGTAAAAGACACGATCTATAGAAATGATCCATTTTGATACCCCCTTTCTGTGTGAGATTGTACTCTACTTTTGCAAGATGATCCATTGGGGAAAAGCTTGGTGAAGGACACATGGAGCCTCTCTGGGTTATTTCTTACAAGGGTGTGCAAATCTATGCATCTCAAAATAAAGCTTCATTAAGAACAAGGCAAAAAGAAAAACAACAACAACAACAACAACAAAAAAAAAAGCTAACACTGTGGACCTGATGTTATGAGCTGAATTCCCTAAAATTCTTATGCTGAAATCCTCAATGCGTCAGAATGTAATTGGGTTTGGAGGAGGAACATTTTAAAGGTAATCAGGTAAGATGTCAGTGGGGCTCCTGCCAAGGACTGCTATCTTTAGGAAAAGATATCTCAATAGGGATGCTAGGGAGATACAAATGCAAAGCGCATAGAGGACCACTCATCTGAAGAGGCAGCAAAGGAGCTTCCTTTTCCATGAAAAGAATATGCCCCTACTGAGAATATAATACTGGATCACTACCAAGTTTCCTTAAATGTGAAAGAATAATTGGTTTTTAAAGCTACGTGCTCTTTAGCATATTTTTTTCTTTTTTAAAATCACAGCTGTTGTTTAATTGAAAAAGATTCTTATGCAATATATTCTGAACACAGTTTCCCATCCTCCAACCTCCCCACCCATGTCCCCATTCAACCACCCACAACTCAACAGTGTGCAGACAGTGAAAAATTTGAGAGCACTCAGTCCTAAATTGGATGTCTTCATTAAAATCCTCCATCAGGGTTCAAGGAACTAGGAAGGGGAGGAGCCAGAAAGATCGTAGGAACCAGAGGGCATAAATGACTCTAAGGAGACTGTGTCTTCCCCACACAAGAGGACTGATGTGCACATGAACTCACAGAGACTGTGGCAGCATGCAGAGGTCCTGCACAGGTTCAAGTCAGACATTGTCTCGGTGCTGAGAGGCGGAAGTGGACATGGGCTCCCACCCCTGACCAAGAAGCTATCTCTAAATGGTATCTACTTGTAGTATTTTCTTATGACAGTATGGGGGTCTCAATAAATTAATGTATACCACCATATACGCATATACTCATACATATATATGAGTATATGGTAGCATAATACATATATACATATGAGTCTATATATACATACATACATGTATTATGCAGGTGTATATATACATAGCATGTGTGTGAACACATGCAGCATGTGTGTGTGCACATGTTCACACCTGTGTATACATGTGTATGTATGTGATGCTGTGTATCAAACCTGGAGTTATGCACATGACAAACAAGTCACTCTCTACCAGTTAGACACAAAGCCTTCTTTCTTATCTCATGATAATTTAATTCCCAATATTGATCTGTGAATTGTAAACTTGTTAAAGAATGAGAAGACTGGAATAAATTATCTAATTTGCTCAAGATGCCACAAGTAAAAACTGAATCTAGGTTATATTAAACTTACTACATGCAACTTCCCAAATAGAATATCCATATTACTCTGAACAGTCTGGCTGCTTTTTTCGGAAGACTACTAAGCAATAATTGACTAAAATTTCAAATATTTTCTTTTTTCCCCCCTTTAAGGCAAGAACATGAGCAGCCATATCAAGGAAATTACTCGTTGTAATAGATGAAGACCATTACAGAAAACCACAACCAATCAAAATGCTGAGGGGTTGAGTCCAGTTCCAAAGGACACATCTGCAATACAACTACTGCACATAAGGCTCAGCAATCATTGCAGATGGGTGGAAAGATTGTAAGAGCCAGAACAACAAAGAGTTTGCTGTGAGACCGTGTCTCCTAGGAATGTCAGAAGCTATATACAAAAAAGCCTCACCAACATGACTATCTAAATATGAACTGAACCAGGAGGCCTCAACCATAAAAAAAAAAAACAAACCTACAGGATACTAAGGAACATTCATTGAGAGTGGAAGAAACAGTCTTCCCCAGGGAAGAGTACACTGAATAGAAATGGTCTGTCTAGAAAACATACATACAAGAAATACATGCACTGAGCAGGCTGTATTTATGTACTTAGGAATAAATATGTGTGTGTGCACGCATATGTATTATGTTTCAACAATTACTGCAAAAAAAAGGTCATGAATTTGAAAAAGAGCTAGGGAGAATATATGTGAGGGCTAGAAAAGAAAAAAGCAAAGTAGGAAATGATGTAATTATAATCTCAAAAATAAAAGGGATACTTTTTAAAGAACATAGGTAGTAGCTACATAAAAAATTACTAATGGATGTTGACATGTGTTGATATTGGCCCCCAAACATACTGTACTTTATACTTCATCTCAAATATCAATGTGACCATGCAGTAGCCAGAATCTCGTTAAGTATATGTAAGTTACTACAATGTACTAATGAAAAAAAACTTCACTTTTGTACATTTTACCATCTTTTGAAAAGAGGTATCTTATAATTATTAACACTGGCTATAATGTTAGAAAAACTCTAAGACATTTTCAGTAGAGTTTATGAAAATTTAATTCACTAAGTTACATGCGATCGTGTAGATTTAAGTGAACGGAAGTGATCACAAGTTCATCTATGAAGCATACATGCGATGGGTGAAAAGGAAATGGGGAGGGCAAGATACAGAAAAACCAAAGAGCAAAATCAAAAGAGGGAGAACAAGGGAAAACTCAGTCTTCACAAGGAGCCAGATCCCCCAGTTCTCTAAGAAAACAGACAAGAAGAGCGAGCCACAAAGAATTCTTCTACACACTCTTGCACATGCACAGTGAAATAGGGCCGCACCTCTCTGAAGACAGACGTCATACAGTGTGTCCATAAAGTGGACTCAGTCTCACACTTCACAGTCACACCTCATATACCGCCGTGGAAGGCAGGCCTCCTGGGCGAGGCATCGCGTTTCACAGCCACACTCAAATACAAGATTGTTAACACTAATCCACAGAAAGCTCTGTGAATGAGCAGGGAAAATGATAGGCAAATACTCACAAGCAATAAGGCCTCAATTAGAGAACTCACACTTGCCCTGTTGATTATCCAGTGTGTTGTGTGATGTGGGAGTGATTTCTTATTAATAAAGAAACTGCCTAGGCCCCTTGATAGGCCAAACCTTAGGTGGGTGGAGTAAACAGAACAGAATTCTGGGAGAAAGAAAGTTAGTCAAGGAGTCGCCATGATTCTCCCACTCCAGACAGATGCAGGTTAAGATCCTCCCTGGTAAGCCACCTCGTGGGCTACACAGAATATTAGAAATGGGTTAGAACAATATGTAAGAGCTAACCAATAAGAGGCTGGAACTAATGGGTCAGGCAGTGTTTAAAAAAATACAGTTTCCGTGTAATTATTTCGGGGCATAACCTAGCCATGCGGGCGGCTGGGTGCCGGGAACGCAGCCCTGCCGCTCCTAATTCAACAGAGTGGCGCCCAATAAGATGAAGTCACTTTGAGAAACAACATGCGTGTGTCTGTCACCTGGTAGACACACAATTAAAATCACTGAATGAACTAAATAAGTGAAACTTCAAGAAGGACCAATACCCATAGACATCAGAGATGACTGAATTTTACCATACAAGCATTGGCTATTCCCATGAGTTCCGTCAAACGAAGGTATATGACTAGTCCAAAACCCTGGCAGCTCAGCAAACACACCGTTCAATTAACATATAAAGACCTAATCTCGAGAATTTATGAATATGAAAGGTAATGGAGCCCTCGAAATCCTTTAATAGATAAGATTGGCACACAAATGACAGCCTCTGAAAAGCTCAAAGGAGCTGGCATCTGACAGGAGGGAAGTGACTGTTTTGAGGATGTTGTTCTGCACAAACCTCCTAAGGACTTATATCATCATCTCTTTACCTAGCCAATTTCCTAGTTATCACTGCTATGATAAGCTTGTAAACAGCATCAAGATAACCTGGAATTAAAAGAAGTCACCAGTCTGTTGTATGTGGAATTTATTTCCAGATTTATTCAGTATATGTGTCTTAGTTAAGGTTTCTATTGCTATAAAGAGATACCGTTATCACGGCAACTATTAGAAAGAAAACATTTAATTCAGAGGGTGTAGCAAGGAGCTGCTTATTTGTCCCTGAACCTCCCAGAACTGAAATAATCATACAGAAACTGTATTAATTAAAACATTGCTAGGCCCATTAGTTTTGGTTCTTATTGACTAACTCTTATATTATTTTAACCCATTTCTATTAATCTGTATATTGTCATGTGGCAGTGGCTAACCAGCGAAGATTCTGCATGTCTGACTCTGGCAGCTCCATAGCTTGTCTCTCTCTCTCTGCCTTATTCCTCCCAGCATTCCATTTAGTTCCCCCACCCCCAAGCTCTGTTCCCCTACAGCTCTGCTATAGGCCCAAAGCAGTTCCTTTATTAACCAATGAAAGCAACATATACAGAGGGACCTCCTACACCAAGAGGATTCACTTAATGTTTCAGAGGTTCAGTCCATTATCATCATGGCAGGGAGCATAGTGGCATGTAGGAAGATATGGTGCAGGCTATATCTTGATCAGAAAGCAACAAGGAAAGGGTCTCAGACATTGCAAAGTATCCTGAACAAAAGGAAACTCAAGGTTTTCCCCAGAATGACACACTTCCTTTAACAAGACCATACCTACTTCAACAAAGCCACACCTAACAGTATCACTCCCTATGAGATTATGGGGATGCATTGCATTCAAACTACAACAAAATGTATCATTCAGTCTCTACTTTCCATTGATGGTCACCTAAATTTTAACACAGATCCCAGGCATCCACACGGCCTTTGGTGTTATCACAGGCCATGGGCATCAACACCTACCCCAGCTATGGTAGGACCACACCTCTGTATGGCCCTCATGGCAGCACAGACCTGGACATCACATGGCCCAAAGTGGCAGCGTAGCCACCCATATCAGCCTGTCCCTCACCACCTCTGCGTCTTCAGTTCCACTTCTCTCCACAGTGATGAACCACTCTGCTTTCCTCCTGTCCCGTTTCTCTACTGTACATCATTTATCATAGTGGTGCCCAACCACCAGAGCTCTAGGCAGGCCTTAGTTCAGGTTTAGAATTTTCAACTTCAGTTACTTAGTTAATTCAGTCAAGTAAAAGCCAACATCAGGAAACAAATGCTCATTTTCAAATGATTTATTTTGAGATTAGAATTTTAGTTTTGTCATTACATTCAAAGGGACAGATTCAGGGGAAAAGGCCTAATGTAAGGTACAAAGTCATGAATGGTATATAGTTTATACCACAAATCACAGAATTATTTAAAAAAAAAACCTAAGGAGACATACCTTGTTGTAAGGAAATTTCTAGGCAGGTTTATAAGAGTTAAACAAATTTTTTTGGATAAATATTTATTTTTGCCTTAATATAATTCAAAATAGAAAACTGGTATGTCCCTTCTTCCATTTCTAAATGGGTTCATAAAGATCAAACCAAAAGATTATTTTCTCCATCATCAGAATATATCATTATCTTTATGGTAAGAATAGGTATGCCTCTTCCAACATAGGGGGAAACATAGTTCTTATTTTTCTGATTAAAAGAAAGTAAATGAACATTAAAATGTAGAGAACCTGGTGAAACTTTCCAAATCAAATTAAGATAGATGAACATAGGCCTCATTCAGACATGTGTATGAGGACATGGGCACAAATTGTAACCCAGTATTTTTTTTTTTAAGAAAGTATACTGAGCAAGAGGAAAAGAAAAATCCGTTACTCAATGTGCTAAATGATTACTTCCCACTTTGTAACATGTGACATTGTAATATGTTCCATTCATGGGATCCTATCATTACTAGATATGTTATCATTTTCACAGCTCAGAATCTGGCTTCATATGTTAAGCAACAAGCTACCCTACCACTTATATGGAGCTAAGCAGTTACTCTAGTTCAAAGTGTAAGATGCACACAAGTACCAACTGTCTGTTACAGTAATGATGTCATGGAAAAAGCCTCCAGACTACTGCATGTCCTACACAGTCAAGCCATTCAGTCCCTCCAGTCAATGCAAGTATATAAGTTGCACCATAAACATTATGGTAGCAATACAATAAATTAATAAGTGCATTTAAACAATCGCTGTAGGCAAGTGATTTGGTTCTCTCAATAACTCCACAGTTAGCATTCTCCCTGGATACTACTGATGCCTCAAAGTAAAAACATCACTTCCCATTGTCTGATAACTACGGTGGCTAGTTATGCCCAGCTAACATATAAATCCGTAAGCTTTTGAAACATGAGTTTCTAAGGTCATCTGAATACATCACCTATATAAATGAATATAGTATTTCATTATATATCTACATAAACATAATGAATTGAATCATGGTCTCCAAAGAAATGCAAGGTAGCCATGATCTATTACTTTCAAGAGCATGCATTTACATATTATAAACCCACTAGTTTTTAATACTACATCAGGCATAGATGTAGAAGAATCTAGATTCCTCATTCTAAATTCTTCCATGAACATTGTCTGAGTTCCCAAATGATGTTAAAAATATGACTATTAAATATTTTGAAGATTTAAAACATTCATTTTAATCATGTGTATTTGTGTGTATGTGAGTAGATACATGCACATGGGTACAGGTGCCTGTGGACACCAGAACATGCATGGGAACATTCCCTTGGAGCTGGAGACGGAGGCAGTTTGGAAATCTGATATGGGTGCTGAGAACCTCACTCAGTTCCTCTGTAGTCAATACTTAACAACTGAGCCATCTCTTGCCCCTAGTTACTTTATTTTATAGAAATTTGAAGAATTTTAGCTATTCAAATCAGAAAAGGAAGAAATTTTGACAGGCAAATATGTAAGCTGTAACTGTTAGAACCATGGGGAATATTATTGCAATAAAGATGACCTAAATTTTGATCTCAAATTTGATAAAACCCCATTGTTCAATATTAGAGAATCTAGAGTGGGTTAATTATAGAACTCCACTTCCATTTAACTTTCAAATGAAGAGAATTTTTTATAAGCTCTAAAGCCTTGATGTATCCTATCATGGCAATTACAATTGATTCCTGTGATTCAAGTATGGGAGGACCAAGCATCATAAGGATGCTGATGATAGCTAAGCCTTAATTCACCAAAGTGGGACAATTCTCTAAGCAGGACCAACATGCTGATCCAGTTCATCATCAAGCAAACAAAAAACCCTGGTTGCTGACATTATCCCCATGGCTGGAACTTTCTCATTGCCCCACAAGTAGAAAGCTGAAGAGTAAGACACCACAAGTAGCCATATGATTCCAGTAGCTACTAACTGGAGACTATACTAGACTCTGCACTTGCTTGTTACATACTTGTATCCCAAAAGGCTTGAACCAGAATTGGTTCAGATTTTGAAGGTTTTCAGATTTTAGAATATTTGCATCAATTTTACCAATTAATGGTTATGGTGGTTTGAATTTAAAAAAAAAAAAAAAGGCCCCCATAGGCCGTGGCACCATTTTGGAGGACGTGTGGCCTTGTTGGAGGAGGTGCATCACTAAGAGTCTCAAAGGTCTTTGAAGTCTCAGGGAGCTCAAGCTTGGCATGTGTGTCACTTTCACTTCCTGATGTAGAACTCTCATCTACCTCTTCGGCACCAGGTCTGCGTGCATATTGGCATGCTTCCTACCATGATGACAATGGATTAAACCTCTGAATTATAAGCCAGCCCCAATTACAGGTTTTCTTTAATAATAGTTGCAGTGGTCATGGCGCCACAGCAATAGAAACCCTAATGTTGACAATGGTAATGAAAAGCTATCAGATTTAGAAACCAGGGGTGGGTCATTTGCTGAACACTTCCCAACAACAAGCAGATATGTGAAGAAGCATAGGGTTCAGCCTAGAGCCAAGCCAAAAACAGAGCTTCAGATTATAGATTTTCATACTAGAGATGATTAACCTCATATCAAGGTTATTCTTGGAATGGAGAAATAGATTGGCCTTAATTTTTTACTTTAAAGAAAAGGCCAAAAGTTAATAGTGGAAATTTGACTAATGAGGATCATGTAGTACCTTGGGACCACTAATATGAAAAAGCAATTCTGCAAAATAAACACACACACACACACACACACACACACACACACCACATAGAGAGAAGAGTTGAGATAGGTTCCTAGGTCCTAAACTGTTATATTATGTGCACAAAATGCAAATATCTCTGAAACTCTCAAATCAAACCTTAACTATCTGACTGCTTATACTCTTAGGTTTTGCATGCAATTCTAACACAACATTGTTTAAAGTGATTCTCACTTAGAATTATAAAATCAGAATTATGTTTAATTCAAATGATGTTACAAGGTAACAGTGATAGTTAACACACTGTAGAATGCTATTTAAACATGGCATCTCTTACCATGTTTGACTATATAACCACAGCTTAACAATGAAATGTTTCAAGTGTGCTTATTTATAGATGACAGTAAAATCTTTTTACCAGCATGAAAAACAACTTCTACTTGGTTCCAACTGAGAATCGGTCTGTTGATTAATTGCAAGCAAACAACAAAATTTTATCCCAGTCACTGGAAGCATAAATATCCATACGTTCTGACGTCTGCTCTAAAACTGTGACAAAAGAATGATACATTCGTAACATTCCCTGCTTTCTCCCAATCATTCATGATTATTAACCATATAACTTTGCAGGCAGAAAATGCACTGCCAGCTTATTTCATCAAAGATAGAAAGCAGAAGAAATCTTTATTCCATTTTAATAGACCATATACCTCTAAATTTCTGAGAGTTCAGGCTGTCTTTCATTGTGCCTTCATGCAGCTGTGAAAATAAAATTGTTCTGACTCCATTTAAATTACTCCTTGACACAGCATAAACACGCCTGCCAGAACACACGTTTTTTTAAAACCCATTTATCAGGACCAGCACTGCAACAAAGCACTCTCGGCACCTCTGCTTCCTGCTTCTGCAGAAGCACTGAAAATGCTCACATAAAGCTCAAGTTGGACACACTCTTCTGTACTTGGGGGCTTTGCCTTGTGTGTAAGAACTCCGTGACCAGAGGACTCCTACCATGAAGAACCACAGTAAAAGGTCAGTATGAAACAGACTCCAAGCCACTGGAAATATTTGGACAGGGCTGGCACTGACACGGGAGATATGGCGATTATGACACAAAACTCTCGATGGGCATGTGAACATAACTTTCAGTGTACTCTCAGGGTTAAAATTTCTATGTAAATGACTAATTAAAAATAGATTAAAATTAGGTTTGAATTTTATTTTTCTTCTTGAAAACACAAACCATCCATTAAAAATAAGACCTGAGGGGCTGGAGGGATGACTCAGAAGTCAAGAGCACTGGCCCTCTGCTCTTCTAGAGGTCCTGAGTTCAATTCCCAACAAACACATGGTGACTTACAGCCATCTATAATAGGATCTGATGATACTTTCTTCTGATGTGCAGGCTCAAAGTACTCATGCACATAAAATACATTAACCTTTTTTAAAAAAAAAAAAACCTGAGAAACAAATCACTAGCAATTCAGCAATTCCCCTTATGTTTAAAAAAAAAAAGTCCTGTAAGACACTAGTAGTTAGACTAACATGGAAGGGCGAAGCTTACTAAGTTCAACCCCAGACAAAGAGCTACAAGCAGTAAGGAATGCAGAGAGCGGGAGAAAGTCTTCCATGGGGAAGAGCACAAAATGGTTTTCCAATACCCGTGCTGAGCCCTGAAAACATACACCTACAACTAACATTATACAGACAGAGAAATTTGCATTTATGTACATACAAATACAAATTCATATATGAGTAACATGCTCAGCTATTTAACAAATATTAAGGAAAGAGAGGCCATGAGTTTGATAGACAGCAGGGGCTAGAGGGCACATGGGAGAGTTTCGAGAAGGAAAGAGAAGGGGAAAATGATGAAATTACAGGCTAAAATAATAAAGTGCTATAAAAAGTAGTTTTCTTTGTATTTGATAATATTGTCTGCACAACCTGCTACTCTCCTATAATAATTGTCCTAATTCTGAACGTGTAAATAAATTTCAAAAATAAAAATGGAAACTGAATAAGAAGGAAATACTAATTTTAACCCAATAGTCTTTAACTTGCCAGTACCTATGTACTCCAAGTAAGTACACATGTGCTCGGCACTTTTCTTGTCTTTTCATCCCCTGTAGGAAAGCAAGTGCTGGCGCTACAGCCTAAGTACACACAGTCCACAGAGAATGGACCTCAAGGATTGAACAGAACTTCGCATCAAATCAAAAAAATGAACGAGGACATTAAAATCCTCAACATTTCAGTAATGTATCCAACTTCCTGTCTTTGGGGACTCATTTCTAACCACGTAATAATCATTTTGTTCATCCCTATAATCTTCTATTACCACTTACTTCAACATTCAGTTCAATTTTACTGCCAGAAGAAAGTAGATACAAAGAGAACAAGCAAAACAAAACAAAAACAAATAAACAAAACAGAAGCATAGGAAGCTGTCATAGATTCAGTTGAACTTGGAAGGCAGGCACAGATCCAGAGCTTAATGCATTGCTGGAGACAGATAAAGAAACACTGAACTGGGCAACAAGCAGCTCAACAGCAGTCCAGACACTTCACATGAGCACAACTACCAAGTACAACTCAGTGAGCATCACAAACTCCAAGTTCAACAACTCTCATATGAACACAAGCTTCAAGATCATAAGATGAAAGAGAACTGTACAGCCAACAGCTGCAACATTTGGAAAATTCCAGAAGCAACACTGAAAAATATACATAGTCAGATGCGACACCCACTAACCAAATTCAGCATCTAACTGGATTCTGGCAGTTCCTATTTGTAACATTTATTTCTACAGAATAATAACCACCACTAAGGTGTTGCTAGTTCATAGATAAAGGGGGAGGGCATAGAATAAGATTAATATGATTAAGATTATTAATAAGATTATAATCTCTATCATTAAAATCTGGAGTATAACAAATGAAGCCTACTTAACTGTAGATTCCTAAATTATATTAGTGACATGCAACAACTACATAGCTTCATAAAGGTTTTAACAGAAAATAATAAAGCTACAGCAGGACATGTCATAGTAATCTCCATCAGTCATTTTGGACCCACCATTAATTTACAAGTTTATGTTCTTTACAATTATGGCACATCGAACACAAACTGACACATATTTAAAAATCCACACACACAATAGGCTCTGGTAACTTTCTGCAAACTGTAGACTTAAGTGCCTCAGTAGTCTGCTGTCAAAGCCATTGTGCAGCAGAGTTTAGTTATTATTATGAATTTATCCCCTAGCTTTGGACTGCTATTTAGCTACAGAAACTGTAAATTAATTCTAGAAAATCAAAAATTGTGGCTATGCCTCTCTTTGAATCACAAAAGTTTCTGAAGCATCTAGATCCATCTCTGGTTTCCATAATCTCTTGGTGGAAGCTGGGGAATCTCAGTTGGAATGACAGAATCATAAAAATAAATAATGGATTTGCCAAATGGCATCAAGGACACACAACTCACTATTCCAATTAGGGAATCAGAAAATTCAAGACTACAATTCTCCACGGAAAGAGCTCTGCTTCCGTCAGGCATCCACGCCAACTCCCTGGAGGCTTTTCTTACAGCACTTCAGAAACCCAATAGATGTGGCTTCTGTTTGTTTGCTTGGCTTCTGCTTGTCTCTCCATTTTCTCTAGGGAGCAAATGATGGGCCAGCCATGGCACTTCTGATCTCAACAAATATTGCTCACAGCTATTGTTTAAGAAACAGCCAAAAAGAAATCTGGCCATCATATAAAGTTCTTCAAAATGGTCACCTATTCCATTTCCTGTTTACAATTTTTCTTCATCACTTAGCCATTTATCACTGTGAGTTAATCTCTTTCTAACACATAGAATGAACTCAGCTCATATCTCAGTTCATAGTGCCACTTGTGACCTTAGTTCCCCCATCTCTCACAGAAACACTACCTACTTCACAAGGCCTATTTGCCATTCCCCACCCACCCACATCAGGTGTGTGTAAACGTGCACATCAAATTTTAGGTTTGCAAAGGACTTACTTGTACACACTGTGCTGTATTTTGTGATTGGAGGTTACTTCATGTGTTTAAGTCACAGATGCTAAACAAAAACACAGCTTTACTGAGACCAGGAATCAACTCTGATTCTTATGGTTGTTCTTTACACTGCAAACTGGGTGATGCTAATCATACAGAACAGAGAGTTTATGTATTCAGTGCATGGTAATTAACTCCCCACCATCTATTTGCTGAGAGCTAGAGGAGAGGAAGAAAAGAGAAGGCGGTGTCTGATGAAGGGTTTGGGAAGGCAGGAAGAAAACACTGGTAGCAACTTCTAACAGGATTCTGCATAGAAAGTCAAACCCATTCTTAGTCCAGGGATCATTGCTTGCTGTTCTCTCTTTAAAATGGTGCTTCTCAATGTGTAAACAAGAAACAGGTCAAGATTAATATTTCAAGACCTAACCTGAAAAGCAGTTATCTACCAATAGATCTTGAATGTCTTTCAAACATATCCGGAGACAAGAAGATCCCATCTCCCTGATCACCCTCTTCTCCCAAAACCATGTCCAAGCAATGAGGGTACAAACACATCCAATGATCACACTTTCTTTGAAGAACAGGAACAAAAATTTCATCTGAAAGAAGAAAGAAAAAAATCTAACTTGGCTATTCTTGCTTCTGTGGCATTTAAACTTCTTGCCTTCTCTTGGATTTACTTGACCACAGAGTTCAAATTGCTGTTTTAACACCTTACATAACTTTTATGAACAAATTGCCACAGATAACATGCAAAATGACTTCATGACTTTCTAATCGTGTCAATGAGTCAGTATCTTTGAGGTACACTCTCAGAGCAATGATTTAGATTATCAGCCAAATAAATACTCTGATATCTGCAGCATAATATGGTGTAGAAAAAAAAAAACCCAGTCTTTTCTTAGCTTATTCAAGTGACAGTGACACTAGGAACAAACCATTCTCGTCTACACTTTGAGTCCTGTATGTCAAATAACTACTACTCAGTGGTGGGAGAGTCAAATTGCATTTGAAAAACAACAAGAAGAACTGTATGTGAAGCTCCTATTTTTCAGTGAACCGCTGGAAGCAAGACAGAACCTTCAGAAAGGCAGTGTCTTCTCCTTAAGTCAGATGTCCACATTAATCGATCATGTTCAACCCACATTGAGAAATATGTGAAGTCTTTCATCCTTCTTCAAGTAAAATTAACGCCAGTAACTGCATGAGATCTACATGTACCCAGAGGCTACTGTCTCATGGCTGAAACCTCAGATATGTTTGGCCACTTAGTTTGACACCTCTATAACTCTCACACACCAGTGACTCTATACCTTTACTCCACCTCACTGTTTGTGTCTTACGCTTTGTTATTACATGTCTGCTGTGTGTGTGTGTGTGTGTGTGTGTGTGTGTGTGTGTGTGTGTGTGTGTGTGTCTTCCGGTATGCAAGTCTCTGCAGATCAGGAAATGTCAGTCTACACCAGCGTATCAACTGTACATGAAAGAGTGTTTGGTATGCACTCAGCAAACATCTGTGGATTAGTGAGCATTTCTAAACCCAAAAGCTTCTGAAATGTTGAAGGTATTGTTCTAAACAAAACTCTACCAGGAAAGGATCTAGTCAATACAGGGAGATAGAGGTCCCATAAGATGGCAGACTGGTTTGAATAGACTTGTTCCATATAGCTGCCATCCAGAGACATAAATTATATGGCTGTCAAATGTCAACTGCCTTGAACTATATTTAAAGTATTTTTAAGATGGAGGAAGGAGGGGAAGAACACGAAAGGGAACAAAACCAATCTCCCTGTTAGGATCAACATGAATTCTGTAATGCCATAGTGAGAAATCAAAACACAGACGCTTTCAACAGTGTCAATGAAGCCTCTCCTCATTTTGTTCTGAGTTACAGTGGTGGTAATGAGAACATACCCTATCAGAACAGATGACAAAGGAACCATGATATTCTGATAATTTTGCTCCCCAGGGGTCAGCACCTTATCCACATTTGCATCAGAAACATGGGGGTTTTGATTGTTAATACTGTAACTGGTAAAGAAATAAGGGAACTGAACATCAACAACAACAACAACAAAAAATCACACAGCATCTTACAACACGGTACTTTCAAAAGCATGTAATGGAGTAAGGTTCCTTAAGAACGCATTTTCTAAAAAGACCACAGCATTCACTGTGGGTTGGTGGAGAAAGAACACAAAAGTTGCATTTTCCCTGCTCTGGTTCCCAGGCTCTGGGTTCCACAGGTAGAGCCTGTTGTGCAAGTCCCAGGTCAGGGTGCAGCAGACAAATTAATTAGTCTATTAAGTCTCGTTCATATCCTGGCACTGATGTTTAGGTTCGCACCTTCAGCTCCACGTTCCTAATGCTTAACTGTGCTGCCATTTGTTCCTGAGAGAAATTAGGAATGGAGGGAAAAAGAAAACACGGCTGGGACCAGTTCCCACTGACCTAAAGGCAGAAACACGCATGTGAGTCAGAAGCAGATTGGTGTGTGCATTAAAATGGAGAAAAACTCCAGTTGATAAGTTGGTGCTATTTTAAGTGATTAGGGGAAAATAAATGGCTTTCTATCCAAGGAAGATTTAAAGAGCACTTAACACTCTATGAAATCAATCTGAAAAGGATGATATAATTTGCTGTGAATTAGCACTAAAGAGAATGAATGATTTCACATGACAAACTCTGAAGCATTTTGTGGAAATATTATACACTTGACTAAAACATTTGTGGATGCTACAAATGACGAAAACGAACCGAATCACATGTTTATAAAGCATTCATATACACCGAAGCCTACACAAACACACCACAGACATGTATGCACAAACATATACACACACAGAAAGGTAGAAAGAGAGAGAGAGAGACAGAGACAGAGAGAAACGCACGCACACACACACAAAATCAGGGAGGGAGGGGACTCAATATCACCTATCCTAACAGTCACTGCTCACTGCACAGTATATGTAAAAAAAAAAAAAAAACCTACATACCATACATAGTTCAAAAGTCAAGAAATGCAATGTTTGTTGACTATCACACAATACAACACCTTTGCACCAGCAGGTGTTTTCTCTTAAATTCTTCCCTTCTCTTTTGTTGAGCGAGGTTATGGTATAGTGAAATGTTTCCCCCATATCACTGACCCAGAAGTACACAAGAGATCAGGCGCTCAAAGTCAGTTGAGGCACATGAAAACTGGCCGTTCAAAGATTCTTGAATACCTCTGAAAGAAGCAGTGAGAAATACAAACAGAATAAACAGTAGCTCAGATTACAATGGCTCTCTCTCTCTCTCTCTCTCTCTCTCTCTCTCTCTCTCTCTCTCTCTCTCTCTTTCACTCTTTCAACAAATATCTGTTACAGAATGTGAGCACATACTACAAAATTATCCCAAAGTCTGAACCACTCGGAATCCACCCAACATGTGCGATCGCACACCCAAGTTGAGGTTGCTAAAAGGCAGTTGGGAACATTACAACTCAAACTTTCTCCTGAACAACCCAATGTTCAAAAGCTTGAGCTTACCTAATGTTCCATAAATTTAGGTCCATTACCTTGAAAATTGTTAAAACATGATTTTCTAAGTTTCCCTTTTTCATATTAACCATCAGAAACACAAAATAAAAGTAGAATTGCAAGGATATTTTGCACTTGAAGTATCACAAAAATTAAAGCTTACATTCTTCTAATTGTTCTTCACAATATAAATTGCAGGATGCTAAACATAGAAAGCAGACTTTGTTTATTCAATCATGATTCACTCTCTATCAATTAATGTGCTGAGAGTTGGGGTAGAGAGAAAAACAGAAGGCAGTGTCTCTCCATGAAGAGTTTAGAAAACACTGCCAGAGAGCAATGTAGCAAATACACTAAGACATTTATTGAGAAAGTGGAGATGTATTACAAGAATCATAAAAAAAAAACAGAAAATGTCTAACTTTGCCAGTGAAGATATCACAGAGAAAGAGGCATGTTCCTGTAGACAGAATTATGGAAGGGAGGAAGGGAGGAAGGGAGGAAGGGAGGAAGGGAGGAAGGGAGGAAAGAAGGAAGGAAGGAAGGAAGGAAGAAAGGAAGGAAGGAAGGAAGGAAGGAAGGAAGGAAGGAAGGAAGGAAGGAAGGAAGGAAGTCTTTGCCAGGGAAACAAAAGAAATGATAGAAGTGGTTTTAAGAGGCACAGCAAATGCCAAGTAGATGAGCTTGCAGGCACTTCTCAAAAGCATGGCATTTATAAGTACTTTAATATTCTAACTCATAATAACTACTGTAATATTTATTGTGCTTTTGAAAATATAGTTTATAAACTATACACATAGCTTGATTCCAATTTTAACATATATGTACAATATAAAGAAAACTTTTTATAAATAATATGAGTACTCATATGAAACAGAAAGAGAAAATTTATCCCAAGTTGACACAAATGTTATCTGCATATAGAACTACCCACAACTAAAGCAGTGACTTATTTTTTATTATAAAGCCAACGTGTGCACCACCAGTTTGGACCAATGAGGCTACCATCATTGAAGACGGGTTTCCGACGAAATCAGTGACAAGATAAAGGGTGCCTTTCCACCAACTGCTAGCTAAGACTCAACTTTAACCAAATCCAGCAAGTTTTCAAAATCCCCAGGTAAACAAACATACCTCCCCCAGTTATAATTAATCTCTGTCCTAAAACTACAGTTTCTTAATAACATACATATTAATGCATTGCCTTCTTACATATAAAATTCATTATTAAAATGTCAATATTTCATTATCTAAGAAGCTGGGCATTTTTCCCTTGAGGCCAAAAAAAAAATAAATGTGTATATGTGTGTGTGTGTGTGTTTGACAAACTCATTTATTTATGACAAATTGCCCTAAACCTGTTTCACATATGGCCATGGGTATTTGTACAAGCTCTGTTGAACAGAATCCCATCCTTCAAATTGACAGTTATAGTTTCCCTAAAAAAAAAAATGTCATTTTGAAAGTCGGTTTTTAAATAGCATTTTGAATTAACACCACCAAATTTCAAAACTGTTCCAAAGGATGCATTACACTCCTGAGATCAAGAAGTATTGTTACATCTGCTTTTAGGATCCAAACTGTTTCTTGAGCAAAGACCATTCCTGTGTATTTCTGAAGACACACTTCTGAACCTTTGTCTCTGCTATCTCTCTGTTTCCCCACTTTTCTCCCACCCTGATGAAACCAGAGAAAACAGCTCTTCTCTGCACTCTACTTCGGGGGTTACTAGGGCAGTGACCCAAATTTTGCCCCTGGGATAAGCCTAGTTAAGGGTGGGAAAGAGAAGTAAGATTCTAAAGAATGCAAGAGGATGTTAGGACAATGGTCAGAACTTTAAATGTTTGTTTCTCATCTGAAACAGTCTTTTGGCCAAAATCTACGGAACTCTATGCCACACATTGGTCCTCTGCTTTTCGAATGAACCTCTGTGCTGCATACTCTTGTGTATCTTTTTATCTCAAGTCCGCCAAAGCATACCCCTAAAGGCTCTCCAGAAAACTGAATACCAAGTAACTACTCTTCTCCCCCTCTGGACACATTAAGGGAATATCCCCAGGACACTTGTTTAAGACCCATTACAAGGCAGTTTCTTCATGTGTGAACACAAGGCCTACTATTCCAGAGCTTATCTCTGCCAGCTCCCAGCCTCTGACCTCCGTAACAGCAACCACGCTATTTCCGCCTTTGCTCTAGCTTATCTCACCTACAGACTCTCCGACCTCTCAAACCTCAAACCTGTGTCCCTTCATAATCTCAGACATTGATTCCTGGTGTAGAATATTATTTTAATATGTGTTACAATTTTTTTTATGCTGTGGAACACTAATTTTAATGGTGCAAAGATGTGGTGTGTTCTTTCATGCTGTACTTGTTTAACTCTGAAACTGTGATTCTTTGCCTTTCTAAAACACTTGGTTGGTTTAATAAAGAACTGAACAGTAAATAGCAAGGTAGGCAGGAGAAAAAATAGACGAGGCTGGCTGGCAGTTAGGAGAAATCTGGGAGGAGAGAAGGAGGAGTGAGAGAAGAGGAGGATGTTAGGGGCCAGCCACCCAACCACACAACCAGCCACAGAGTAAGAGAGAAAGTAAGATATATAAAAGTAAGAAAAGGAAAAAGCCCAGAGGCAAAAGGTAAATGGGATAATTTAAGAAAAGCTGGCTGGAAACAAACCAAGCTAAGGCCAGGCATTTATAAGAAAAATGAGACTCCATGTGTGATTTATTTGAGAGCTAGATGGTTCCCCCTCCAAAAAAATCCAGAAGAGTAAAACAACAACAACAATATTTTGGCATATCAATATGAGACTTGATTAAAAGAAAATCTAACCGCAGATTTCTTCATGATTTTATTTTTCCTCTACTATCTCAAGCCCTGCACATCCAAATCCTCACACAGTCTGTGCTTCATATGGTTCCTGTGTTATGTCATAAATATTGCTTATTTTTGCTATGGCCTGCTATGGTAGCGCCATCAGGAATAAAAATATGCCATAGCTATTTTTCATCTCAAGGTGCACTAGGATTTGATCATAGCAAACAGTCAGTGTTTGATGAATTTAACTAAAATGTTAATATGTTCATACAGTTTCACAGTCCAGTCAATTCATCAGTGAGCCACTAGGAATGAATAAACTGCTCTGTGCACAAGAGCTGTCACTGACCCCTCCATATTATAAGCCTGGTATGTGTACTTGTGTCCGGATCATCTGGATTCAGGAATTGCTGTTGATGTAACTTAAGAATTTGGGGGGATGACCATATAAAAATGGCTTTTGGCCTTGGAAAAGAAATGCATTTTAAAAGTAACTCTTACAATCCTGTCAAAGGTGAAAAACATCCTTTAATTTTCAAAGTAAAGTGAAACAGGTTAAATTGCACTTCAAAAGTAAATAAAGGATCAAAACATAAGTTAATTTGAGATAATCTTTCGTCTCTGTGTTATCTACTGGATTTTCACCTACGCACACCATTCAAAGGAACTATTTTTCACTATGTTTTTTAAACTGCAAAAAGCAAAGGTAGCCATTTATAATTCACATGCACACATAAACAGAGAAACACAATAAATCAATATAACACCAAAAGATTCAATGAAAGCAGTGACAGCTTTAAAATATGCAACCTAATATATAGCCGAATAACTCACAAAACTCAGCATGCATTGCTGACTTTGGACGTGATCACCGAATTTAACAAGGTGTTCTTGAGAGAAACAAAATAAGGCAGGTCCCTGGAGCATGCATTCAAGATGGCAGATGCATCTGAACTCGAGGGCAAACTCTTCGAGGTTAATATTGTGCTTGGCACTAAATAAAAATTGTAAAATTTAAATATCTAATTTAAGTAATACTCCAAAATTGAAAAAAAAAAACACTTCTCAAAACACTGGGCATCAAACATAAAAGAAAAAAAAAATTAAAGGATTCTAATGCCCAGAGATGATCATACAATTCCTATGCATAAGAAAAAGTAGAATAAAACTTGCAGGCCTATAAAAGATCTATTAAATTAAAAACTACTAAATATCCTGTGATAACCCTGGAGGACCACACTTATCTTTCATCAACGGTATTTCCCAAGCATTCATCACTGAGCCACACTTATCAAAGATGTAATTTCAGAAACACAGATGGGCGGCAGGGAGGAATTTGTGCCTCGCAGGTAATCTCTGTTGCAAGAAATCAAACTGCCGCCAGCTACATCCACTGAATCATTATGAAGTCCTGAGCACTGCCAATCAGCACCTGCAGCAAGTGAGAAAAGCTGTTTTCCACCAACATCCATCACTATCACATACATTCACCTTTTAAAATCTTGTGGGTTTTTTTTTCTTCCGTATCTTTGTGAACAGAGGGATAAAGTTCTTCTTAGCACACAAACTCCCATGGAGACTATGCCTAGTACCATGACCAAGTTCGAAAGCACTTCTATAATTCTCTTTACATTTGAATTTGATATGGCTTAGGATTTTTAAAGCATCAGTTTTGACTTGTTTCTAACACTCGGTGAAAGATTGGGTTGGTCTGTGAAAGTATTCTCAAACAGTCTTGTTAAATGCGCAGCACGGGAGATGGCTGGCTAATGTCAGGAAACTGGTATACAGTCAACAGAGAGAACAGTGAAGCCTCGCAAAAGGGCTCAGCAAGTAAAGGCGCCTGCTGCCTGGCCTGAGTTCACTCTCTGGGGCTCATGTGGCAGAAGGAGAGAACAGACTCCCTCGGATTGTCTTCTGCCCTCCTCATGTAAGCCGCGGCTAATGCATGCCTGAACACCAAAATAAGTGTAAAGGAAAACGGGGTGAATTAACCAAGATAAATGCTTATCTTCAATATCACTTGTATTTGTGCCTTATTTCTGGCCATAGGCCAACGGGAGAACTACTAAATGTCACTCCTGTGTCTTCCCTTTTCAAAATGTCTATCACTAGAAATCGTATTTCTCAAGGCTGGGCATATGTCTCAGTGGATAAGGTGTTTACTAGATAAGAATGTGGTCCTGTTCAGCTAAAGTTCTAATTTACCCTGTGTATCTCATGAAAAATGAAATAAAACAATTACGGTTGCCAAATAGGAGTGATCCACATACATTAAATAAATGTTTTGAGTGCCTAAGGGCAGAGAAAAAGAGCAAAATCATTCTCAGAAAGGCCAGGATTTCTTCCAAAACTAAAAGCAAATACCAGAATCCCCAAAACAACATATGCTAGTCAAGACATAACAACCTTAAACTGGATTCCATAATAATAGAAAGCAACTCAGAGCCAAAGGCTGCCCTCTGGGGCAGTCTACTTGTTCTTATACTAACTTCTATACTCTAGACTTTCCCAAGACCAAGTCTGAGCATGAGCCAGACCTGTACAAGATTACAAAAATCTAGTACATGAATTATCTTTGAGCTGAGTGATAATCTAATCAAGGACATTTCAGACTGTGCCTATGGAATGGTAACTAGAGACACCCTCTTCTACTTTCCCAGCTCCAAGGACAACATATCTGATTTATCTATTATGTGAGTATAGCTTCTAGAAATGACTTCATCAGAACAGCTTTGTGACTAAAGGAAAAATTAAACTAAACTCATGATTATTCAGTTGGAAAACAAGTGAAGAAGGTGCACTCATCCAGGGGAACTCCATAACTTGAACTCAAGGGAATATAGTTCATTCAACAATTATTGACCACCTAGTATCAGCAGGTATTACCTAGAGTGGACTCTGAAGACACCAATTACCAGCAAGCTCAGCATCTAAATAATGTCTTCAATTTAAATACTTCCTTTCAGGCTGGAGAACTGATTCAGCAGTTAAGAGCATGTACTGTCTTTACAGAGGACACAGACTCTGTTCCCGGCACTCACATGGTAGCTCACAGCCACCTGTAACTCTCCTGACTTGACATTTGATTGTAATATAGGTATCCAACTCTCTTAAAACTCAGACTTCCCATTTACAAATAGGAACAGCATATGTTACCCTACAATACTAATAGAGATAACAGTATATAAAATAAATTCATAAAGTTACCATGCATATATATGCATTATATGCATTTTTGAAATCATATTATCATCTAATTGATAATATTAACTGAAGACCTTTATGCATTCAGTTGCTGAAGATACAAAATTTTGTATGTGTCTTAAAATTTCACCATCACATCCATAAAAATGCACAAAAATCCAATCAATAATTATAAAACTAAAAGGGAATAAATATTACTTATACAAAAAGGTAACGTGCATGACTATAGCATTCTAGAGATCCATTTTAGGAAATGGATCAATAACAAAGCATTTCTGATTGGCTCTTATTGAGTTATAGAGACAAAGAGCAACACAGGTGCATCACTTGAGTGTGCTCTTCAATATGACCTTCAGAATCCAAAATAGAGAGGAAATTTTAACACAGGCTAAAGAAGACACATTGACAATGCTTAGAGCAAGGCATAAGTGGGTTTGGGTACTTAGCTATTAAAGCTCACAGAAGTCAGAAAAGTAGCTTAATGTTTATTCTAATAGAGACTAGTAAATTTCATTTTATGGGCCAAATAAAGATATATCAAGGAACCATTCAGAGATGAAGCACTGGCTTCCAGGGTTCATTTACTATACAGTGAAGAAGAGTATGCTGTCTAAATATCAGAGTTTATGCTGCATGATATAACTGAGATGAAAATCTCCCTACAGCATAGTGATGCATAAATAACCACCATGACCCCCCCCCATTCAGATTCTGCAGTGTTATAACCAGCTTTGGAAGGACAAAATGATACTTAGGCTAATAAAACATTAACAAACTATTTAAATCCATTCCAAAGTCTGAAGAATCAAACTTACTTAGCTCTTCACATGTATTGTGTTTTACACATCACTCATTGCTGTTGAGTTAATTGTATAACAGAATAGTAGACAGGCAAATCACTAACAAACAACACTGCACATATCCCAGAAAGAAAATCTAATATATATATGGCCTTCAGAATCCAAAATAGAAAGGAAATTTAACGCAGTATAAAGAAAACACTTTGACAATGCTTAGAGCAATATTATATACATATATAATGTATACATATATATAAGGCAACAAAATGTCAATGGTAAGTGTTTTTCATAAATAAGTGGTAATCCATGATTTGAAATATTAGCATTTTTAAAAATATTTATTTATTATGTATACAATATTCTGTCTGTGTGTATGCCTGCAGGCCATAAGAGGTCACCAGACCTCATTACAGATGGTTGTGAGCCACCATGTGGTTGCTGGGAATTGAACTCAGGACCTTTGGAAGAGCAGGCAATGCTTTTAACCTCTGGGCCATCTCTCCAGCTCCAATATTAGAATTTTTTTAAGATTAGCCTATATCAGCTACTTTAAAAACTGTATGTTTTTCCTTTACCAATTTCCTCATGTAGTATGCCAAACTTTGTAAAAGCATCAACATGTAATTTTGTTTAAATGCTAGCACTCTATAAGGAGACTGGATGTACTTCTACCCCTCTGAGGATACAGCACTCTGATTCCAGTGCTACTGAGGTGGAGCACTCACATTCTGGTCACATTTTGACATTAACCAAGCCAACAACATGTTGTGATGTCATTCACCACCTAGAGAATACCTGTCCTCAGTCAATAGAGGATGGACAGGTTCAAAATGGCAATTAGATTCCATGAGAGCCAAAGGAAAGCAATGATCAGCTGGGTCAAGGAGTTGATCACAACAACTGTGTAACAAAAGTTCAAGAAAGTTACTTTTAGTGTAGATTGTGGAAATGAATAGTTAATAAGAATTCAAAAATATGCTTCCTTAACCTTCTCTGAAGAAAAAGATAAGGAAAGCCCGCGGATTTGAACACATTGTACCAGGACTAAATATTCACAGATAACCACAATGAGTTCTCCCTCCTTGAAAGAACACATAGAAACATTTAGTTAGTTGCATGTTTTCAACTGTTCGGAAAGTGGTAACTTGCCAGTGCTAAGTACAAAATTATAGCGCGGTTTCTTATTTCCCCCAAAATGTTGTACAGGGCATCTACCCTGGAAGTGGCTGTTTAAAATCAGGTGGCATCTGGCATGTTTGCTGGCTCTGCTTTCAGTCTTGGCAACATCACTGGAGCTCCCTAGGATTCTCTAGAACTTTCTCTCTCGGTGTTTGACATGTCCTCACTCCCCCAGCCTCTGACATGGGGCTTCCCTAGCCAGGGATGCAGATCCCACATGGAGCCCATAAAACAATGAGTGGGAGGCCTTGGCACTGCACTCAAAGACCTTCCTAAAATAACATAGTGCACTGTGTGAAATGTGACATGCGGGGAGCCCCTGTAAAACTCTTTAATGGAAACCCAAGGCTTCTCCTGGAAAAGGCCGAGAAACCAGGCACTAGTTTGACAATAACTGTGGCTACTTAACAAGAGACAGCAAGCATTTAAAATAATCAGAAAGCAATAAAACCCTTAAAAGCTCTAGGCAAATAAGTCAATGTTTGTAACAGACAACGAATAACTACTCATTGTAAAATGAAGTTTTCCTTATATATTGAGCAGAAGTAGGGTTGCTCTTTGCTTTTATTCAGATGTGTCAGAATGCCATACAAGTCACACAGAAAAAAATATACTTCTCCTTCCTCGACATCCATCACATCTGTTATAGACTTCACAGTAGACAGTAACTGAATAAGCTGCCCAGTAGAAACAGTGAAAACATGAGGGTGCATGTTTTCTCCACTAGGGGCGCCCATAATCCACCACAGTGCTAAAGAAATGTGTGAAACTGTTAATATCTTAGAACAAAAGACTAGTGGTGTCAAAGAATTAAACTAACAAATGACAACACTGTTTCTAAATTTATTAACTAACTATTTGACAGACTTGAAAAAAAATTGAGTCAGGAAATCTCATTACAGTAACACAATCTTAACCTTTATCAGGAAGCAATTTTAGAAAATACTTCTATATCACACACTCTCAATCCCCATTCCCAAGGGTTTGATGTTTACATCACATAATTTATTGAAAAGATAGCATGTTAAACACTGTTCATTCTTGTGGAGAAAGGAAGGCCGGGCGTGCAAGAAAGTAAGTGGCCATACAAACCTAAGAAGGAAAGACAGATAAGAAGATCAAATTTAAGTGAGCCTACCAAGTCCCCCTGCCAAAGCTGTACCTTTGTAGGGACTAGAAGACTGCCTCTGAAAGATATCTAGCGTTCTTCAAATTTCTTAGAAAACACCAGCTTACGCTGAAAAAGCAAGGGTGAGTCTGTGTATAGTTTATTTCTGTTAGGTTTGTGTACAAGGCTACCATGAAGTAACTGGCAGTGTTTTATCATTGGTAATCATTTCTAAAACTAACTGACCTAAGACAAGACTGAGGGTCAGCACAATTCCTTCCCTATAGGACAGGGAACGCTAGTGTTGTTTGGAAGAGGGAAGTAACAGAGTATCTCACACAGCTCCTCTGAAGGCATGATGAGTGTGGCTTTAAAGGATTTAGAATATCTGCTGTGGCCCCCTAGAATATAAAACCAAGAGAAAGCTCTCAGGTCCCAGAGCCCAAGAGCCAGAGGATAGCTATTATTTGTTTTGTTTTGTTTTGTTTTTAGGTTTTTAAAATGAAAGACAAAGAGCTAAGATCATGGGCTTCAGTATTGTACCCTTTATGATAATCTCAAAGGCCAGGAAGGTCCAGGTTCACTTCAGCAGACATACCTAAACTCCCATTAAGACAGGTTCCCAGTAGCAAGGAACCACAATGAAATGGACACCCAAAGGACACACTGCAACACAAGTTCCCTCAGTGCAAATGCCAGAGTACAAAGTGACATGAGAAATACTAAAAAAATACAGAATGAACATTTTGCTCCTAAGAAAATTAGCTACAGAACAATAACTTAAGCCTAAAAATACTAAGCTACTTAACCTGTAAAGTTACAATTTTAATAACTAATTGCTCAGCAAAGTGAGCTTGAGGGAAGAAAAACACATTAACATAGAAGTCTCAGTACTTTATGTGAAATAATGCATGAAATTACTCTTGTGACATTTGCCATTTAAGATGAGTCCATATGTGAGAATAAAAGACTTGTTACCTTATTACTACTATGATGCAGGTATATTTCTACAGTTTTCATAAAATTACTTCCAGACATCAGACAACAGGAACTGACATTCTGCAATAATTTACTTGGAAACCCTGTAGCTACTGCTATTTGTGTGTTACTAAGAGAATAATCGCTTGTGATTATGTAGAGACACAAACAAGTCGCAATTGTCAAGTGCTAGAATTTCTAACCAGTCATACCTGGGAACTGGGTTTTTAATTTGTATCATTCCTTTAATTATTTTCATACTGTCAAGTAAATGTCTTGACTTTATAAATGGCCTTTTAAGGAAAGGATATAGCATTTGTTAAACTGAGTAACTATATTCAATTTTAGAATATATATTCAAACTTGTCCTAAAAATGAAAGGTCAGTCTGAGCATACTTTTATGTACTGTGGAGGAAGGGATAAGAATTAGTTATCAATGACTCGAAAGGATTGTGATAGCTATCTATTTCTCTGCAGGTATTAAATTTTCAGTGGCTTTTTCAGAACAAGAATCAAGTAACATATGTTCTTTCAAGGTCATGGTTTTAGTTAATTATAAAATGAAGAAGGAATGATGGCAGCTAGAAAAAGTCAATGATCAGGAAGGATGGATGATCAAATACACAGTTTTAAAGATGTCAAAGCATGGCAAGTGATCTCACTTCTATGATGCTTTTGAAGCAACAAATGTAAAAGTCAAGACTTTGACCATGAAAACTTGTCAAGGTCAAGAGGTCACATACATATTTAAATGTATGGGCTTATTACCGTCAATCATTTTTAAATGACTTTCTAAGACAAATATTTCAGTTTTGAATAATCAAAATCTTCCTAAGAGATATCACGTGGTCATGAGTTTTACCATGTACCATAACAAGAGTTTTGTATAATGTATAACATAAATATATGTGCACTATGAAAGGCATTAAACACAATTCTAACAGGACACATAGGCTTTTTTCCATTACCTTTTACCTAAAAATAAGATTAAATATATTTTCACTTTAAATACTCTATGTTGTCATAGTCCCTAATTGTCATACTATACTCTCAACTTAATTTGGTCACTCATTCTCATAATCAGATCTAAATCATATCATCCACCCCAAGGTTCCATAATTTGCATGAGACAAAATTAACTTATTTCAGTATATTAGAGAAACCATCATGTCCTCCCATCACAGCCCACTCATTCAACTGTATTCATTAAGCCTATCCATTGCCCATTTTGAAATCTTGGGTTTAATCCACTCTGACTCTCACTGCATCCATAATCTTTCTCCTTCGTGTAGATTTATCCATCATTAAGCACTAGCATTTTTTAGCTCATTGCCAGGACCTCTGATCAACTAAAGCTAAGTAAGCATACCATTGCTACCAGCTTCAGCTACCTAGAGCCTATGCCTGGCCAAGACCTATCTCCTGAATATTGAGCCAACAATCCAAACCAACATGACAAGACCTAAGTCATATGATCTGCCTGTAAGCCAGGTCCTTTTTCAGTGTTCTCAGACTCCTAGCTCTACCTCATTATTAAATGATTGTTATCTTATATTTTAATGCCCCTTTATCCTCTAAGCAACAGTTTACTAAGCCTTTTATGATGACCTACCCATTAAAACCCTACAGGTACTCAAACATTGCATATATAACCCCTTCATTAACACTTGAAACTTTACATTTCTGTAATGTAGTTATTTTCCAATTAGATCTGCAATATCACATAAGATTTCCACCAAACATATATAGCTATTCAAATTAAATTAAGTAAAACAGCTGGCTATTGTGGCTCGCGCCTATAATGCCAGCACCTGGGAGAATGAAACAGGAAGGCAAATTCAAGAACAGGATTGGTTATTAAAGAACAGGAAAGTACTCAACAGACTTCCGTTCCTTCTTGGGTGCATCCAAAGTCCCAAAGCAAGGGTGAACAATATTTTCACCTGAGATACATAGTGTAGTTGACCACAAAGGGAAAACACTACAGACAATAATATAAAATGAGACCTACATTAGAGAAGAAAAAAACTTTAAATGAGGCCCGAAGGCTCTCAGGGGATAGATAGGCAAGCCTGATTTTTGCTCACCTCGGGCTTCCTTGAAATAAACCCACCTTAGTGTTTATTGTAAGGCATACAAACTAAAACAGTTCCAAAATGCTTAGTGTAGAAAAGCCACCGAAGACTCCAATGCAAAGACGCAGATGCTGATTTAAGAAAAGGTTTACAACAGATGCAGCTTTATAAAGGCTTTTAAAAATTACAAGGAAGTTTTAAATACAGGGCACTAGTGAATAAGAATATGACCCAAGGGTTTGTGTCAGAAATTCATTTTTCAAGCCACAGAAGTAGCTTGAAGGATAATATGAAAATTAACTATGATCCCAAGATTCTCAGGTACCCATAGTCACCAGGAGTCACAAGAGGCCCCACACTCTATAAACCATGCCATTATGCAAAATTTCTGACGGAATATACAGGGCATCTGCTCCACACCTATATGCCCCTTGCAGTTCTCACTCATGAGCACAGTGAGAAAAGGAAGGAACCGAATATGTAAAGTCAAAAGAGGAACAAGAAGAGATGATTATGGGCAAAGTTTTCAAACATCCTCATGAGCCTAGTAAGCAAACAGAATGGGTGCGATGGCAGATGGCATCTATAAGATGTCTCTTTGGCTTCTTTAGGAGAACAAATTATAGACTCACTGACCTTTATTTATCTCTAGAAACCAATTATGAGTGAGTACATCCCAAGTTCATCTTTTTGGGTCTGGGTTACCTCACTCAGGATAGTGTTTTCTATTTCCATCCATTCGCATGCAAAATTCGAGAAGTCATTGTTTTTTACCGCTGAGTAGTATTCTAATGTGTATATATTCCACACTTTCTTCATCCATTCTTCCATTGAAGGACATCTAGGTTGTTTCCAGGTTCTGGCTATTACAAATAATGCTGCTATGAACACAGTTGAACAAATGTCCCTGTCATATGATCGGGCATCTCTTGGGTATATTCCCAAGAGTGGCATTGCTGGGTCCAGGGGTAGGTTGATCCCGAATAGAAGGTGATCCCAAAGAAAAACATATAGCTATCCTCCTGATTATGGGAAGTAGACAAGATTGCCGGGCAAAAAATGGGATCTTGGGGGTGGGGTGGGAGGGAGGTAAGGGGAGATGGGGAGAGAAAAGTGAGAAGGGGAGGTTGGGGGGATCTTGGGAAATGGGATGTTTGGGATAAAGGAAGGTTGGATAGTGGAGCAGGGAAGCACACATCTTAATTAAGGGAGCCATCTTAGGGTTGGCAAGAGATTTTGGGCTCCCAGGTGCCCAGGGCGATGTCCCCAGTTAGTTCCTGGGGCAGCTGAGGACAGAGAACCTGAAATGACCCTATCCTATAGCCATACTGATGAATATCTTGCATATCACCACAGAACCTTCATCTGGAGATGGATGGAGATAGAGTCAGAGACCCACACTGGAGCACCAGACTGAGCTCCCAATGTCCCAAGGAGGAGCAGAAGGAGGGAAAATATGAGCAAAGAAGTCAGGACCACGAGGGGTGCACCCACCCATGGAGACAGTGGGGCTGATCTATTGTGAGCTCACCAAGGCCAGCTGGACTGCGACTGAAAAAGCATGGGATAAAACTGGACTCTCTGAATATGGCGGACAATGAGGGCTGCTGAGAAGCCAAGGACAATGGCACTGGGTTTTGATCCTACTTCATGTTCTGGCTTTGTGGGAGCCTAGCCAGTTTGGATGTTCACCTTCCTAGACCAGGATGGAGCGGGGAGGACTTTGGACTTTCCACAGGGCAGGGAACCCTGATTGCCCTTCAGACTGGAGAGGGAGGGGGAGAGGAGTGGGGGGACGGGGAGAGGAGAGGGAGGAGGGGGGAAAAGGGAGACAGGGAGGGAAATGGGGGACGGGGAGGAGACGGAAATTTTTTTTCAATAAAAAATTTTTTAAAAAAAAAGAAACCTCTAAAAAGTAAAAAAAAAAAAAAAAAAGATGTCTCTTTGGGGACTTCATGCTATGCATGGAACACACATGAAGTTCTTGACATTGATTTCAATAGATAGGTATCCTTAACTTCAGGAAGCTGCAGCATAGACTGATAAGTAACTCATCCAAGGCTACACCTACGCACACACACACACACACACACACACACACACACACACACCAGAATCTGGCCATTTGTTTCCTTCAGATTTTTTTTATTGATTTTATTGAGCTCTACATTTTTCTCTGCTCTCCTCCCTGCCTCTCCCCTCCCCTTCAACCCTCTCCCAAGGTCCCCATGCTCCCAGTTTACTCAGGAAATCTTGTCTTTTTCTACTTTCCATGTAGATTAGATCCATGTATGTCTCTCTTAGGGTCCTCATTGTTGTCTAGGTTCTCTTTGTGTATGTATGTGTGTGTGTATATATATATATCCAAAGGATGCTCAATCGTGCCACAAGGACATGTGCTCATCTATGTTCATAGCAGCTTTGTTTGTCATAGCCAGAACCTGGAAACAACCTAAATGCCCCTCAACCAAAGAATGGATAAGGAAAGTGTGGTAAGTGGAGTACTACACAACAGAAAAAAATATAACATCTTGAAATTTGCAGGCAAATGGATAGAGCTAGAAAACATCATATTGAGTGAGGTAACCCAGACCCAGAAAGACAATTATTGTATGTACTCACTCATATGTGGTTTTTAAACATAAAGCAAAGAAAAACAGCCTACAATTCACAATTCCTTCAGATTTTACACTGGTTATTCATGATATCTGTCTTGCATGCAGAACACTTTGGGAAACACTAACTTAGAAAGTATAGTAGGTTAATGACCCCCCCCCAAAGGTTATGTCTACCCAGGACAGTAGAAATATGGAATCTGCAGATATAGTTATCTCAGATGAAGTCATACTGTATAATGTGAGCCTTCAATTTTTCTTCTGAGAAAAGAAAAGAGAAATCACAGGCAGAGACGGGCCTCAAGCACAAGGCAAGAGAAGCCAAGGAGAGCCGAGAGCCACCGAAGACAGGAAAGGCATGAAGGTGGTCTACCTTAGGATCTTCACAGGAAGAATGGCCCTGAGGATACTCAGGCTGCATATGTTCAGACTCCAAGCCTATACGAATGTCTGTCGTAAGCCCCATGTTATGGTAATCTCACACTGAACTCTGTGACTGTAATACAGAGGAAGGTCATGAAGAGCTGATAAGAACTATGAACAGTGCTCAGCTGATAAGGCAAAGAATACGAGGCTTTCATAATGCTTTGTAGAGAATCCTGAGAGGAACATACTAATGAACGTGATGAAAAGACCCACATTCAGCCACAGAGATCTGTCAGTCACCTTTACTCACGATCAGACTTGGTGAAATGAATCACTACCTGTAAGCAAAAGACAGAGATAGAGATGAAGGGCTAGGGTCAGTGGTGCGTGGATGGCGCAGAGGCCCTAGGAAAGGGGGATGATATCAAAGATAATACTACGGAAAAGGAGGAGAGGTTGATCAATACAACCCTAAGAGTTTATATTAAGGTTCTTTCTTAGTGTTGAGGAGCACACAAAGGAGGGAGGGACTGGTCGTCAGCTTCGTGGAAGGGAAGAAAACCCCAGCTGTTTGAGTAAAGCAGGTCAAATGCAAAAAATGTTCACCAAAGGATTTGGTAAGGGACTTCAAATGCAGTGTATAAAACATCCCACACACGTGCTAGGAAGTAGGTAACTTCATTCTAATGGATCTGGATAAACTATGTCCGTCAGGAAAATGTAATTCTTACAGAAGGCATCTTGTTTATTGCTAAAGAACAAATGAGTTGTCTGTGACGTATTTCAAGAAAACACACAAACCTTTTCACCGTTCAACCTGGGATGACTCAGACATATGGTGTGGGATGTCCTTCTGTATATGCATGGCTTTTATTGGTTAATGAATAGAGCTGTTTCAGCCTGTGGCTTAGCAGAATAGAGCTAGGCGGGAAAATTAAACTGAATCCTGGGAGAAAGAAAGCAGAGTTAAGAGATGCCAAGGAGCCGCCAGGGGGGAAAGATGAGAGCCGCAAGCTGAAACCTTGCCAGTAGGCCACGAGCCTCATGGGAAAATATAAAATAATGGAAATGGGTTAATTCTAGATGTAAGAGCTAGCTAGGAATATGCACAAGCTACTGGTAAAACAATATTGCAAATAATACAGTTTCTGTGTGGTTGTTTCGCATCTGGACAGCTGGGAATGAACGAGTGGCCTTCTACTATAGGCATGCGTTCCCATTAAGTATAATTAGAAAGGTTCTACTACACAGGTGATGGGTGACCCATGCTAGTAGGTAAGCCACCAGCTCTTCTCGGAATGAGCTCATAAGATTACTGAGAGCCAAGAGAGTAAGCCGTCACAAATAAATATATGCATCACACCTGAAACAGATGACAGCAATAAGCTATGGATTCCAGAGTATAATAGAAGTAACCTCTAATTTGACCTAGGTGTTCCAATATGCTGTCACTGAGACAGATAGCACTGTCTGATTTACATTTTAATAAATGAGTTAGGAAAAGAAGGTATGGAAGAGAGAGAGAAGGGAGGAAAAGGGAGAATGGGATAGAGAAGGGGGCAAACACTGGCAATCACCTTGTAAGTGGCCTGAGCGGTCTTGACACATGACCGGCACCCACCTGGGTAAGTGAGAATGATTGACAAGTAGTTTAATTTCTGTTAGCATAGTGTGGTTCTCTTTCCCTACTCTGCGCAATGCCACTCAGAGTCAGAAACCACCAAAGAGGCTTCTGTCTCATTGAGGATAGGTGTACTGCCAATGACATCAGTCAGCTTATGGTACATTCAAGAGTGTGCATTTGTTAAAGGCGGATGACAGAAGATACTGAACTCTTTTAAGCTAACCCTAATCCCACCTCCTAGGCTCTCCAGAAGCCCGACCAGGCAGAAGCACAGGCATGTGCATTCAGCCCTCCTATATGACAGATTACACACATGCCGGGGGCAGTGAGGAGCAACTGAGTATAAGCACTGCTCCAAGAAGTCTTTGAACAGGACAGCTCTGAAACATTCTGAGCTACCCACCTGAAGATGAGTAGAACAAGCCTGGCAGAGAGGGAAAACCTGAGAGCTGCTCTGTAAAACCCACAAAACTGACCAGGTTACAGCAGAAAACACAAATGTCCTTTTGTAACTGAATAGACAATGAAGGCTGCATGACTTTACAGTGGTTAGCAGACCAGAGAGAAGGAAGATGAAAGGTGACATCTTTCTTCAAAAAAAGTGTAAGGTGTGTGTACGTAAATTATAAAATACTCTTATATGAGTTTGCTGTCTCTAATGTGAATATTTGTGTGAGTTTTTACAATATAAGACATAGACAAATATCTGGTCTAAAATATATCAGTATTTGGAATGGCCTATTTTATTTAACAAATACCAAACAAGATAAAGGTTTTCATTTTAATTTGTTCTTCAAAACTTTTACAAGGCATTTGGGCTCTTAAGTCAAGCACACTTCACCATAAGTGATTGATTTGTCAAAACAGCAACACAAAGAATATACCAACAGAAGAGATTATTTGCTTTCTCAGCCAGGAAAAAGTGGAGTCACCAGAAAGCTTGTGAACTACATCCAAACACTATTCAGCAGAGAAAAATCTTGGCTGAACAGAAACTGAGATTCTAGACAGGAGCAAACCTCAACTGTGAACCTCCACTTTAAAACTCATCAACACCATTTTCTTTTCTTATTATCTATCAAACATTCCTTTGCGATAGAGATCTCCTCAAAAGAGAAATAAATACCTGTCACTAATAAAGAAAAAAAAGTAAATAGCAGAAGAGATCATGTTTCTCTCAGTAAACATAAAACTACCAAAGTTAAAACCAAGGTAGAGCAAATACCCATAGCGACTGAACAGGCGTGTTCAGCCTGCTGGTGACAACAGTGAGCAGGAAGGGTGGATGCCCAGCAGGGCAGGATTCCTGGGTTTCTGTCCGATAGCCCTCAGCAGTGCACCTGAGGGCAAAGGACTGCAGAATCCCCAATTTCACCACAGTGACTACCATTAGGATAAGGTAAGAACAAAGAGGGGAAACTCAAGGAATGATACTGTAGGTGTAGCATTCACTGGTCAAAGGAAAGTGGGTTTCATAAAACTCAAGCCAACAGAGAATAGAGGTAATTGTTTGCTAATTAGGTGTGAAATAACATGGACAATTACCACAAATTTGAGACTATCAGATGACTATAAAACTACTTTTAAAACTATCACAAGCTATTCCACATTAGTAATCACTTGTTTTTATTGCAGAAGCAGCAATAAATGAAGTCTACACATCCTAAATACAATTGAAAGTTAGCAAGATATTGTCAGTCCAAAGCAGTGCAATGAAAAAGGAAAGATCACTTGTCGTCTAATGTATAAAGAATCAAAAAAGTCATTTATTTTATCCTGTGCTAATCTCAGATAAGGAATTCATAGAGGCAATTATGCTCACCTTAGACTAAAGAAAACATCACCATCTCTGAACAATGTGTGTAAAGGGAGTCGCAACCATAGCGTGACTCAAGTGAAGAAGTCTGTTCCAAAATAATTTATCCAAAATAATTCATATGGTGCCTGCCAAAATATGAACTAAAAATTCCAAAGCTGAGAGCTATTAAAAATAAACTATTTTAAACTTAGACCAGAATGTGTCAGACTGCTTTTATTTCTCTTTCAGCATTGACCCATAGAATTGTGTGTGTGTGTGTGTGCATGTGAGCCGTTGCATACATATGGAGGCCAGAGTAGGATGGTAGGTGACGGCTTCCATCTTTCTCCATCCTATTGCAGTGAAGTACAGTACCTTGCTCAATCAGAAGCTTGCCATCTGCTTTGGCTGGGCTGGCTGTCCAGAAAGCTCACAAGATCCTTTGTCTCTATCCTTCAACACTCAGTCTATAGGCATCTATTGCCATGCCCAGATTTTAGATGGGTCCCAGGGATTCAAACGCAGGCTCTCATGCTTGTACGTAAGCTCTCTTACACACTGAAGCACCTTCTTCCATCCCATAGAGCTGGGGGGGGGGGCTTGTCATGTAAAAGAATACAGTAATTCAGGTATCATTTCCTTGATATTCACTATGTAGAAGAATAAAGCAAGTCAATGCGAAGAAGTTATTTCAAAACCAACCTTTCCCATATCTAAGTTTTTCATGATCTAGTCACTTTAAGACATCACAGTAACCATCTCCATAGTCACTGCCAGAGGAAAAGTTTTGCAGTGTGTTCCATTTTGAAATAAGCTAAAGTATATATTATAACATCATTTTTTTTCCTAGAAATTTACTACAGATACAATGCAATGAATTGGAATAGCAACTCAAGCAAGGGCAGAAAGAGAAACAGTTGTGATTTTCTAAGTCACTGTTATTATTTAATAAAAAATGTTCTCTAGTTCTTAAAGTATTAAGTTTAACTGAAGGGACAAGGTGCTGAAAAGAAAAGGGTTTGAAATCATCACCATATGCACAATTGCTACGAAACTACATTGCCATGAGCTATATTGCTGCATACTCTGGGAATTCCCATGAACTGCAGCCATTTTCATGCAAATCATCAGTCAGATTGTTATCATACATGATGCATGATGATGATGCAAGACACAGGGGACTCACTAATGTAAAGAATTAGTATACAGAATACACATCTACAACTTTTGCATTTACTTGATGTGCAGTCTATATTTCTATAAGATATAAATGGCAGACTGGTATGTACTATGGTTTCTAACACATTAGTAGGATTTTTTCATAGAAAACAATGTTCCTGTGAAGTTGTATATTTCTCTTAAAACACATACACACACATATACACACAGACACACACAATCACTTACAATGCCCCGTAAGCTGAAGAGTTTTAACATAATTCAGTTAAGAGTTGTATAAAACAAACACATTTGGAAGAAAATGAGTTGCCTTACTAATTTTTCATAAAGACTTTCAAGATAGTTTGCAAGATTATAAAATATAGTGATAAAAAAAGCACCAAGAACAAAACCAAACACAAATCAGAAGTTAAGTCCCAGACAATATAGAAACAGGTATATACAACCCATCTCACTGCATGTAAATAGGTCCTAAATATAGCTAGGAATCCAGTGATAACTGAGATATCAAAAGGAAGGGGGTGATAGGAGAAAATGGAGCTCCAAACTTTAAAATTCAGGGAGCTGACAAATAGTCCAGTGTTCTGACCCAGCGCCATTTTAGGGGGTAGGTAGGAACAGAAAAAACACAGCAGCCTCTCATATTTTCTAATGTGAGACCTGATTTGGCAGAAGATATGACCCAGTAATGCTATGGATGACTAACAAGTGTGTGCTAAAGGCTTGATCCTGTATCCTCCATGTACTCTGTCAACACAGCTCAACTCTATTATGTGCCAAGAATTTATTATTCAATACACTCGTGAAACAAAAAGATCTGTTTCCTGTCCTCAGAGAACTTCAATTGTACATTGAAAATTCATAAAGTCAATTAAGTAGTTTAAAAAAGAGATCTGCAAGTATTATCATCATAATTAACAAATTTTATTCCTTCCCCCAATATTAAATATTACTAAAATGTATCCAAAGAGATACATGCAAGTCACACCAAAGGTGTTGATTCTAACAATGATTAAACTTATCTTCTTTTCTGCTAACAGAAATTGAAGACATTTTACGTTCATTAATATTTCAAACAAAAAAATTTAAAGGTATAAACCACATATTTAATATTATAACAGAAAACTACTCCAAACTAGAGAAAGACAAAAGCATTCCAGGGTTGGAACACTATATGGACATGACCATGAGGGAACCTCCCAACATGTTATAACTTAAACACTAAGCACAAAGAACAAAGAAAAATCAAACAAAAATTCTTAATGAACAGCACCACATGACAAGAAGCAATATATAATATATTAGTATGTAATATTTCTGAGTTCACTGTGTGACAAAAGTGTGCAAGAGTTATTCATTTCTCAATATCAATTGCTTCCTGAAAACTCACACAATATGTAAAGCCCTCCAACATTCTACTGTAAATCAGGAAAAAAAAGTTCAGACATGTACACATGGATTTTTATATGTCCCATAGGTGCTATGCTCCATTTTATGTATAACATACAGGAAGGGAAGGGAAGTTGAATGCCCTTGTTCAAGTACCCTTTAGCAGAAGAGTTCCTCCATGGCAGATGAAGACAAGCAGTCATGGACATCCTGGGTCTCAGGCCACACAAAGTTTCTCTACTTTCCCAGAAACTTTCAAAGTGTTTTCTAAGAGAATATTTGCTTTTTTTTACATATTCCATAGTCCAGACCCAGTTGTAGATATAAGGTATATTTTACAGATCTAATAAATAGATATTTTGATGTTGTTTAATCTCTATTTGTGGTATTATGGACAACTTTTGTAGCCATCTGACTCAATAATTTTATGGAACTGAATAGCTGGTCAAGTATAAAATAGGAATCTCTCAGTCTTGGGGAATGTGTTCTCAGGCTTCAAGACTTTTTCTAGATGCTGCTAGCATATTCATTCATAGTAAGAAAAACAGCCATGTGGTAGCTAACCCCTTCAAAGATCCAAACATAAAGGCCTGATGTCCATGAGGCACTGCATCCAAAGTAATGAGCCAATTTTAAAAGATTTCCAAGCATGATTCATATTATAAAAAAAAATCTTTAAAAATAAGACCTGTAGGGCCATATTTCTACATTGAATAGTGACCAGAATCCCAGGCCACAGTTTGCATCTGCCACACAGGAGGTGATCACCTCCCTAACAAAGGGTCAGGATATGCTAATGTCATCTGATCCTTCTTCATAATTTGGAGGATGCCTGAAAAGAGATGTTAATTCAGCCTACGCGACAGAGCTGGCATACAGAGCAGAAAGACAGAAAGACATGACAGAGCAGGTATAGGTAGATGTGTGGACGTGACCACAGCCATTTACCTGGTTACCTAGGAAACAGAATACTAATGAACTTCCCCCTCAGTTATGTTTTGATATATAAGGCTGTTTGGAGAAAACGCAGAGGAATTTTCAGGATGTGAACGGAGGATTTCATGAGGGAATCACTCCAGATAAAGCCATGTGAGTTGTGTCTTTATTCCCATCCCTCCCCTCTGGTCCAGAGAAATAATTTAGGGTCCAGGCTGGTACCAGACCCCGACAAACACCTCTACTCTTGATAGAGGACACCAAGACAACATGACCCACTGAATCAACTAAACGGGGCTCACCTGAGGTAAGAGAGACTGAAACAGCAACCATGGGCCTGCATGAGTCTGTGCCATGTTCTCTGCATGTACATTATGACTATTAGCTTGGTGTTCTTGTGAGACTTCTAACAGCATAGGTGAGTGCATCTTTGAGTCTTTGACTTGCTCTTAAGATTCTTTTCCTTCTGTTAGGTTGTCATGACCAGTCTTGACGTGAGAGGTTTTTGCCTTGTCTTACTGTATCTTGTTTTGTCCTGTTTGGCTATAGGCCTGCTCTTTCCTGAATAGTTGATCAAGAATAAAATGGAAATCAGAGGAATCAGAGGGGGAGTCGTTCTGGAGGAGAGGAAAGTCGGGTGTGGTTAGGAGAAGCAGAGTGAAGGGAAAATGTGGTTGGGAGGTATTATATGGAGAAGAATGTATTTTCAATTTAAAAAATTAAAAAACCCTAACCCCCTTATATATGCTACTGTTACATTCTATTTTATTTTGTTTTCATGTCATGGCAGGTGAAACCCATTTGATGAACTCTAAGGTGCAAGTAATGAGTTTCCTTCCAACATTGAAAACACTGGCTTTTTCTTGATGTGGGATGTCCTTCTATATATGTATTGTTTTTATTGGTTGATGAATAAAGCTTCAGTAGCCAATGGCTTAGCAGAGTGAAGTCAGGTGGAAAATCCGAACAGAGATTAGAAAGAAAATAGGAAGAGTCAAGCAGAAGCCATATAGCTGCCGAAGGAGAAAGATGCCAGATCCTTACCAGCAAGCCACAGCCTCATGGTGATACACAGATTAATAGAAATGGGTTACTTTAAGATGTAAGCACTAGTCAACAAGAAGCCTGAGCCATCAACCAAACAGTGTTGTAATGAACAGTTTCCATGTGATGATTCGGGTCTGGGCGGTCAGGAAGCTAAAGCACAGTCTCCATTCACAGTCTCTTACGCTCAGATCTAAGAAAGGGAAGAACTCTCCTGAGAATTGTCACGTAGCTGACATCCCCACCTAGAAAATGATGGCAGTGTACCTAAGCCATCAGCTGCTTAAGGCCTCCTAGCTTTCAGTCTACTTCCCTCTGAGATACACAAAGCAAAACTTCATAGAAAACAAACTTTTTGAGTATTTTTAAGGGTTATTAAAGGTCTTTGGTAGAATTTATCTTTACCTTTTTAGTTCTGTTGGTGGAAAAGAAAAATCCTACTCCAAAAGTGAATGGGCCAGGAGCATATTTTTAATCTCTCAAGAAACATACTCTGTTTTGTAAGATATTTTTGAGTTCCCCCAATTTTCTGTAACCATTTTTGCTTCTCCTGAAAAAATAATAAAATGTCACATTACTTGGTGTTCCTGTCATCCAAATCATGAGATTCCAATGCTTCCCAAATATTGCATTAACTCATGCAGATAGGTTTAGGATATTGCTCATTTTAAACTGTTTTTGTTAATTTCTCTCTTCTGAGACATCTGCCTTTGATTTTATCACATTTCTATTATATTTACTTTCACTGACCATTAAAAGTATGTGACATCATCATAATCAGATATATATGAAAAGTTAAACCTTTACAGTTTTGCATTTATAAATAAAGAACTGAAGATCAGTCAATACGTGCCAGAAGTTCTATGGCATCTCTGCGGTTCTGTTTTTCACTAGTGTTTCGTCCTTTCTTTCCATTTTACTGGGTCCAATATAAAAACATACAAGCCAGCCAATTGACGTCTTAAGTTCAAGTCAGACACAAAGCCAGCACTGAAGTAGATCTGGGGACCTGGGGCGCTGCACTGTGGTGTCTTTCTAGAAGTGTGCAGCACTCAGCATGGAATGTTATGATTGGAAGAGTTACAGATTGCTAAATTAAAAAGGTAACACAGTTTTCATTCTGATCTTGTTTATGTAAAGTTTCTGAAGGTTAGAGCCTTCATGTTGTTCCTCCCCGTTTCCTGAGTTCCTCTTCACATTGTACATCCAGAAGTGACAACTACTATTATCTCCACCGACACAGTAGCTAGTCCAAAGCTCCGGACCTGATAGATACTGTCAGAAAAATATACCCGAAATTCTACCTGTATTATGTGTGGACAAGCAGGGAACACCGAAGAACACATCCTCCATATTAAAATTCCAGTAAGGAATTCCCAAGTGTAAAGGACAAAGGTGATCTGTGACTTAATGAGAGAAAGCCTATGTTTCTATATTCTATGTGAGTTTAAATTAGAACATTTCACATTTCTGATAAAATATTTGTAAACACACATGACAAACTATGGGGCTCTCCTTTGGTTGTATCTCTAGCAAACTACATTTTAATTTTGATCCAGCTCTTAGCTTCTCACATGCGAGGGGCATGGTTTACCACTGAGCTGTACTTCAAGACTCTATATATACAACCTTTGATTGTGGTATTATTTTGTTTCTGTTTTAACAAATAAAGCTTGCCTGAAGACCAGAGCTAAGCCACTAGAGGCCAGGCAGTGGTGACACACACCTTTAATCCTATTGCTCGGGAGACAGTGGCAGATGAATCTGAGTTCAAAGCCACCCTGGGACACACTAGATTGATCCAGTCTCAAATACAAATAGAGCAGAGCCAGGCAATGGAGACTGACACCTTTAATCCCAGAACCAGGGAGGTGAAAATGGGAAGTGATATGGCTGGGTGGAGAGAGGAATATAAGGTGGAAGGAGACAGGGACTCAGTACAATGTGAGGCTTGGTGGAGACAGATGCAGTCTGTGGATTTGTAGACAGGATCACCCCTTTGGTCTGAGCATTAGTAGAGGACAGAATTCTCGTGGCTGGCTATCCTGTTCTCTGATCCTTCAGCTTTCATCCCCTCATATCTGACTCTGGGTTTTTATTATTAATACCAATTAGAGTTTGTTTCATACATTTAATAGGATATAGCATAATATTCATAAGACTCAATAAGAGACAGAAGGTCTTTATATGTTCCTATAATTCTATCTTCAATTACTTATTTTACTCTAATGGGTAAGACTTAAAGGAAAGAAATGATTATTTGAAGTAATTTAACTACTATCATGAACTGTTATAGCAGCCTACCTACAAAGACCCTGACCCTGGATTCTGTAAGCTTAAACTGACCTTTAAAGCTCTGGTGTGATCAGGGAAAAAGAGACACACGAAGCATTACAGCCTGCATTTTCTTACAATTCTTTGAGCAGCGTCTTAAGATATATGAGTGACTTTGGGCAGGGGTGGCAGGATGCTATAAAAGTGATAGTTGACAGGTATAAAAGTTTTCTCCGTGTCTGGAAGACATAAGAACATCATCTTACTGTCCCTGACTCCCAGCTGTCTCCAAATGTGGTACCATTATAGCTACCACCATTACCTATAGTAACTTTATATGTCCATGACCACACAGAAAGATATTACCATCATTAATTTACAAGTAGGAGCTCCCAAAACACTTCAGATCACTTTACATAAGGAGGAAGAATGGGAGGGGGGGACATAATCCAAGAAAAATGATTCCAGCCTGGAACTTCAGTGCCACCCTCATGGTAGTGAAGTAACCCCAGAGCCCAGTGGAACCATGGGCCATGTTTACTTCTTATCTACAAACTTTGGAGAGCAATGATATGGCCTGAACCCCACTATGACCGGCTAATACTTAAGTCTGCAAAGTCAACCAAGTTAAATGTCTCCACCTTCCCTCTAATACTTCAAGATTCATGATAAGACCAAGGTACTGAATAAATCAGACTTTCATAAATACTGCCTACTATATAAACATACTCAAGATCATCTTTAAAATCAGTGTGCCTTATTTATCTTACTCCTCTTCATTCAGCAGACAGCTGGTACTAACTAATACTAACTAAATTTAAAATATGGTTTTAGCTTTGGCAACTGATTGTTTTACAGAATGGTCTAATATTCTAAAAGTCAGCAATTTTCTGCAAACACATGCTTAAGGCTACAATTTCCCTTATAAGGGCAAAATAAAAGAGTACTTTCTGCAAAGCTCTAGCAATTTAAAATCTTTTCCCACTTAAATGTATAACAACAATTCATGAGCAGCCTATATGTGCAAACTTATCCCAGGAAGCAATTTTGCATCTGAGAAGTTTCTAATGTGAGTCTAATCAAAGAAAATATACAAGTATTTCATGAAGGAAAGTCATGGCCAAATTAGGACTAATCTTTTAGCTTTCACGTTTGAACAGAACAAATTTGGAACATCAAAGGATTAGATACATGAAATCATCTCTCAAGTGTGAGATGAAAAATCTCCACTACCAAAACATTCCTCTGTTCCAAAACAGATAATTTCTGTACCAGATAGTCAGCCAAGTTGTGATTTAATTGCCCAAAGGAGTGAGAATTCATGGGCTACACATGCACAATTAAGTGTTACTAATTTGATATGTTACATCAATTTCAATAAGTGCAATAAGAGAATTAATATTTATAAACCTTTGACAAACACCAAGGAAAACATGCTATTCACTTTATCCACTGAGCTGGAAACAACAAATACGTTTTTATAAATCCCCAAAGACCTTTTACCTATGAGTGCATGATTGAAAGCAAAAAAAAAAAAACCTCCTTAGGTGAAGATTATTTGTGACTGTTGTCCTTGCTAGAGAATTTTAAGTCTCATCTGAGCAGTTATACTGGTAAACATGGTCACAAAAAGCATTTTGACAAATACATTTGGGTCACCTAAAGATGCAATTCAAGGGTTAGTAAGTAGCTTTTAGTGATATCCCACAAATAGCCACAGTGCATTTCCTACCCTTAGATGATTTACATGCTGGTATTACATTTTAACATTGAAACACATAGTGCAACCAATTTTGTATATTTTAGAATGTTCACAGAATGGCTTAAAAATCGCTTTGAAGTGGCATATGTTCAAATTGCACCAATGAACTGTGTCTAAGATTTCAAAAATTAAAATAGTTTTACTTGATCCAACAGCCTCCCCAATGGATCAACTCCTGAAAGAATCTGAACATTAAATTTAACAACAGAGCTGACTTCTGACTTGCTAAAAACTAAATTTCATGAATTGATTTTTAGAAATGGGTATGTTTGTCTGAAATCTTTGTATTTGTTTAAAAACTACAGACCAAGCATTTAAATTCTCTCATAGATTATAAATCAAAGAAAATTGAAGGCAGCTATATAAACAGATCACTGCCTGCATCTGTTGTATAGACACAATGATCTCTAATGTGCAGCATTTAGCCTGTTCACCTTTCAGCTGCCATCTTTGAATAAACATGTCTTAAAGCACCATCAATCTAAGCAATGTGGGGCATTTTTCTTCCAAGAACAAAGACATTTTCAACTTTGGATTAGATGTACAACTGTAAAACCAAGCAGAAAAAGGAATCTTGTGATATAGGTTTATGTTAAATGTTGAACATGATACTACCAAGCTTCTCCAAGGAGAAGATGCCTTCAAGAACTTTGGATATTCATCTTAACTCTTTTTTTCCCTACCGTTAACTACTCTGTATCATGGTATTTGCTGGATAACTTTCTGCCTAGTACTTGGAGAAGTTGCAGGAACATTGTGAATTTAAAAAAAAAAGTTCAGTTATTATCAAAGGAGCAAACTTTGTTTATACAACTAATTTAAATGTAGAAAGGATAAAAATGAACAAAATCATTAGTGTGGAAGAATTGGTTCTTTCAGAATCTGATGACCAAGATTACCATATTGGATTATTGATGGCTAACGATTAAAAAAAGGGTTTAAAGGTACAGAAAAATGTATGCTTATTTTTATGAAGACTTTTAGACTGTTCTACTCGGGTCAATATATAAAAAAAAATACTGTCAAAAGGAAAAATCTTAGGAGAATCAATACTTAAAAAACAAAATAAGGGTTCATGTTGACCAGAACGAGGACCACATTTCCTGAGACTATGGAAATTTCCACATACAATTGTAACCAGGGCTCTCTCACTCCTCACCCGCACTTCCTCATGGCACTGTATGCCATAATGGCTGTTTGTTGAGGGAAAATAGGGTGGAGAAACAGGTTATAAATGCTTACGATTGAAGAAAAGCTGCTCTGTGCCAGTACATTGGAAAACTGTTTCACAACAGTGGGTTTATGTGAAAATGTTAACCCCTGAGGTGTTGCCAAGGCCACAGAGACCAGGGTGATGCCACACACAATGAGTGTCACCTGAGTGTTCGTAAAGAGACTGTATGGGGAGGGCTATATTTACATAAGACATCTCACTGTGAATCAGGAAAAGAAAATGCAAAGTAGGTTGTTTTGTTTCTGTCTTCTACACGATGATTTCGTTTCAGGATCCTTTTCACGAGGTTACTAAAATACCAGCAGTGCCCTGCTTATGAACGAATGTGATCCCTTCTAGGTAGGACCTGGCAGCACAGTCTTGAGGTGAAATTTGAGAACAACACTACCACTTCCAAATTCAAGCTCCATAACTACATTATCACAGCGTTCTCAGGAATCACCAAAGACGACAAATGTGACCTGTTTACGTTGAGTGGCACATTTCTGTCACCCGGCTCAGAAGGCTACAAGGCGGTGGCCTCTCGCCAACACTCTATTTCCCTTAGTGCCTCCCATGCACCTTCCACCTTTACTGTTGTTTCTCATTGCGCCATTTTACAAGAATGGAAATGCATCAAGGAATTTTTCTTGAAGTCAGACTCCAGCTATAAAACAAGTGAACCAATTTCCTGAGACCTGAATAAAGAACATTGGATTTCTCGCTGATTAGAGAAATCCAAATTTTAACCTCTGTTTACATCAGACTTGGCACACTTTAATAGCATCATACTGAATTAGGGAATAACAACAACAAAAATAAGATGCCATATTTTCTCAAGTAGCAAGTGCACTGGTTTCTTTGTGTGAAGCCCACACAGAACCTGGTGAAGACTCAACTTCTCACAAGTTTCCTACTCACATCTAAAGGACATTCGGCTGAAGTCTCATGAAGGACTGAAATGGCCCATTACTACAAACTCAGTGCAAAGTCTAGAGCCAAAAAGAATGATCCATTTGCAAATTTTCCCCTTTTAAGAAACTAAAAATATTTTTTCAGTCTGGACATGATGACATTACTTTTTCTTTTTTTAGCCCTTTAAGCTTTAGATTCATCAAAGAGAAAGATTTTTGTTTTAAGCATGAGTTACATTGTTATATTTTCCTTTTACTAAATTAGAATAATATATCAAGAAAAGTTAATTTGTTCTTATAATCAATAATAATCTTTTTGGAGATTGCTGTGCTGCCTTCAGTGTTCATGTCATCATATTTTGCATGACAAATATTCTCACATTTCAGATGAAGAAAGCAAGGCTTAGAACAGAAAACCACACATACTGAACTCCACATGTAAGAAAGAAAAATACTTACATACCATCAACAGAATGAACCAAAGTATCCACACCTTTATGTAGGGATTTACCTAATCATTAAGGCTTTCAATTGGCTATTTCTAGTAATTTATCTACTCAAATTTGGCAGACAGATAAAACTGAGGAGATAAATCTAAGGTACTTACTCCCTTCAGCTCTGATTAAACCCTTCCGAGCCTTTCAGGGGCTGGTTGAAAACTAATGTCTTCTTTTCCCACTGATATAAATTCTGCTTCACTGGGTTGTAGAATTTGCGTAAATATTACTTATGACTAAATATTATGTTTCTTTATACTCAGCTTCCGGGATGGTTCCTGCTACATAGTTCATAAATCCTTATGTTCAATAAATGCTTGTTAAAATAATACATATGCAAATAAAACATCTCAACCGTGACAGCAGGCATACTACACAACTATGAATACAATCCAATTATTAATATAATCCAAAACTAATAAATAAGCTTTTCTAGCCTTAACATGTATCTGAATCATGTAGAAATCTTATAAACTCATTGTGGGGTGAGAACTGAGACTCTAATTACATGGGCATTGGTTCCCAGTCCACTTTCTCACTGGCAGTGGTAATCTACAAAGACACGAGAAGTCTTGTGACTGTTTAGAAACTTGTGTGTTCCTTGGATATTAACCTTCATTTGTATCTGAACCAAACCTCAAGTTGTTACACTTAATAACTAAGGATAAGTATGTGTTTATGTAAACTATCCCAACATTAGGGTTGTTTTTTTTTAAAAAAAAAAAAAGACCATTTTAAAGTTAGTCCTTTAGTCCTAAAGGGCAAAAAAAAAAGTGGGGGGGCTCATTTTAATATTAAGTAAATTTAAAATTAAGTTTATCAACTCTTGCTATTACCACTGGTCATAGTGCCCCCCAGCACAGGAAAGCTGGAGTAAATAAAAATGGAATGAAGAAGCAATCAAATTATTCTTCTGAAAGGCATCAGGGTTCTGCCCATCCTGATTAGTGGCAATTTCTGGCTTAAGATTAGAATTCTACCAGATCTGACGAGCGCTGCAGATGCTAACGAGTATGCAACGGTGAAGAGGACATACATGACCTCTTAGCCACTCTATTTTTGAATGTTACCTTTTTCTCCCCTCTAATACTGAATACTTTCATCCCAGTGTTTCCTTTGTGTTGTGCCAGGACTGAAGTTTGTGGCTACTACTGTTCAGTCTTAAGTGCAGGAATATTGCCATTGCAAAACCACGAGTAACAGAAATACTGTGTTAACCAAATGATGGAAGCCACTTGAATAATTCACCCTTCCCGGTTACTATTTAAGTCCAAGGGAAAATGAGCTTTCTGTACACAGGAAAATAGCTGAACTGAGCAGACATCACTGAAAATCTGCATTTATTTCCTTAATGGATCTTGTTAGCAAGCTATTATTGCCAAAACCCAAGCATGAAAAATACACACCAAAAGAGGACACACTGTTTCATCGAGCCAAGATTTCTGCTTTATCCCTGCACATGTCAGTGACAGGTTATAAGCTGCATGTAGACAGAGAAAGTGCTGAAAACATTCAAGTCACCAAACATTCAATCAAACCACAGTTGATGAACAGACCAAGTACTAAGTACCTACAAAAAAACAATGTGTATGCCGAATATTCTAATAAATTTCAAAAAAAAATCAGACAATAAAGTAGTAGTAAAAAGCTATTATTCAACCTCTACCCTTAATTTGAAAATGAATAAAAAGGTCTCTAGGAGAAAACACTGGGTTTAAAAAGATGCAACAGCCGTCTGTTAAATACGTCTACAATAAGAGTTAGGGTTCTACCCATCCTGTGATAGTACTTGCAGGAGGAGAATAGGTTTAGATGAGACCTTGAGAGTGGGGCCCTCGGGACAGTGGGAGTGCCCTTCTCAGAATAAACACCACAGAACATTCTCTGTCTCTCTCAGCTGTGCAAGCCCACAGGGATTAGTGACTATCTACAAACTCCAAAGACAGCCTCACCACAACCCAGCCAGTCTGGCATTCTGATCTTGGACTTCCAGCTTCCAAAAATGTGAGAAAATACAGTTCTATTCTTTAAACTACCCCACCTATTTTATTTTAGCAGCCTAAGGCAAACAATACAAATTCTGCGATCGCTGCCTTTATCTCTATATAAGAATCATTCTAGACCATAATATGCTCATGGAGTTTAAACTACCATAAATGTTTTTATGATACAGTAAGAGGGCTAGAAGTAGTTGGTAAGTATTCATTTTTTTTTCAACTGCCAGTTGTTGACAAAAACACAAAAGAGAAAGAGAGAAAAACTCCACAGCTATTTTAACAAGTAACTCAGAAAAGCACTCTGGGGCGGGGGCCGCCTCATTAGCACTAAGTGCAGACATGCAGACATTCCCCGCACAAAACCTCTTTCAGCAGCATCGGAGAGAGAATGCTTTCCCCCTGTGTCACTTCTCAGGTCCAGGCCTCTAGCACGCTTCGTGTTATATGCAATTAGCCCCGTGCCAAGATTTAGTACGTTTCATAATAAATCCCTTGACCGCATTGACTGTAGGCTTGGCAAACGTGGAAAGGCCCTTATTCAAGCAAGCAGAACACAAGCCACAAACTTATCCCACAGCAAAATGCACTTGCTGGATGCCAACACACAACACATTTCAGCAGTTTGCCTTGCCCTCCTCTGTTCATCCCTCCCGGTCCACGTGAGGTGGAGGAGGAGACAGGAAAATGCAACCTGCCTTGTGACTGTAATTAAAGAACAAACAAAGCAAGACCCTTGACTTCCTTCTTCCTCTCGGCTTCATCTTGCCACTGGCTCGTTCTCTGGCTTGAACCCTCCAGACCCAGTCCCTCACCCCCACCCAGAATCTAGAGTCACTCTGCAGATGAGAGGCAGCGTTTACCCTCATTTAAACAGTAACCATCTGTTGCTGGCAGGACGACTATGGCTCCTTCTCAGGTTTCCAGCTTTGGAACACGAAGGCTGTGGTGCATTATGGTGACTGTGTGGGAAACCGTCTCTGCACAGAACTAATGAATGCTTCCTCTCTTCATGCCAGCAGAGAACCAAACCTTTTAGACATTTCAGGGATCACTGTTTGCAAAAATCATCAAAACAATAGCTGTGTTTGGGGGGAGGGGTGTTGCGTAAAGCTCAATTTCAATCCTGGTTTTTTGGTTTTTTGGTTAATTAGAAACTCTATTCTTTATCTGGGAAATGCCTTGAGAAGGTTAAATAACATTAATTTTAGGTACCTTAGATTATGATATACTGACCTCGATAATAAATATTTTAATAACAAATAACTTACAATGAATATAAAAGGATGGGGGTTATATATCTTTTATTAAAACTTTACTAAGTCTCCTTTTGCATAATACATTTCAAATACTACCACTGTGTTATTTACAATAAAGATGTCTTGGGTCATTTTCTCTCATATCCCCTGCAGGAGACTTCTGCTATTGGCATACCTAAAAGATTAATATTATGCATCTTTTCCAAAGATCTGATATGTACCTACAACAAGAATGAAAAGATTCCTAAAACCTATATTTTATTCATTTTAAAAGCTACTTCCCAAAAAATGAAGAAAAAAGAGGGTAGGGACAGCAATATGGTTCAGTCAGTAAAGATACTGCAGAGACCTGACACCGGAATTTGATCCCCAAAACACACAAAAAAGGATGGAGAGAATTGAACCCATAAAGTTGGTGGGTGTACAGGTCTACCTGCTTAGCTCCAAGGAAATGTTTGACTGGCTGTCTTTAGTTTTACAGAATCCCAAAATTAGCCCCACACCCTGTCTCCCTTTACTGTCTGCTAGTCTGATTTCTGATACTCTAACACATATCTGAGATCATTCGCTTAACAGAAAGAAAAAGTTTGAGTGGTTTGCTTCCATGGCCTGTAGTGGTGAGGATGAGGAAATTCAGTTGCAGAGAATGTGGAGAACAAGTTGCCCACCTCCTGGCACTCAAAAAGCAAAAAGGAGAGACAATCAGAGGCTAGGGTCCCACAGTTCCCTTTGCAGGAAGAAACCCAAGACTTTAACCTTCCTCTAGGTCCTGCTACTCCACATAGCACCAACCTGGGCAGGAAGCCTTTAATTCAGGGGCCTTTATGTAATATTCTGGATTAACCCTGTCCAAGTGCCAAGATTTCTCCTTCCCTTTCTTCGTCCTCTCCTGGAAAGCGTTTGTAAGGCTAGCACGGTAAATTGTTGGTTCTTAATCATACCTTGAAATGCTTCCTCATGTTCTGATCCCCATCTGCCATCTGCTCAGTTTCCTTCCAGTGTATTCTGAGTATGGTCACATGACCTGGGTTGGGATTACTACCGTGCTTCGTTATATGCTGGCCTGTCTCTCCTCTCCACCATTTTCCAGTCTGTGTATCCAGCATGATGGGAGGAGACAAAGGGTACTGTAATAATGGGATTGTATTGTGGCAAGAGAGCTTTTCAATTAAAATGTTTTCAAGGTAATATTCTATTAAATCATTTGCGGAAAAAAAAATGTTACTTGGTATAAACCCGGCACTGGCATTATTTAAGAAAGCATGTACTTACTTTTCAAAAACAATAACCATGACTTTGTGTACTCAGCAATGCGGTTGTACAATACAGAGCACAAAGCATTGCATCCAATAACTGCAGCTCAAATCCCCAGCATGCTTGCTGATATTGGTCAATCAATAACAGACAATCATGTTCAAACCCACTGTAAGCTCACCTTGTAACTCAACTAAATTTAGCTTTAATATTTTAAACTAGGCTTTGGAGCATATAAAACTTGGAATTTTTATATCTCAGAATATTTAAACCCCTTACCAAATTGCAGTGACTTTTTTTTTTTCAAATCTCTAGATTTTTTTTTTTCTTTGACAAATGGTCTGGTGATTTTGTCTTTGTCCTTGTAAGCACTTGAGGACTTACACTTTATATACTGGACATATGAACATCATATACCAGTGATGAGATGCAATAATATTTGTCTTTGAATGAAAGCACACACTACATTCATGCTTACTGGAATGCTACATATATTTAAGTCCATTTACAATATCTTGCTCTATGCTCATTTCTTAAACTTGATTCAGCCTCCTCTGTACGGGAAGCACCGTCTCATGTACAACCTTCCCCGTTGAAGACATTTCTGGAGCTGTGTCACCAAATCTCAGTCAATACAGGATTCTCTGACTTTTTTTTTTCTGGACTGGTCATTCATATATATATTTGATATCTAAAGATTTCCCTTGCTGTCTTTTCAGCTTAGTTACATTTAAAATTATATTTAATATTAATTTGGCTTTTTACTTTATTCAATCCTAAAAAACATTTTTACAGTTTATTCTACATAAGGTGAAAATTTTAAGCTGTCTTCTTTTGTGTGTGTATGTATGTGTGTATGTATGTGTATATATATGTATGTATGTATGTATAAATTGAACAGTTCCCTCAAATGTTATGAAACAGTCAGACTCCCTGGTTATAAATGCTATCTATCTCTAAAAGCAAACATATACTGCCTCCCTTCATTATGATACTTAAAACACGTCAGAGTAGAAAAATATTCAATCTCTACTATTTTATGTAGTTGTTGGGAATGAAGAACTAGTTAAATGCTTGTAAACATCACTAATTATGAGTTTCAAAATACCGTAATACCTTCAATTTGATGGATTTACTGAGTTCTTTCAGAGACCAAATGGAAAAAGCCACAACAGCTGGGTGTCGTCTCAGTTCTCAGCTGGGTTCACTCAAGTTTGCTTGGTGAAGTGCAGGCTGCTGAGTCAGGGCCTCTGAGATGATTTTGGGTCATCTGGTTGGTAGCTCCCTTATTAAGGCTGACCTCGGATGAATGAACTTGACTCTGCTCCTCCAGGTGGCTCACCTGCTATCAGGCTATCCTGTCCTTGGTCTTACTCATGACAGTGGCAGAGTTTCAAAAGGAGAGCGAGCAGTAGAAGTTCTAGATGCCTAGAAACTAGACGACATCACTTCCGTCAGTCTACTGTGACTTAAAATCACAAGTTCAACATGCATTCAAGTACTGGGGAAAAAAAACACTCCCCACCGTAATAGAGATCCAAGTAATGCTGCAAAATGTTTTGACTGAAGAATGAAGCAGCTTTTCCAAGGCCATAAAATGCATGTATGAAGTTTCTGTAGTATTGTTTCACAAAATGTCATTGTCTATATTTGAAAATCCTAAACACCTAAATATCATTAAGTAGAATATCGAAAATGCCACTAGAATGACGGTAACTCTTATCCAGTTGAAGGAGTTGCTACAGTTAAGTAACTTGAAGTCAATTTCTTGAACAACCAAGAATGTTAAGTAGTTAGCTAGAACGTCATCCCAAGTAAGTTAGGCTTTAACTAAGTAGCTTCATTTCAAATGCATCCAATGTGTTGACATTATCTCTAGTCCTACAAGGAACAGAGGTATGTATCTGTCCTTGCCCATGTTTGGTAAGTACAATATGTGTGTAATTCCAACTAACTCCTATTATTACCTTAAATGCTCTATTATGTGTGAGTAATTAGAAGTATGCAGATTTAAAATTTTAAACACTAAATTTGAGAATAAATCAAAAAACAAACTTGTTACAATACGACAATGAGGAAAAAATACCTTATGCAAAAAATCCACTTATATTCTGCACCTTACGTTTTTCTGTATTTTAAATGTATTGAGCAAACCTAAATAAAAATATTTACTTTTATCTTCTATTTACCTTCCAGTTATACAATATGATTATGAAATGCAAAGAGATTAGACAAAGAGGTGCCTACCTATAATGCATTTATATAATTTATATTACATCTCATATCATTATGACACATATATTAAAAAATATACTAAATATTGCAATCACCATTACAGTAACAGATTTATATTATCTATTCATTAGTACATGTGTTATGAAATATATTACCTATGGACAAAAACTAACTTGTTAATAAACTGATCTTTTTGCATGAATATTCTTTGTGGAAACAGAGGAACTATGTGCACAAGAAGCAAATAAGTGATATGTCAATGATGCGGAAGAGGCCCTTGGGGAATAAGTTATCTCTGCTGCACTGATTGGCACCAGAGATAGAAAATAAAAGATGAAAACACCTAGAGGTGTGATGGGGTGCAAAACACTCTCTCCTATCTTGTTTTAACAGACTCCTCAGAGACTAGGAAACAGTCAGGGACTAGAAAATTAATACGTGTAAAATATGATATGTGATTTCACAGTCGACTACCCCCCTGTGCCAAAAAGCTACCAGAGATGCACAATCACTTCTTAAAACAAGGAGCTGCGGATTGAAGTCCAGCCGAGGATCTTCCCTTAGTTGGGGAAGATACTTTCAATAACTCTGCAGTTCTTCACCAAAAGGGAAAGAGAAGGAAGATGTTTAGAAAATTAAACACTGGGGACATCCTCAAAATACAGTGTGACCCAGAGACTGTGGCAGGAACAATCCCACTGTCTTTCATAATCCTGCCAAGACAAAGTTCAGACCTTAGCTCTAAGTATCCCTGAAGGTACACTATCAAATTAATTTGTACTGGACACCAAAATACAAGGAACCAACGTCTTATATTTATCACTATAATATCTGGTAAATGTTCTTTAGAAACCCAGTTATTTTTACCTTTGCCTCAAGACCACTAAGGAAGTCTAAAGAATCCCATGGGGAAGGTGTACACAGTTGTGGTTGCCTCCTTTTCTGCTGCCGTGAGAGATACACATCATGACCAAAGGCAACTAGGGAGATAAAGGTTCATTTTGGCTTACAGGTTACAATCTATCATCGCAGGAAGCCAAACAAGAGTTCAAGCAGGAACTACAGCAGAAACCACCAGAAGAACCCTGCTTTCTGGCTCACTCCTTGGTTTTCTGATCATCCAGCATTTTATATGACCCAGGACCACTGCATAGGGATGATGCTGCCCACAGTGGTCTGAGTCCTTCAACAATCATTAATCAAGATAATAACCACATAGACATGACCATAGGTTAATCTGCTGTAAACAGTCTCCCAATGAAGCTTGCTCGAATGAATACAAGCTGTATCAAGTTGAGAGCTGTAGCTGAGACAACTTTTAAGCTTTTGAAACTACTCTTAAAGTCAGCAACGAAACCCCAGTTAAAATCTCTACCCCCTACCTTTTCTAGATTTAGTATCCTAGATTAGGCATACAAATCCTGATAGTCTCGTTTCTCTCATCTTTAAAATCAGGGCTATGAAATCGCGCTCCTGGAGAGCATTCTAGAAGATGGATGAAACAGTAAATTGAGTGTTGAGTACAGCACTGGACATGTGCAAGGCCGCAGAACAGCAACAACAAGGAGAGCATGGAGAGGCTGAGGGCAATTTGCCAGACATTTCTATTGCCAATTCTCTGAGGAAGAAGATGAAGCTTCCTGTTTAAAGCAGCCATATGTCTGTTTCCATAAAATATGTTTGGTGAAAGAACAGTCTATACATCCTAAAGTTAAAAGAAATATCCTACCGTGCTATTAGACATATCTTGTCCTTTGTGGAAAGGAAGACAAAGTCATTATGAAATTTAAATGATGGAAAAATTATTATTTCTCCAAATCTTCTTTGGCCAGTAAACAGTGGAGGACAGCAAGAAAGGGGCCTTTTTTCATAGCACTATCCAAACCTGAGCATCCATTAAATTCACTACACAGCTTCTTGGCAATCAACAGCCTGGAGCTGAGCCCCGCTCTAGAGAAGGAAATACACTTTTCAAAGTCTCACAGATTCAGTCATCGGAGCAGGCAGGCTTAAGCTACCGACTTATCCTTTAGAGTAAGACCTTTATTTTCTTCTCACTTACTGACCCCAGATCATATATAGGCCTGTTTTTACGAAGATTACTTCTAGAGCTGGAATCTCCTGAAGCTGGCGTTCACTGTCACCTTTCACTCCTGAAGTAAGGGTCAAAACCTGCCCAGGCCTGGACGCTGCACCCAGCTTTTCTCTCTACCCAATCCTCATGTGGCATTCTTTCCATCTTTGAATGACTAAAGTGAGGTTCAGCCATCTCTAAGAGTGTATTACAAAACCATTTTAATTCTTGGTTTTGAAGGCAAATTGTTCTGCCTTGAGTTTACACAGCACCCATGTCTATTCTGATATTCTCCAAGCTCTTGAATAAAAATAAATAAAAGATATATGATGTGCTGCTAACTTTAGAAGTGTCTTTCCTGCTGGGAAAATTCTGTTTTAGTAAATGAGAGATGTACTTAATTTAAACAGAATTTAAATGTTTCTCTAAAAGTCAAAGTACACTGACACAATCTTATTATCTATTGTCTTTGCAACATTATGTAATAAGACAATTATCTCCTAGTTACATTCACTTCTCTTAGGCTCTGGATGAATGCCATAAACAGGAAATACCAAAAACATAAATCTGAAATCAATTAATTCTTAGTCTAGGAAGTCTAAATAATCCTGAAATCTAAATGCTGGCTAGTTTTACGTTAGCTTGACACAGGTTAAAGTCATTTGGGGAGAAGGAACCTCAACTGAGAAAATACCCTCATCACCCTCATCACATGGGCCTATGGGCAAGACTGTGGTACATTTTCTTAATTAGTGATTGACGGAAGAGTGCCCAACCTATGGTGGGTGGTTCCACTTCTAGGCTGGTGGTCCTGTGTGTGATAAGAAGGCTGAACACTGCATGAGAGCAACCATGAAGTGCATTTGGCCTCTCCATGGCTTCCTCCCTTGAGTTCCTACCCTGACCTCCCTGAATGATGGACTACAAGCAGTAAGATGAAGCAAACCTTTTTCTTTCCCCCACAAGTTGATTTTGGTTACAGTATTTTATCACAACAGTAGAAGGCCTAACTTAAAGACAATCCTGGCAATAACAACAACTACAACGCTATCAAACTTTATGTTTAAATCTAACTCTTCACTATTTAATACAGCCTTGTCCATAAGTGCAACGACTTTAAAATATACTTTGAGCTAAGGTTAGGTGAAAAGGCTTTCCCAAAATGTTGGCCTCAGCCTGTAATAATGGAAACATCTGTCTATAGATCTTCTGACCAATAATCAAATAAATATAATCACTGGGTAAAAGAGGGGGAAATCAAAATTATTTAATTGATTAAACTAAATTCAAAACATTGAATGCATCCGATGCTTGCCGTGATGCTTTCCATTGATAACATTTGTATTGAAGGCACTTGTTAAATTCTATACTCTGAGGAAGTACGGGGCAGTGGCGAGTAACATAGGATTGGCTCGAATGGTTCAAATGCCAGCTCTTATTTTATTACCCTAGCTAAGCCTGCTCACTTCTTTGTGCCACAGTTTTGACATCTAGGAATAGCAACTACTCTCTAGAGTGTTAGAAACCGTGAATGACAAAATAGATCCAGAAAGAAATTATCAGCATCTGTTATACATAATTACCAGCAAGATTCTAATCAGGGTATTTAAAAACCAGAAGAAATTACACAGAAACGTTGATGAGATCTGAAGATGCAGTATGGAAGTTCTGTGCTTTAGTAAGGTTATTAAAACAAAATCAGCAAGGCAGTATTGGAATATTCAGCTGATAGGAAAAGAGCTGGTAACTCTTCCATAAGGGCTTCAAGCAAACTGGTAAGAGGCTAAAACTGTAACAAATAAACTGAAAAACACATGGTGGGGAGCTCACACATTACACACAAATGTTTAGAAAGCATATCAGAAGTAAAATAAATAAATAAAAATGTAGAGACAATTAACTGAAATTTAGGGAGCCCATTTTCTGATAGTGGACCAGATCACAGCCAATCCTAGGTGTCACATGATAAAGCCCAACTTTGAAAAAGACTCTCTTTTTCCAGAACCAAATAGGAAATGAAAGCAAAGAGAGAAGAAGCCTATCTAGGTACCTTCACCTCCATGGTAACGATTCCTGTGTTCTAACCCCAGGAGGAAAGGAACTCTCAATGGCCAATCCACAGATAATGAGTTTCTGCTTTCTTGATCCATCTGAAGCCCATAAAACAAAATTCCTATGTTCAGCTCATTGTCAAGGACTTGGCTTTCCTACATTTTCGGAAAGGATGCCAAATTCATGAATATTAATTAAAATAAAACTAAATCTTTAAAGGAAATTTGTTGAAATTTTCTGAAGAAACCACTGAAGGATTCAAAGCTTAATAATGCAAAGGAATACTACTACCACATGAAAACATTGGGATACAAATCTTCCCCTAAATCTAATGAGAGATTTTCATAACACTGCTATTAATTAAAAGCAGCCTTGCCTGTGCTCCCGAAATAAAAACAAGACACGCAGCATTTCAGAAGGTATCTTTGCGGTTTGTTTAAAGAGCTTTAAGGTTTAAGTCTAGCCCTAGCTACAAAAAGACTTTTGAAGCTAGCCTTGGTTAAGTAATGAAATGTCTCAAAACAACAAAAAAGCTCTAAAATAGTATCAAGTTGAGTATGATGATGCATGCCTAGAATTCCAATATTCAAGAGGCTGAGGCAGGAGGATCACAAGTTCTAGACCAGACCAGGGTGTTAGCCCCAGACCCTGTCTTTAAAATAATAATAATAAAATAAAAAGATATTCCCAAAAATATATGGAAATGCTATCATAGATCTAGCGATTTTTATCTTGTTACCAAATGTCTTATTATCTTAAGGACACTGTTAAATATTATTATTGCTGGATAATATAGGCAGTGCAATTGAATTATTTTGATTATTGATATTCCTGGATAAATTAGGATAAATGTATTACAGCCTCTAAATTCCTTCATCTCATTATTCAGTGACATAGTTACACATTTACCTCCCAAGCTGAGCCACTCCCATTGTCCTAGTATGCACTTGATAGCCGTCTTTCTCCCACACAGTAGGAATCTACCATGAGTCAGTACTCAAAATATCTTTAGTGTCATTTCTTGGGGAAAAATCCTACAGGCAACCTCTAACTATATAGCCTAGTTTGCAAGGTGAGGTTGCCCCTGCTTTTCTTAGTTATCGATATCAGTGACTAGAAATCTCCCTCTGCAGTCTGCTAATGTGACTGAGCAATAGCTCACCCCACATCTGGTAAAGGGCCCTTTTCCTGTGCGAATGAGCTAGGACCACATTGCCAGCTGCTCTGAAGCTGCTGGTTCCATGATGCCACGTGAGTAGAAATTGAAAGACCTAGAAGCATTATGTATCTCCCTGCTAAGAGTCCTACTGAACTGCTAAAGAAGGTGGAGTCTGGTAGATATTAGAGACCTTCAAAAGGAATGGTTCTTAGATGCTCACTTTAGCTTTTTCTGTTTTTCTCCCTTCCAGGTCCCCAGCATATTGGACTATGCTACCCACATTCAAGGCAGATCTGCCCCAGTTCCTTACTCTCTCATATATCAATCCTCCCCAGAAATGTCCTCAGAGCACACTAGAGGAATACTTTACTAATTTCCTAGGCATCAATCAATCCAGGAAATATGGCCATCAAGATTAGCCTTCAACAATTGGAAACATGTTCACAAAATGGATAAAAAAAACCTTCTCCAAACACTTCATCCTGGTCCTCAGAAGGCTAGCCATGCTCTGCCCCATATCCAAAGTGCTAATGTTTGGGGTGACCACAAGCTATTGGTCTCTTGTCTTCCCAGTCATTTCCCCTCATAAAGAAACCCCATGCTTCTGATAAACAAGTTTGGCAGTCAACTTTGTGTACAATGATAATAAAATCTATACCATTATTACTTTACAAAGGGGAGGCTGATTTTGGCCCACAGAGGTTCCATGCAAAGCTGCACAACATAAACTTGGAGCCTCTGGTGAGGGAAGCACACCGCAGTAAGTGTATGAAGCAGAAGAAATCTTTTACATGTGAACAGGATGTAAAAAGAGAGGACCACTTAGATCCCACTTAGATCCAAGGACCTTGCACAAGATCCACAGCCTTTTCTTCCACAGCCTGAACGATTCCCATCTTCTATCTACAGATCCGCAGTCCTTTCAACAGGACTGTGATAAATGCCAACCTTTACTTCAGGGATGTTTGCAACTGCGCAAAAACAGCACCAGAGGTATGTAATACAGTTCTCCAAACAAAATTCTTCATACTGAAAATTTCAATTTTGAAACAATGATTGAGGTGTTGGATGTGTTAATTTACCATGATCTAAGCATTAGATATTTCATATGTGTAAATTATTATACCTTGATTAATTATTTGAAAATATTTTTAAAGACCAAAAAGTAAATTTAACATTAAAATACTTAACCAATGGAAATAACTTAAAATTATATATCCAGGAGCCAGAAAGATGGATCAGCTGTTAGGACCACTTGCTGCTCTTGTAGAGGATCTGGGTTCAGTTCCTAGCACTCACATGGAGTGTGTTAACTCCAATTCCAGGAATGCAATGAACTCTTTTGGACTCCACAGGAACCAGGTATGTATGTGGTGCACATGCGTACATGTAGACTATCACTCATGCACATAAAATAAGATTTAGTCATTTTTATTTAAAAAGTATCTAACCAGGGAGCTGGAAGACGACATAGCAATTAAGAGCACTGGTTGCTTTTCCAGAAGACCCAAGTTCAATTCCTAGCACCCACACGACAGCCACCAACTATTTATAACTTCAGTTCTAAGAGATACACCACCCTCTTCTAGACTCCATGGGCACTGCACACACGGTACACAAACACAGATCCACCACCTAAATACATAAATATTTTTAAAATATATGTAATCAACATTTCTTGTAATAATCTTAAGAAATAAATAAAGCTTTGATAATATACAAAAGTATCACTCAAAAACTTTCCTGGGTATATTTACTATGATTTAAAGACTTAAAAAATGAATCCAGCTGGGTGGTGGTGGCACACACCTTTAATCTGAGCAGCTGGGAAGCAGAGGCAGGCAGATCTCTGAGTTCTAGGCCAACCTAGTCTATAGAATTAGTTCTAGGTCAGCCAAGGCTACACAAAGAAACCCTGTCTCAAAACAAAATGAAACAAAACAAAAACAAACAAACAAAAAGAATCCAATGAGAAAAGGTACATTAAAATGCATAGTTCTTGCCAGGCATGGGGGTTCATGCCTTTAATCCTAGCACTTTGGAAAAAAAGGAAGTGAAACTCTGAGTTTGAGGCTAGACTGATCTAAAGAGTGAGTTCCAGGACAGCCAGGGCTACAGAGAGAAACTTTGCCTCATAATAGATAGGTAGGTAGGTAGGTAGGTAGGTAGGTAGGTAGGTAGGTAGGTAGATAGATGATAGATAGATAGATAGATAGACAGACAGACAAATAAGTAAAAAAATTAAAAATGCATAGTTTTAATTCTTCTTGTTTCTTATTGGAACAGATGATTAAAAAAAAAACAAGTACATTTTGATATTATTATGAGCCAGTTCAGCCTGCAACACTCACACAAAACAGGCATCAGTCAGGTCACTCGGCATACTTCTGATCTCTTCTCTTTGCTTATATTCCCCTTAATGAAATATAAACCATTTTAATCTCACTGAAGCACCTAGTAAGCTTTTTCTATTAATTTCTGTCATATTTAGTTTTCACATTTCCTCTATCTTCCCCCCAAAACTAAAGCACCCCCTTTAAGTTGACTTATAAAATCTGGCATCCAGATTCTTAAATATTTTGATTTTACCTGCAATGTTCTTTTACTGTGTTGCCTTGTATATATTTGTTCACCTGTGATATAGTTGCTTGAAAACTCTAAGAACTGTGTCTGAAGGCTTCTAGAGCCTTTTATTTCCTTTCTCAACTAGGGCTATGACTTAGGGAGTTGTCCCCTAGGGCAAATTGTTCTTTGTTACAAAAAGAACAAGGGACAATGGTTACAATTGTCAACTCTATTTAATTTTACTTATTTTATTGTTTTATTATTTAATATGTATGGATATTTTACCTGTTTGTGTGCCTTGTGCCTAGAAGAGGGAGTCAGATCCCCTGGAACTGGAGTTAAACAGTCATGAGATACCATGTGGGTGCTGGAAGTTGAATGTAGGCCCATATTTCTATATGGTGTGACAGCCAGGTTATCAAGCCATGGGCCCCACCTGAAGTGGTCACATAACCTTCCAGACAGGCTGTCGCTACCTAACAAAAGGTCAGGATGTTGTTTTGTTCCCTGCTTTGTAATTTGGAGGACGCCTGATAGAGGTGCTTGCTGACTCAAGCCTAGTGACAGCTACCACACACAGCAGATAGGGAGATGTGGATGTGACTAAAAACCATTCACCTGGTTACCTAGGAAACAGATTGCTAATGTATTTCCCCTCAGTTAAGTTTTGGTATAAAGACTATTTGGGGAATAAAGCTAGAGGAATTCTTCAGGATGTGAACTCAGGACTTCATGAGGGATCACTGAGAATCTCCCTGCCGATAAAACCATGTGAGTTGTGTCTTCATTCCTGTGTCTCCACGCCAGTGCAGAGAGAGATAGTGTATGTTGGGGTCTGGTCGAGAGAAATAATTTATGGTCTGGGCTAGCACCAGAAACCGACATAATGGTGCCCAGATGTGGTGCTGATCCATGGACCATGACAGTTGAACCAAAGTCCTCTCAAGGAGCAGAAACTTTTCTTAACCACTAAGGCATCTCTTCAGCCCTTTTGAAATGTGTTGGTCAAGCAGGCCTCAAATTCATTCTTCTCCTGCCTCCACCTCTTCAGCACATCCTACTGGTGACATCATAGCCAGCACCTACCACCCACCTCACATCTCCTCCTAAAATCAGAGAAGCCACTGGAACCATTAGCCTGAAAAGAGTGGTGGAATAAGTTTGCTTGGAAGCAGAATAATTTTTGTAATCTAGTTTGTACAAACCTGAAAAATGTTATCATAATGAAGTCATCAATACTGGAGAAAAGGTCATCACTGAGTGTGTAAATGTTTGGGGAACAGACTAAGTGTGTAAGCCCAGATTACAAGTAAAAGAAATGAGCTTCTTGCTCCTTCCAGAACAAACCCACATCCACTCTGTCATGTTGATTTATACCAGTTCACCTTATCTTGTGTACTTTTGGTGATAATTAGAGGAACAACCACACATTCCGCTCATTGTATAAATTATATCTTTCTCTTGATTTCAGCAGACCATAAAGTCAATATCGAAAAACAATATCACCTATCAAGTGTCCCAAAGTCCTGAATAATTACCAAGGCCTTACCTTTATCAGCAAGGCATTGAATGATCTTCACTTCCTTTCACATCTAACAAATACTTTGAACTCCAACCTGTCAAATAAAGGATTAATAAATTAAGTTTCTATTTATTTTAATCTGTTGACTTGCAAAGAGTCATTTACCAGTACATCTGCAGAAGAAGCAGAAAACCAGTCTAAGTGGACTTTCAATTTCTGGATGCTTTAGTACAGTGTATTGTGTAAATGAAATTGCACAGATCTGGAAATAGGTATATAAACTATACCTTTGTCCACAATATTTTTCTAGCCAAATTTCTTTAAGCTTAAATATATATTTGTTTAAATACACATATTAAATAATTTGAATTATATATAATTGTATATAGTATATATGCTTAACAAATATAAATAGGCATGCAATATATGAATATGTGTATGTATCATATTTTCATCGATTTTGAGTGTTCACAACAAATTAATGCCTTTTCTAATAAAATATACAAACCACAATTAGATCTTGGTTGGATAAGAACTCTGCTTTTCTATATATTCATATAATCCATGTTTTTCTATATTTTAAAACTTAAGAGAATAAAATAAATATAATAAACTGAATAATAAATACATTAAATATTAATTAAATAAAATATAAATTAACTTTAAATAAATAATAAACCAAAAAATAAAATAAAAATGAGTTAAGAAGCCTGAATGTAGTAAAACTACGTGTCAAAGTAAGGTTAAAAAAAAAAAAAAAAAAAAAAAAAAAAAAAAAAAAAAAAANAAAAAAAAAAAAAAAAAAAAAAAAAAAAAAAAAAAAAACAAGATAACAACACTTTTCACTCTATTGCTGACAGATCAAGTTGTCAAGGGATTATCTGGATTAAACTGCCAAAGGATATGACTCCCCATTATTGAAATGAAGTTCCCATAATTCCTAAGTAAACTAAAAACCACATTATAGTTCAAAAGTAACCCTAAGATTTTTGTCAGATACAACTGTCTTTAACCAAAAACAGAGGAATAACTTTGAATCACAACACATAGCATTTCAATGGCTCACAAACAATGGTCTAGACTTTTATATCAAATACGAAATTAGATGATTTATTTTATTTGATGCTGTGAGGTAAAGCAAATTACAAGTTTTAAGGGTCATTCACCTGAAGTTGGCTCGATGGGTAGGTAGGCTTACCATATGAAGGTATGAATTAGGATCCCTAGTACCCTTAAACCCTAAGCATGGCTGCGGGTATTGGTAACCCCACAGTTGGAGCAAGGAGATAGGATTTCTGGGGCTTGCAGGCAGGTCAGCCTAGTCTATAAAGGGTAAGCTTTAAGTGCAGCCAATCTGTCTCAAGGGACTAAAGCGGGGCATAATAGAACAGAATACCTGATGTCCTTCACATGCATACGCACACACACATACACACCACCATCATCAACAACACCATGTATGAGATTTCTTAATACACAGTACAACTACCATAAGCTAAAGTACTCTGCAAGACAATCATATTGATACATCCTTACATGGCAGTTCTGCCTGATATTACCATGAGACTGTGTTTCACTGAGAGCATCAACTTGATGTATAGTGACTAATTAAGAATAATCAAAAAAATTGAGAATCAGTGCATCGATAACTGTATCCCATCCCACCCTAGATAAGTTATTGACCCTCCTCAATGGTTTGTTGCCCTCCTCTTAAAACAATGTAATATATTGAAATGGCCCTAACATTCAGTGAGACCTTGATGTGGTTACAGGCAGTATTACTGCAGTGTGTATTAAGAAATTTTAAATTATGGTTTATAAACAAAATTGTATTTCCTTACAGAAAATATAAAAACTGAGCATCCACTCTATGTGAAGAATTTTCATTCTGAACAGAATATCCAGCCTTGTAAATGGGGAAATAGAAAATCATACCTTTCAAAAAGGCAGAATATGGGACCAGAAAGGTAGTTCGGTGTGTAAAGGAGCTTGCTGTCATGACTGGCTCTCAGAGTTTGAACCCTGGGTACCACGTGATAAAAGAAGAGAGCTGATTCTCACCAGTGGTCTCATACCTCCGCATACATGCAAACATACATGCACAAATATAGGTAGTTAAGTAGTAGACATGCACTCAAACATACATGCACAAATATTGTTAGGTAAGTAGTAGACAGACAGATTTTTCAAGCAAGATAGTGATTTTTACTTGGTTGCAGGGAGCCGATTTGAATGGCTGCCATTACAAGATGGCATTTGGCCCCAGCCTCGCTTGATACCATAATAAAGGTTGCAGTTCTTCCACCAGAAAACAGGATGAGTTGTTGTGATCTAGCTGCCCACACTCCCCCTGACCGGCAGGGGAACTTCCTTGCAGTCTGGTCTGTAATTGACAGGGATGTTCCCCTGCTTTCTTTCTGGCAGGTGGGTCTCCAGAAAAGCAGTTAAAGTATCAAAGTATCAAAAGTTGCTAGGCAGACTCCCTATATAAGCAGCTACAGCTCAGAGCTCGGGGTCCCTTGCCCCCTCCAATAAAGCGTGATTTGAGAAGAATCCTCGTCTGGATCCTCGTCTGGTGGCTGTTCTTTCCCGCTGGTCAGGGAGTTCGCCGCACTTGGTATCCTTTCAAAACCTATCTAATGAGGATAATGCATGACTCTCAAAAATCACAAATATATGTTAATATATATACATATATTAATTATATATATTAAGTGTGTGAAAAACGTAGAGCCATCATACATACAACATATATAATACAAGGTTTTATACACACTCTCAAAAGAACAGAAAACGTATCCTTCCTAAATGGAGGGATGTGAGATGTAGTTTAGAGCAGGACCATAGGTCTTCTCCAGACATCATCTCATAGACTTAAACTCCCTACAGAACAGAAGTTTTATACTCCAGGAAAAAAAAAAAAAAACTAAAGTAAAGCAATGGTATAATATAATAGTTTCAGGTGTGCAAGAGGAGGCATTGCACAGCAGTGTGAATAGTGCTAGTACTCTAAAGCACTATCAAAGAAGTGGTTGTGATGGTAAATATCAGCCAATGACTCTTTCCATATATGCAGGAAGCTTCAAGACAAGCACGCATAACCTTGACATGGGAATAAGATGTAGACAAAGGAGAGTGGAGAACCTAAGTTGAAAATTCAACGAAAACATCAGCTGCATACAAGAAACCTGCAGCTAACAGAGGACTGAACAGCCCAGGTGGAGCCAGAAGGGATGTGGAGCTTCACCGTATATGGTGCTCAGTCAGTCCTCAAGGGAGAGTCTCCAAGTAGCTGAACACAGAGCCCTGACTGTAAGTGCGAAATGAGGGAAGAAACTGGGGTGTCTGCTACCAGATCACTCAGCACTGACCTGGAAATCAGAACCAATGTGGGAAGAATTCAATATGCCAGGTACATACAATGTGGTCTGGGGGACCCCACAGACAACCCCATGATCTTGATTCTTAACTGGAGACCTTGATAGCTTTCCAAACCCCATATCCACTTGTGCTATGTGTGAACTACACCCCAGTGAATTTTCCTGTTTAGAAGTCTCTGAGCAGACTGTGCCTAAGTACACCTGAAACTCACATTAACACTCACAGGGTTATTATACACGTAGCTGTTTTTTATATGACTGATGGTTACCTTTCATTGGTTTATGTTTTCTTATGCATCCCAAAAATAGATTCTATTTATATATGCCATTTATGAAAGATGAAAAATTCAGATTTCTCATCTATAAAAATTAACACATTCACATACTTTGAAAATAGAGGCAGAATCTGAAATTTTATATTTCAAACAAATATCAGCAACTAGCTCTTGATGAAACTGATAGAGAAATTTCAAACTATTGTTCCTAAGTTTAGAGTGCTGTTTGTATTTCAGAGCTATGTCTCCAAAGGTTCACACTCTCTTTTATACTTAAATTACCACTTCTGAAACCCCAAGCCACATTGTAGGCCTTCCCCAGCAATGCTAAGAGAAGCTGAAATATTATAAAACTACCCTGTGAGGTCACAGAGGCTGCCACCAGCCAGTAAAAGAAAACAGACCTCACTGCCAGGATGTCAATTACCCAGACCTGGGCACTGGCTCACAGAAAGCCACAGCTTAAAATCATTATAAAGATAGCATTAAGACAATTAAACAAATTACTGGGGATCATGAGCCCTTAAAATCTCTTCCTAACTCAAAAAAAAAAAAAGGTACCAGAGGACCACCTCAGAAATTGAGGTAAATTACAGAAAAGTGTTACAACATGAGTAAGTGCTCATTTATTTTCCTCTTGCAATTTAAAAATTTTCCAAGCATTTTAAAATCAGGCTTTGGGGTATTTCAGCAATGCACACACATTAAACAAGTTGGTTAAGTATTTTAGCAATATGCTCGCTTTCATAATAACCAGCACACAAAGGAGGTAAACTAGGCTTATGACTTTTTTTTGACCATTCCAAGTATCTTTTTCTTTCTGAAGCAGGGCCTCACCTAGCCCAGGCTAACCTAGAACTTCCTTTATAGCCCCGCGAACAACCATAAATCCTCACCCTCCTACCTGTCTTCCCAAATGCCGGAATTATAGGCATCCATCACTGTCTCCAGCTCCATTCAACACCCTCACTGAAGCAATCAATCCTCCTCTATGTGTGTCAACATTCTATTAACCCTTTAAAGTCACTTTAGAATCTTAAAGACCCTATTCTCCTCTATATAATTATAATTATTGGACTCTAGAGTCCAGAAAATCTGCAAAGAGATTCTGGTCAATTTACTATGTTCTTTATTTTTTAAACAAAAATTAATGACATTATAGGGGAGGGCATTAACCTCTGGGTTAAGATTTGAAAATTAAAATAACATTTTATAAATCAAGAAGCATGACTTTGATGAAATACGAACAATACTGAATGTATAAAGTATTTATATAAAAAAATTATGAAGCAAATGTCAATCCTAACATAAAAGGATTAATAACAGTTCCAAGCTCCAGGACATATTTTTACCATATCAAGAGCAATAATACCCCACTATACAAAGGATGTACACATTCATCTCTTCAATCTTGTCATGAGCACCCAGCACTTGGCACATAGCAAAAGCCCAGAGCAGTGAAGAGCCAAGTCTTTGAGGCCAACAAACCCTGGGTACAACTGTAGTTGCAACTAATGCTTGGAAGAGCTTGAGCAAGCTGTTGAACTGATCTCAGCCTTGGGTCCGTCTTCTGTAAAATGGAATGGTACCTAATGCACCTTTGCTGGAATGACTAAGTGAGGTGATATGCGTGGAACACATGGCAGAATTCCTCTCACCAAAGAGAAAAAAAGACCTGTGTCTGAAGCCTACAGTTACAGACAGTACTTGAGACCCCAGGCAGTCCGGCTTCTCACCTGAGGCTGCCTCAAACACCACAGTTCCAGAATGACTCTCAAGGGTTTACTACAAACCTCACGGAGCTATTGGAAATCCCAAACATTACCTAGTAATATCTTCCTTCATATCATTTTAGCTTCTCAACCAAGGCCAGAAGTCAAAGTGAGACTTTCAACAATGCTGGGGCAACTGGCACTTGTTGTTGCTAATAGAAGCCACTATGCTGGGCATCAACCACATTTTAAAAAATGGAGAAGCCTCATTGTAGCCAAGCTCTCAGCTTGACTCCACTATACTCAAGCAAAGGATGGACAACTACCCCATGTCCATCATTCCTAATCCTCATTTCCCCAACATGGTGAAAGGAGCTGAAAGGACTCAGAAAACGAACAGGACACTGATAGGAAAGCACCGACCTGAGACTTACACAGAAAACTCAAAGCTGACAAGGTCTACGATGGCAGCAGCCCTCTCACAATCACACAAGAGCATATAACCAATACAGTGCATGCTCTGAAAACATTAAACATATAGACACCTTTCTATTGAAGTGTTACAATAGCTCTTGGCCTGAAATAGAAAGGGAATATACCGATCCACCAGCCAAGACACTCCACAGACATAGAGGTGACGAACTACCGTGCGGCTGGAGTGGCCTGAGAGGGCCCAAAGCGGCTTCTCAAGATCACATGGCAAGGAGAATGCAGGAAATATCATAAAACAAACCAAAACAACACAAAGTCCCACTGCTACAGCCCATGTGTTGTGAATTGTCACCCAAATACAGTTTACGAACAAAGTTTGGTTCAGATAGATCAGAGTTTGTAAAAGCAGAAATGCAAGGGCAATTTAAGACACCAAGATAAATTTATTCTCCTTAATGCCTATATTTCTTTATCACCTCTCTAATGTAAGCATTTAATCCTACAGATTACATACATTTTCAGCCCCATAAACCTTGTTAAATAGCCCTTGAAAGAACTATTGACGGACTAACTCCAAAAGGTTCTTGTTGCACTGTGCACAAATCTAAAAGAACTATTGACTGACTAAATCCAAACGGTACTTGTTACATTGTACACAAACACTAATCAGGCCGCCTAGGAGGTGGTGGTGCTTCTTCCTCTGAAAGCTGCTTGACTATACATGCACAGAAAAGATATTGGCCACATGCACATCTATCTGGTATCGTCCATAACGTCTGAATTCTTAAGTGTCTGGATGATCTCAGGGAAAGTAAAAACATTGAAACGTTCCTATGAAAAGCATATGTACACACAAGTACACTTCAACTCATAATGTCTGACTGTCATGGATGACACGTACTTCTAATTCCACCAAACTTAGGCAAAATAAATAAAACCTAAAGTTCACAAGGAAACTGAAGGTTGAAGATCATGTCATCCAAATGGACACATCTAGACAAAAGAGCTCAGACTAAAACTCTGGCTATGTGCATTCGAGAGTCTATATTTCACTGTCTCAAAGAAAAGAGAATAGTAATACAATGTATGGTCTGAATGAAGTTTTAGCATCACGGGGGGGGGGACTCTGACTTCTTTATAAGAAATTATAAAATTTCTTCTTGTAAAATTTAGTAATCTAAATTTTAAAAGTGATTGGACAAATAAGTGTAAAATTGTTTTCATCTAATATATGGGAAAGAATTCAAAGAGCTAAAACCACTCAGAGATTTCATCTTGTATCTTAAAGAGTAAATAAAATTCTCAAATTATCTAGCAAGAGAATCCAAATATCATTGACTTTCTAGCATGGGTAAGAGATAATGAGAAGTTAGAAAGATCGGTGGATTTTGTTTTGCAGAAGGTATCTTAGAGAAGCTAAGAGACAATCTTTGACTTATTCATTGTCATGGATGTCTAAGACTCCCCTTCTAAATGGTGGAACTGCAGAGAAAAACAACACCATGATGGTGGACAGGAGAATTAAAATCCAGCCATCTATAAGCCTCTCACACAACCCACCAGGGTGGGAATTGAGATAAAATACCCACCATCCTCCTGTGAAACACCTTCAATAAACAGGAAGTCAAACGGTTGTTTCATGAGTCAATGATTCCTTCACTCTGCTTCATCTCACTGTGCCAAGCACTGGCTTCTGCCTCCCCTCTGCTTTCCATGGCTCCTCCCAATGCCCATGCCTTCTCATCCTGCAACACTGAACACAGAGGAGATCTCTTGACCCTAACCAAGGGTGTATGATTCCATTGATTCCTCCCACAACCAACTATAACAGTACTCCTTTCTATTGAGCAAAGGAATAAACTGTAACTCTTATATGCAGCTAAACATAGTATTTAGTAATACAATCAGACCTAAACAGTAAACCCTTATTGAACAATGTGTTGATTGTGGTTTGAAAGTTTGAGAGACTTACATTCCCACAAAGGTTCACAGACCAGTGCTTTTCAATTTGCCCTAGGGGAAAAATATATATCCCAGTGAAGATATATATGCTTCTACTAAGTTAAATAAATTGAAATGGGGAAAAGGAAAAAAATTAAAAAGCAAAGACAGACAAACGTAGAGAGGCAGAGAGAGTAAACTAAGGCTGTTTCAGATGAAAATCAAAGCAGTATAAAACTAAAGCTCTTAGATGTAATAAAAGAAATGAAGGATTTAGAACCAGTCATCATTCTGAGATTTCTATTTCAATGAAATATCTCTGTACCTTGGAATGTCAAAACGTAAAGGTCACTCAAAAGTAATAGGGTAAAAGGACCAAGTTTTATGTAACTGATGAGAAGTTTAAAATTGGATACAAACAGGTGGAAAACACACAGGAACACATAAGCCTTTTCATAAGCATCAAGACTTCAGATGAGAAACCTGCCACATACATGTCTTTTAAAGTCAAGCCTGTAACTGGTATGCGTCTACCCAGAGAGGAGTCAATCCTGCTGGAGTGGCAAAGGGATCCTCAGAGCTTCAGATAACAAAAATTTAAGAGATTTATAAAAGTCAATTAAAGAGCCAAGAGATAAGAAAAACCATAAAAATACAAAAAAAAAATCATGCAAGTAGAAAATGGCATTCACTTAAATAATACTTATTCTGTTTTCACTAAGGGGAACCTCCAGAACACAGTGATATGGAGCCTGAATCAAGTGTCCAAAAGACTGGGCAAGTCGATTGTCACTACTAAATGATGAGAGCATTTCTAGGCACACCACAGTGACATAAACAAAGAACGAGAGCAGGGAACAGAAGCTATGGTGGTTTGTTTGTTTTTCAGAAGACCTTGCAACAGGTCTAAAGGCTGACATTGGGCCAGGAAATGATTTTGCTAACAGAGATATTTTTCAAGGAGTCAGCAAAAAACAAGGGAGGGGTGAGGAATTCTGAAGAGAGGGTGAAGAGAGGCTAGTATGATCCAAGTAAGGTGGACCTTACCCAGCCTTAGAAGACAGGAAGGCGTGAGAATACCGGAGAATGCAGGGAGTCCCTCTGCAGTCAGAAGGCTCATAGCCCACATCTTCCTGGTTAGAAAAGGAAATGTCTATCCTCTGAAAATAGACATGGAAATGCTACTGTAGAGAAATCGAGGATATGGGTGGTAACGTGATTTATCCAACAAATAGTCCTTTAAAATCATAGTAAGCATTTCAAGACTCCTAACAGAAATCAGAAAAAAAAAACACATACTTAATAAGACAATTACCCAACTCTGTGACTACCCCTAAAGGTTTGCAATAGTCTATCATATAGTGCGTATTCCCAACATAGAAATAAATAAGACAAGGAAGCTGGACTGGCATTGTCCACCTCTCCTTGAAGGTAACTGAAGTCTCTTAAACAGAAAATACAAGGAACAAGTTCCCATTCAGGCTTCTGCATTCATTTTTTTTAACAAATAGCTAAATTTGTTACTTTTCTTAATTAATCTAGAGTAAGTCCATAAAGTTTGAAAGTGATAAGAATCCAAAAACGACTGCTTTTTAATGGACATTTGAAAGTATAAAAGAAGCTATCTACCTCTAAACACCAAAACCTTCTACCCATGTGTATTATGCATATATCTCTTACAAAAAAGAACAAGTTGAAGATATCCTCCATGCAGGCCTTATTTGCCCTCTGAAATCTGATTAAACCTAACTGAAAAGCAAATACAAGTCTGCCACTTTGTTGACTTTCAGCCTCTAAACCTAATAGTTCCACACCCAGCAGGCACCTTGAGCTTTACCCTTTATCAGCCGTGATGACCTATGTTAAGTCACATTAATCTCCACTCATAAAGCCCTAGAAAATGACCTCTGTAAGTACAAATTCCAAGGTCCTTCATATAGCACTGGACCTTATCAAAGGAGATATTCATTTTAAAAAAAAAGAAAACTGGCAAACATCCTAACCAAGGTATTCAGGTCACCTTGACACTCAAGCTGAGCTCAACATCCTCTGTTAGTCCTGCCCTCTCGCACCTCAGTCCTATGAACATTGCATAGGTACTAACTGCTTAATACTTGGAGTGGAAGTTTTTGTCCTGATCTTTAGCCTGCCTTCCCTCCTCATGCCCCCAATCACCCCATTTGCCATGGGAGCTATACAAAAATCTGAGTGGTTAAGATCCACTGGGGCCCCAGCATAGGCTCGGTTTTTGAAGACTAGAGCACAGCAGTTCACAGTAGTGGGTGCTCAAGCTACAGACCACACCACTTCTCTGCCTTCAGAGTCCACAAATCCTTCTTATTAGAAATCCTCATAGCTGGGATTACAGCCTTGCGGGGCACCCTCTTTTTTTCATTTTGCTCTGTAAGTACCAATGAGAAATCACTAAAGCCTACAAAATCTAAACTCTAGTTATTAAAGAAATTAGTATTTTACCATGTGTGTTGCATTCGGCCTTCCATTGCCTTTAATCTCACGACCAGACACTACTCATGCAGTTTTAGTAGGAAGCCATACAGACCTGTATGAAGCTATATTTAATTAAATAAAAAAATATACTGCATTAGAATATGATGTGATTATTTATATACGGTTTGAGGAATAAACCCAGGAGCAACTCTTGAAACACACAGATGAATCAAGAAGATATGCGCCTCTTCTATTTGTATAATTAACACTATTTCTGAATAGTTTTGAGTCTGGTTCCCATCACAAATGATTCAAGTAAATAAAACACAGCCACATTGTCGCCTAGAACTTAGGAAAAGGCATATCATAAAATGTTATCCACAAGAAAAGTCCTTTCTAAAACATACGGTGTCAAAATGAAACATTAGAGAAAAATATGCAACCAAAATTAGAAACCAAAGCGCAACTGCCAGCTAAACACAGAGAGCCATGATTTTGTCCACCTTTTACTCGGAACAGCCTGGAGGTCTCACAGAGACCTTCAGCCTAGAACAAGCTTCCATTTCTGTTTCTAACCTCTCTGAGCTGCCAGGGTCATATCTGAACACCCCTAACTAGTGTCCTCATGATCCACACAGGGTCTGCAGAACACTGCAGAAGCCCTCATATATCAAGTACAAACTCTAAAAATTATAATCATTAAATAAGAAAAGCACTTCCACAATTATATTTGAGCTTCCCAAACTCTTTTTTTGAGGTTGGATATTTATTTAGTGGTTATGGAAGGGAAAGGCGAAGGGGAGAAGAACAGAGAGGCAGAGAGAGAGGGAAAGAGAGAGAGAGAGAGAGAGAGAGAGAGAGAGAGAGAGAGAGAGAGAGAGATATCAAAGCTGCCTCTCCGAGAGGGAGCCAGAAGAGAGGAGCTTCCCAAACTTTTACAATCCCTTTTCCCACTCTACTAAGGCCTTCCGATCAAGATTATGCATTGGTAAGCAGGTCCTGCTTGGATTATATTAAGTACTGTGCAATTCTAGCCATTATTACTTTCATTGAAAAGGACAGTTTCCTGCTGAATAAACTTAAAAACAAGTCAGTACATGTCATGCGCCACCTAGATACAGTCTAACTTTAGATTGATCCCATTTCTATTCAGTGATCAGGGAAGACCCAATGCGACACTGCCTCTGAGAGTTCGTCATCCTTTAATTACAGCTGGAACAATTCTGTTCTGACCTGTATCACCCTATCACTCATAAACTTCTTCTTTGGAGAAAATGAATTAGCAGCAAGTGTAACTTTACAGTCAGGCCTGTCTCTTGCACATCTTTCCCTTAGTTCTGTGACAAAGAATGGTTAGCGAGGTAGTATAAAGTGACCGAATACCACGGCTTTCCTTTGATAAGAAGAAAAGGGTGAGCGAGGAGACTCGGCCTGGACTCTCATAAAGAGAATGGCAGCTGAAGCAGAGTACAGTGTGTTCTAGGAACTCACTGTAGAGTACAGGAATGTATACCGAGGGACAGTCTATAACTAGGCCGAACAGAAACACAAACATTTACCAGATCAGCGAACCCCTTGGGGAAAACAGGCAGTATCAGGTCTCAGCAGCCTGCAAGCCTCACAGGGGAGTTTACACAGGCACCAATACTGCTCTGAGCACTTGGCGTAAATGCTGCATGTGAGGCTCATGACACTCGGGAAAGTAAACTGTGTTATCACCTCAATCGCACACTTCAAGAAGCAGAGACACGGCAGGATTTAACCATTTGTTCCCACTTGCGTTCGCTGAATAGAACTGGAGTTTGAATCCTGCTTAGCAGCAACATGGTTGCATATCGCTACCATCTCCCAAAACAGCGCAAGGGGCACAAACATCTCTCTGAAGGAGTAAGGAATGGAACTGAAGGAAATGAGATTCTGTGGTGCATAAATGCCAACTTTTAAGTCACCCCAAGAACTCCTTGAAAGATGGAATGACAACAGGAATACCTAGAATCAAGACACCCCAGGTCTGCCCTGCCATAGAGTTTGATTCTATACTATAAAGCAGTAATGAGGCCAGAGAGACTAAGGCAAGGACGACAGCACTTAAAACACAGGGAAGAAGACCAAACTGCAGATCCCAAAACGCAGGAAAACTCATGCTAGGTGGGTGTGGTACCTCGCCTGTAATTCTAGCCTTTAGCCTGGGAAGGTACAGACAGGAGATCCAGCCTGGAGCAGGCGGGCTAAACACACTAATCATGTTGGTGAGATCTGGGTTCGAATCAGAGACCTTGCCTCCAAGAATAATGTGGAAGAGTGATCAAAGAGGATATGTAGTATCGGCCTTAGGCTTCCACAATCCCTGGTACACATGCAAACATGCATACACGTATGCGTGCATGCACAAAAAGACATGTAAATTAAACATTTTTAAATTAGTATTTTCTGTACGATAATCTCAATATTAATGGACTAAAATTAATAGAGTATTTATTTAATTAATGGAGTAAAGCAATTTCAAAGATCCCTTTTTTAAAAAAAATATTTTTAAGTAGCAAATGGGCCTTAAAGGATAATAAAAGAATACACCAAGCTACAGAGAATGGGAGAAAAAAATCTTTGACGCTGAAGAAACAAACCAGCCTTACTGCATGTCCCCAAGTGTACAGCAGAGTAACACAACCTTCCCCTGACATTACTCAGCAGGTAAGACATCAATCAGCTCAGAAGACCTTGTCAAGCTTACTTATTTTCAGAATAGTCCAAGACAGAAAGTGCTGGAATCCTCACATGGGCAACTCCTGAATTCTTGATTTATTGTGTGCTTTGATCAGTGCACTGTGGCAGCTCTGAAGCCAGATCTCCAACCCTGCAGCCAGGTGGTGCAAAGATGATGGGCATTTCTTAAAGCAAGAGGGCACCCTGGCAAAGCCATCCTTAAAAAACCCCGCGTGCAGTTATAACTCAGTGTAAGCCTGTGAAATTCAGAAGGTAAGAAGTAAAATATTCTTTAATTTGGCATGATTATAAGCAAATTACTTAATTGTGTACCAATGGCAAAGGGGTAATGAGGTTAGGATCGCAAAGATAAAACGTTTGCACTCCAGTGAAAAGCCTGCTTCCCCCTGCGTCTCCAGGAGTCTGGCAAATCGTTCTCAATGTGATCAGAATCATTTTGGTGAATTTCATCTGTAACTAATTAAAACTCAGTGATCCAATTTGAAATTCCACCTCCCAGCGAAACCCTCTCGCTGGACTAAGAGAAGCAAGCATTTCTGCCGCATTCCTCTGAAGAGCTGTCTCTGAAACACTGCCCCAAAATCCACAGAAGAAAAGAGCTTTAATTAATAGGGTTGCTACTTTATTTTGCATCCAGATATTTTTTTAACTAACAGAAACTTTTTTTTGTCTCTAGAGAATCTGAATAGGGGGGAAAACTAAAGCCAGGAAATGGGATCTCAGATGTTACAAATGGCAAAACAAAAACATGTATCTAGAAACATTACCAAACCCAAACCCTCAGCTTCTTGAGCTCCTAAAAAGCCCTTGAGAGTATTAATAATGTGAGCCTGGGGTCTTCCATTTAAATTTTTAAAAAAAAATTAAAAAATATTTTAAATATTCTAATACTAGAAAGATTCTTTTAAAGGAATTATTAATTATAACTCAATCCCTACTTCAGTATGCAAACCAGTCAACCCTTTATAGCATAAGTAGCTTCTTGAAGTTTAATTTTCACCTTCCAATCTCACTTGCTGTTAAGTCTGTTGGGACCTTAGTTCAAATTCTTCTAAAAGGCAAAGATATAAATTACTTCCAGATCTGCCTGGTAGTCTAATATTCTTTCATTAACACGGCGATTACAGCAACAGTAAACTGTGCTGATACGCTTAGCTATTAACATAGCTGCAAAAAGAAGACAGTCACCTCCAAAGAAATGGAAAACTTAAAGACAACGTGAATAAAACCCTCTTTTGTGCTTAATCTCATCTGTGAATAATTAGAAGAATTTAAATTGATCTGGAAGGCGTAGCAAAAAACTGAGAGAGGGTTACACTATCTTTCACTTTGATGTAGTAAAAAGCAAAGAAAGTGAAGATGCTACAAAGCCCCGTTAAACGTGTACACACCCCCACAGCCCTCAGCCTTCTACAGTGTTAGCCGAGGCAGTCCCATTCCTACGGCGAGGGACCATGCAGATAAGTAAAGGTGCATGTGTTTCTTTGACAAGTGCAAAACAAACAGAAACTGTTGTCACTTGACTGTGACTCATGACAAATCAGTCTCGAGCTCATGAGTTTGAGTTTGTCATTCACGAGAAGTTGAGCAGAACTAACTCCATGTGTTACTGCCAAAGACTGGATCTGCATAACACCCTGTTTTAAAACTAACAGCTGACCCACAATTCCGCAGCAGCAAAGCTTTGTGACATTGAGTTCAATAACAGGACACTCATGTTTATATCCTCTAAATACAGCACGGATTTCAGCAGGTCTTCAAACCATATATACATTACAATAGTTTCATGGAACTACTGCATTCTTCTTTAAAAATTCTTCATTGGAAAACTCAAGTTATACACTGTAACCAACAGTATCCAGAGACAATTCTAAATTATTTAGTGAATGAACTTCAATTCTTATCTATGTTTTTCAGTTAACATATTGTTTCTCCAACTGATCAAATCTGGGAGATAGTGGTACCATACTAACCATCTGTTCTACTAAAACTGTTCTAGAATATGAAAAGGTATAAAACAAGGTTAAAGCAAGAAGACCACATGTCATTTTGAGGGTTTTCCAGAGTCCTTACTGTATTGCCATTTCATAGTATTTTTAAATAATAAATGCCTGGGGAAGCAAGTCATGATAAGTCAGGTAGCAAACAGCTTCCCTGACTTTTTAATGTCATCCTTTTCAAACATTAGCATCCAGTCTGAACACATAGGAACCACTTATACTGGGAAGACAGTTTCACATCTATCAATATTAGCAAAACCATTTTAAAAGTCTTAGAATTTAATATGCTTTCCAAACTCTGCAAGTCATATTATTACATAGGCATAATTATTCATTTAGGGTATAGCACTGTCTTCTTAAAAAAAAAGTATTACCCAGATTATCTAAAACCATACAATTAACAGGTATTTTTAATGAATGTATGTAAAGTACGTTGTCATTTGCTCAGTATTAATTTGCCTCACAGAAACTACACATATTCATAGGATATTTCCCTTTCAAAGGTATTTTCAAAGCCGTGATTACATGCAAGTGTCTGTTTTAAGTAGTTAATTTATAGGGAGAGATAAAGCTGCACTTTCTCAATATGGATTACCATTCTCTCCATTTAATATTAGTTAATTTAGCTCATTCTTTTCATCTACTGGTTCCTCTTGGAAATCTACCTCAAGTGTGTTCATGCCACTAAAAAATGTGAATTATTTGCCTAGCTGCCTCCCCTCTCCCGCAACACACACACAAGACTGAAGGCCATAGTCTCAATGTTCCTGGCCGTCTTCTCTGACCTTCAGTGACAGAGTTTGTGCTCTCCCATTCATGGATCCTGTTCGAGTTGCACAGACCCCACCTCTTCTCCCTCCTGCTGTGTTGAACGGCTTTTGAGGGAAATACTAGTTATTTTGCTAATATTCCTAAAAATACTTTTCTCTTGCATTGTATCTCCAGGCTGACAGGCTCCCACTCTGAAATAGCTTTTAATAGTTCCTGAGCTGTTTGGAGACTTTCTGTCCACCATTATGCATTAAGATTTAACCTGATTCACTTGGCCCTGGATAAAGAGATTCCCTTTGAACACTGTAGCAGGAATGTAACTTGGTATGAAATCAGGTTCTCAGGATCTGGGAGGTAAAAGAGTTTGTTTGTCTTCTAGAATGCAAAGGGAACTTCTCCTTACATAAGCCACTCTCAAATTAAAAAGATCACCTAAATCGAAAATGCCCAGCACTCAGTCCTCTGTCCATACCAGAGCCCTATACCTGCCTGGGCCTTTTCCTACTAGAACACAGCAAACAGATGTTCCATCTGTACAGTCAGACAGATGTGGGCTGCCCTCTAGAAAGTGCAGCTCCTAGATGCATGCAGCAGAGAGAGGTGAGGTAACAACAGAGGCCCATGCTGTTCCTCTGAAAGACAGACCTCTATGACAGCTATTTAAAATATCCACAGTCTCCATTTGTAAAGAAACTGCATTTCCTTCATGGAACCCCCTGAGGTAATGCTATCGTTCTATCCATATATCAGTGGTTCTCAACCTTCCCAATGTTGTAATTTTTAATACAGCTCCTCATGGACCACCAACCACAAAATTATTTCACTGCCATTTCATAACTGTAATTTTGCTACTGTCATGAATGTCAATGTAAATACCTGTGGTGACCCCCAACCACAAAAGTATTTTGATGCTACTTCATAACTTTGTTACTTTTGTGAGTCGTAATGTAATATCTGACATGCAGCCCTTGGGAAAGAGTCACAGCCCACAAATTGAGAACCACTGACTTAGGTGGTCCATTTTCCCCAGCCCAACTCCTCAGATGCAGAGAGACATCAAAGTTTGTATTAACTAAGTAAGTGTTGATCTTTATCCCCTATTACCTGAGTATGAGTGGTTTGGTTTGGTTTTCTTCATGGTGAATGTCAATCTTTTGGCATAAAGCATGAGCAGCTATGTCCGTAACCCAACAAAATCCTATTTTTATTGTATTTTAGATGGAACTATTGATAGGGTATGATATGATGTTTTCATATACACATACAATATAGAACAATCAGGTAAGGCCTCTCTGTTATAAGTTTTTTCTGATTATTTCATTGTTAAGCACAGATGCTTTTCTATTCCAATAATGTAGCTTATTTATTATGCTGTGTGGGAAGCGGGGTTTCTCACTGAACCTGGGTCACTGAGTTGCTGAGACAGCAAGCCAAAAGATTCACCTCTCTCTGCTTCCCCAGCCCCAGGATTGCGACCATATGCCATATGCCCAGCATTTCATGAGTGTTTTGAGGATCAAATTCAGGTCATGCTTTGCAACAAGTACCAAGTGAGCTATCTTTCCATCCCCATTTTTTTTTAAACTTTCTATTTATTCTTTGTGTTTTTCACATCATGCATCTCCATCCCAATCATTTCCCCATCCCTTTGTATTCTGCCCTTTACCCTTGCAACCTTGCCCCCAAAATAAAATAAAATAAACTTTAAGAGAAAAAAATGAAAAGGAAAAATCAGTCTCATCATGGAAGCTCTAGTGTGACACAGTGAATCATAAGGTAAACCCATTTATTCATGCATCTTTATTCACAAGTGTTCACTGAAGATTCATTGGTCTGGTTTGAGGCCTCTGGTTTCTGCTACACTGTCGATGCTGGGCCCTCACTGGAACTCTCTTCCTTATGCTGCCATTGTCCTGGGTCCTGGAGATCCTACAGCTTTGGATCTGCAGGAAGGAACGTCATGTGCTCCAGCAGATCACAGATGGGGTGGATGTTGGGGTGAGCAAACTCATAAGCCTGGCTCTGGGCCTGAGTAGTTGCAGGGTTGGTCAGCGTGCCAGCCCTCCCTTGTTTTTACAACCAGGGTGGGCTCTTCAGCACTGCCCTGGCTATCTCTACCCTTGCAGGGATGAGCAAAGAGCAGGACCAGTTCTTCTATTTTTATTTCCTCGGGGTCAGATCTCCCACACCTACAGCTTCAGGGCCAGCTCCACTGTGGTACCCAGGCATGACGTAGGGGCCACTCTCCTGAGTGCTGCAGTGCTGTGGGTCAGTGATGTTAGCTCTCCCGCTCTCACAACCTCAGAGTCAGCATACGAGACTTCCTAAATTGACGCCCAGTACCAGACACAAATATATGCACTATCACAATAAATGTAGCTTTTTTTACAGAAATGTCATAAAACCATTCCTTATCAAAAAAATTAATATACAATATAATACGTTTATATACAAATATATGTGTAAATGTTTATTATTATGTAAAACATAAAAATAATAATCTAATATGAAAAAGTAGTTCAAGCCTGAATATTCTCTGTGAAGTAAACTCCGGGTCAGTGGTTTATATCTTTGGCTTTACAAGAGAGAACAGTAGTTCAGTAACACAGACCTCCAAAAGCACCAGACTCCCTTATCTGAATGCTGCGGTTCAGATTTCAAACTGTTATGAAAATTTAGGAAACAAAACAAAGCTCCCTTTTCAAGTAAAAAAAAAAAGTTCATTTGCAATAATCAAAACCATACTACTTTAAATCATGACTTCTGACCACGATTGTATAATCAATGATAGCAACCTGGGTCTGTGGGTCCTGGGGAGTCTGGAACCTCCAAACTGAGGACTATAAATCCAGCCTGAATTAGCTTCTGAAAACATAAAACAAGCCCATTAAGAGGAAACCAGTTTTTCGCAAATGAACTTTCAATTTTAAACCACCTAATATTTCTTTGTCTAAATCCCAGAATTTTTCCTGTAGCTGAAATTCCACACATGGTCTCCATATCCCCTAAAGAAATGCCCTTTCCAGATGAGTTCCTGAGAACAGAACCATGTTTCTTCGAAGTCAGCAAGCTATTTATAACATCTACAGTAGCCCTCAAGGGAAGATCAATTGGCAAGTATAAAATTACTTTCTATATAGTCAAGTAATTACTCTGCCTTTTCTTACACAGGAGAAGACAATGATAATCAGAAAATAAGGTACGTGAAATGTGATCATTCTAATGTGGGTGCTTGCCATTCCGACAAGAAAATGCTACTAATTAGTTTTCATGACCCTATAAAATATCTAAATGCCCCTCCCAAACCAGCAAGGATATGAATGTAAGAACTAGTGTGCCTTCGTTGCCATACTGCAATACTCCAGCTGGGTGTAATGGCATATACAGTTAGTCCTAGCACTAGGGTGGCAAAAGAAAGCAGCTCTCTGTGAGTTCAAGGCCAGCCTGCTCTACCTAGTTGAGTCCAGGACTACAAAGTAAACAAACAAAACTTTAACTACTTTCAGAGATATAAAAATAAGCTCAGAAATGTCTACAAGATATATGATCCATAAATGACACTTGTTGAATGGATGCTACCTCATTAAAAAGTGGCATTAGCTGGCCTGAGAAGATGTGGTATAGCACTTGAGAGGATCAGAGTTTGACTCTTCAGAATCCATGCAAACTGGGTGTGTCTTGCTGTTCCTACCAGGAAATGGGAGGTGGACAGAACAATCCCCAGACATTCCTGGGCCAGCTAGCCCGGTTGATGCAAGATAAACATCTGATAAAAAAAAGACTTGTTTCAAATAAAGCAGAAAAGTGAGGACCAATGCAACAGATTGTCCTCTGACCTCCATACATGCACTATTGCATCCTCATTCTCTCTCTCTCTCTCTCTCTCTCTCTCTCTCTCTCTCTCTCTCACTCTCACACACACACACACACACACACACACCAGAAACATATACAAGCATCATACACATATACACATATCATACACCAAAAGATTTTGACAAACTAAATTTTTGCAATACTTTTCCACATGTATATGTACTTTTTCCCTACCTATTCAGTTTTATTAAGCTTTTTTTTCAAATATTTATTTAAACCCACAGGTTACACTGAAATGGTTGTTCAACCATTGGGAACTGTGGTGATAATAACCAAGGTGGACATCCCTGTGTCTACCAGTTAAGCACCTCTCTGCCCCAAACAGTTCGTAAGCACATGCATTTTATATTTGTCACAAATATTGATCATACAGAGTAAAAATAGATAATAGCAAGCAGGATGCTCATCTTTAGCATGAGTGGTCTCCATGGTCTTTCTCCATCTGTTTGCACTCTCCATAACCACTGCTCCTTGGGAGCTTTCATCCAACCAACACTCATGTATTAACATGTATATTCATGAAACTGCACATTGTATCCCAGACCATGGGAATAAGGACACGCACAGGACAACCAAATGTGAACTCCCATGGAAGAGACTCAAAGCACAAGCTTTGTTTCTGACTTCTTGTTTTATCTGCACAGTGCTCGTGTGTTTCAAGCACAAATCTTAACTACTTACAACTACTTCCATTACTCGTTTAGATTTGTGTGAAACACATATAAAAATAAAGGGCCATTCAATAACTGATCAATGGAAAAGAACAGTAAGTATATATTGTGACTAGCTAAACAAATCAGATGATTTGCACAAAAATATTTGTTACTAGACTGTTAGAACAACAAATTAATCTGAGGACTATGATAGAATAAGAATAGTTTTAACTATTATGCCAAGAATAAAGGCACGAGGTACAGGAACATTTCCTGGAAAGACATGAGCAAATATCTACTCACCCAGAGAGCATACTTACCATAGACCAACTTTGACTAATTCTACCAAGGTTCAACTTGATCAACCAATGACCCTACTGGGCTCGCTTACAAAGAATAGGTAAGGAAGTAGAGAAGTGTGGAGAACCCCCAAAAGGATGCATTCCTTACAAGTGTCACACCAACACGGATGACAGCTTCACCACAGATGCAGAGAGGAGTCCTTCTTCAGTCAACTTTCCAGCGTCTATGAACTCTAGCACCTCCTATGGTCACAATATCACATGCAGCTGGGGCAGAATTAGATTCAGCTAATAGAGAGGACCAGAGGGTGTAGTTAAGACATCAGGTGAGAGTCTCATGGCCGAACAGCCCCTCTTGCATGAAACATCAACAAGGTCTTTTGTCTGACAAAAATATAATGGCTGCTCTCCTGGGAAGACATCTTCCAGCAACACATTCCAACACAAACAAGAAAAACATTCCACCAAACTCTGTGCTATTGTCATGGAACTTATACATTTAAGGTATGCTGTGTCAGCATTAATGTGCTACAGCATTTAAGTCAGAAGTAGGATTTTAGAACTCTCACAAGGAAATTTGAGTTCAATGTCATATTTTAATTATCAATTTCAATAAGTTATAAACCATTAAAATTAGTTTCTCCATTATTGGTTTGGCAGAGTCAGCTTTAACTTTCCCAATCATAGTTCCTGAAATTTAGAAATTCGGCTTTATGAGAGTGTTGGCCTCCATGAACTGACTGATGAAACATATATATATGCTCTGCTGTGTTAAACGGGGCTTACGTGTGCTCATTAATCCTATGAAGAGCTTGCCTTTACCAGCAGGAAGACATTCATAGCATCCTGTAAACTACACAGAAGTCTATAAACATTCGCTGGAAAAAGAAGCATCTATTTATCTAATAAACATGTAGTGAGCACCCTGCGCCAGCAAGACACATTTATAGAGCACTGTCAGGCACTCTAGCAGCCACACCAGACAATAAGGCCATTTACTGTGCTCAGGGGGGAAACGTAACAAAGAGCAAAAGCAGGCACAGTGCAGGAAAGAAAGGAAGGGCTCCTGAGATTTAAGGAAGCCAAGCACTTTGGGCTATTTGTTTTGAGTAAGTGGGTTAGAGCTGGGGTAGAGATCAGATTAGCCCTAGACAGCTCTGCACCCACAAGTGTCTCTGGAATGGGTCAGTAACCATGGGCTAAAATTGTCCAATAGATTCATTTACAAAATGAAGAGAAGACTTTAGCCAAAGAAAAGATTTGCCTTTGTGTTGACAAATATATGAAGAACTTAGCATTTCCTTTATGAATATAGAGACAAATCACAGTGGTCTGACCAACGTTTCCATGTTTCATCTCAGCTGCTGGATATCTTGTTTACAAACTACTTTTAAATCAAGGTATTCCTAATACCTACTTATTTTTTAAAACACAATAAAGACTTATACATTATCATTGCACTACAAGTGTGCTTATTTTTAAGAGCTTTATTTCATTGACTGGTTTCTTTGGTAATAAGTCTTTTTTTTTATTTTACTTAAGAATAATCTCACAGAAATATTCCCCCCCCCCCCGAGTTCCTCAGCTGCCAAGGGGATCAGCAAAAGAGGAAGACCCCATGCTCTGAAGTATAAGAGATGGGTGTGAAAGGCTAAGAGAGTACGGATTATGCTTAAGTCTGCTTCCACTGTCTCCATCTTGATCAGAGTCAACTTCACAGGAGCCCTTTGTTCGTACGTTCTAACAAACCAGAGGAACGGCATCAACAAGGATCAAGATGGAGGGAAGAAAGCCATACGAGGGTTGGATTTGTGCGATTGGTTTTGACTGAAGGGTTGGAACGAATCAAGAAGACAATAAGTCTGAGAGGAGACAGCAGCTGTTTAAAATCCCCTGGCCACTAGCCTTTCACTTTATTTGGAAGAGTGCCTTCCCTCCCCTGCTCCCCCTTCAGCTCATTCCCATACCCTTTACTCTTCTGTCTAGGGACAGCTCGCACAAACAAAACAGCACACTGTTGCAAGAATTCCTTCCCCGGGGAGATATGTACAACATCCATGTTCTTTTATGGCCTCAGCTATAAATTGAAGAATGATTCCACCAGAGTCCAACCTAGGGAGCTTATTGGTCTGTCTGCACAACAGGGGAAGACTACTTACAGAAGCATGGGGAAGCCCAAAGAAGCTGCTTCATACAGCTTGGATGGTAACCTCCTCAAGAGTTACACAGATGGAGTCACCTTTCAATGAGATTCCTCAAACCTTTACTCCTGCCTCTCAGAGTCCCCCAAGGTCACATGCAATTACAGCAGAATTGTTTTCAAATGGCTTGGGAGGCCTGACTGACTCTCCAGTGAGAGTCTAGGACCCTCTCTACTCTCCTGCCATCTATGAGGGAAGGCCCGGGTTCAACGAGCCTAATCATGTTGCTCTCTTTTCAGCAGGCACAGCTGATTTAATGAAGGCAATTGGTTAGAAGACAGTTATCTCTCTCTCTCTCCCTTCCTTCCTCCTTCCCTCCCTCCCCTCTCTCTCCTCTATTTCTCTATTTCTCTCTCTCTCTCTCTCTACACACACACACACACACACACACACACTCCTACTTTAATATATCCACTACACCTAATTCCCAGTCTACATACATGTATGGCCATCTGCTTCATTTGCTGTCTACACAACCTAAGCCATCTGCTCCTATACAGACACGTCATCTTGCCATTGCTCTACATCTTATTTCCTCTGCCCAACACAGGACAGCACACAGCAGCTCCCCTACCCTGCCCCTACTAGACCACTCCCATGCTATATTTACTTTCTTTTATGAGAACAAAACCAAAGTCAAAACCAGATTTTCCCTTGACCAAGATCCAGCTACCATGTTTATCTCAATTCATTTTTCCCCAGAAAAACTGTCATATACTTGTTCCCTACAACCCCTTCCCTTCTCCCCCTCTCCAAAAATCAGTAAGGCTTTGACACAACCACTCCTGCTTGTTTGTGTAAAGGTCTCCCGTGGGCCTCCATTGCTGCACTTTAAATAGAAGCTAACCAAGGTTACCAATTATTCTCCTTTAAAACAATTTCATCCAGCGGGTGCTAGGGGTATGCAGATGTCTGTAGGAATAGGCTCGCTCGCTCTCTCTCTCTCTCTCTCTCTCTCTCTCTCTCTCTCTCTCACACACACACACACACACACACACACACACACACACACACCTCATTTCTTTCTTATTTCACTCTCATCCTTTTCTTTAACTGACTCCTTTTCCCTTCTCCAACTTCTGAGTCCAATCCATGGAGTACTCTGGGCTCAGTCTTCATATTGCTTTCCTGTCTGGACTCTGCCCCTGTATTACCTCTGTATTCATGTAGTATAAGACCTGACAGGAGAAAAAAATAAATGAAGGAAAGATTTGTTTTGGCTCACAGTTTCAAAGAGTTTTAGTGCACCATGGCAAGGAAGGTGTGATGGAACAGTTCAAGTCCAAGCAATGGAAGGGTGTAGTAGAAGCTGTTCACATCACAGGGGATCAAGAAGTGAAGAACAAGAAGCAGGCACCTAGTATAACTTTCAGTGGCCCATCCTCAGTGACCCACCTCTGCCAGCGAAGCCCCACATCATGAAGCTTCTGACCAAAAGAGTATCACCAGCTATGGACCAAGTATTCAAAACATGAACCTGTGAGGAACACGTCAAATTCAAACCTTAAGAGTCCCAGAATGGCTTTGTTTATTCTAATAACTTTAGATAAACTAAACGTTAACAAAGTCCACGTTTTTACTCCACTCTGAACTCTAGCAAACAGATTCACATACCAAACAGACATCTTAATGTGTCCAACACAAACCTACATTCTCATATCTCATTCTCTTTGGCCCCATAAATAGTAACTGCATCCTTTGATCTGGAAAAATCCTTGGAACTTTTTCTTTGATGCCCCCCCATTCGTTCTCCACATACAATTTAAATCTTTGCCTTAAAATACATCTTTAATTTTACCTCTTATCAACCTATCCCACCTGTAATAGAATTTCTCCAATAGAAATTACTAAAGAAATAGAACTCTGCAAGAGAAATCTTCAGGAGAGCTCTTCTAGTGTGCCTCTCTCTGAAGCCGATGGCAACTCATGTTACACATTTGATGGAAACATTCCAATAACTTTCCATATCACTAAAAATAAAAGTGAACTCCAGGCTGCCTACAAGACCAAGCATAATCTAGGTACCTTTTGCCTCTCAGAATTCTTTTTGCTTTTCATACTGAGTCATATACATCTCCAGGAATATTGGCCTCCTTGATTACGCTCAAGTACATCAGCTACAAGCTACTCTGAATCTCCCAGGAAAGTCTTCCAAAATATGAAATAAATTGTGCCTCATTCCTATTCCATGATAATCACTATCATAATGAATTCTTTAATCATCTTTCTTCCTTATCTCTGTTCTGTGAAAGAAAAGATCCCAGGAGAACATGCTGGGGAATTAACTAGGAAGCGCTACCACGTATGAGAGCCTTAGGAATGTTAATTCTCTACCTAAACATGGCCTTCAGAGTCCATGAAAAAGTGAGACAAAAATGTAGTTCTTCCTTCATCTTCCTGACACCTAAGGGATTAACAGTCTGGACTTGCATTCACTCACCAACGCTTCATCTGTGCAAAACAAATTTTTAATGCTTACTCTACTTGCAAGACACTTTTTAAAATTCTTTATTTTCCTCTTTTTCTGTTTGTGGTATGCATGTGCATACATATGGACACACTTGTATAGATTCATCTTACTGGTTGAGTCAAGGTCTCAAAGTAAAATCCACAGTCTGGGTGGTATAGCTAATGTTGCTTGCCAGCCTGCTCTGGGGATGCCCTGTCTCTGTTACCTAAGGCTAGAGTTATAGGCTGCCCAGCATGCACACCCACTATGTGCACGGGTTCTGAGAATCCACCCTCTAGTCCTCACACTTGGCAGCAGGCATTTTAATTGCTAAGCACTGAGAAATCTCTCCAGTCCCTTGCTAGACACTTGAATGTTTTTGATAAGGTAACAAAGATTAATGTAATATCCTGGGATGGGGATTCTTCTGAATTTGTCCCTTTTATATATCCTCATCCTAATAATAGCCACACTTACCTGTTTGTTCTAAAGGATTAATGCAACCTATATACTAATATTTATTTGTATTCATAACTTTAAAGCTTCTTTTTCTGGGATCAAAAGTTGGCTCAGCAGCTGAGAGTGATAGCTGCTCTTCCAGAGAACCCTGGTTCAACATTCAGCACCCAAGTGGAGGTTCACAATTCTCTGTAACTCCACTTCTGGGGACATGACACCTTCTTCTGGCATCTACAGGAACAGGTGTATATGTGGTACATATTATATAACTCATGATAAAACATTCATACACAAAAATAAATGGATCTTTTAATTCAACTACCATTGCAAAGTTTCAGTGGGAAAAAAGGCTCGGGGGAAAACTTCCTATTGTGACTGAGAGACACATGAGGAGACCCAGTAGCAATAGACTAGTAGTTATCAGGGGCTAGAATTTTGGAGAAGGAAGATAAATCCAAGATCACTAAGGAATAGCATGATGTCTATGCTCATATATGAACCAGAATTTTTTTTAGTAAATACTGAGTTCTTGATACCCCAACCCCCACTACAGTTTAAACAAAACCATAACTTTGCTTGCTCTTTGGTGTGGTTTGATTTTGGGGTCAGAGTGGGTGTTTGTTTTGATGGGGACACTTTCTATTTTTTTATTTTCGTTTTGCTTACTTGGGCTCATACAGTCAGTCAATCCTCCAGCTTCAACCCCCAAGTTCTGGGACCGTAGCTGGCACGACCACTCCTGGCATGTGAACCTTCTTAGGAATTTCTTTCATCTCACCTTCTCCAAGCTAACCATTTATTCTGAACTGTCTGAAAATTCAACAACCCTCACACTGAAACGAAATTAATTGACGTAATACAAGCTTAACCGAGAAATAAAAAAGTCCTCTCGTGTCTTCCCCAATTGCTCTTTAAAGCATAAATCAAGTTCATGACAGACTATGTTGCCGGTTGTATATTCCTTCATAACATTCCAGTCCCCAGCATCCTGGGAGTCTCTTCTCATCTTTGTGCTAGCTTTCTGTTTTCCTCCACTTTTGCTGACATCAGAGACCTCTTAGGAGAAGCTGACCCACCCTTCCTCTTGGTTCTTGGAGCTTGCTGAGGGGCACAAGGCGGCTGTGCTCAGACCCAGCATCACTCTCTCAGTCACTGAAGCTCATTCATTCCTGCTACTGATTAGTGCGAAGCAGAATCCCAAGCGTTCCCCAGACAGCACTGCAAACCTGCTCTGAAACCAGAACCACCACCACTTTTTTTTTTAAAGCGTGTCTTTCTTCCCCAGAGCAAAACCCAAATCAAATTAGATCACCAGTGTCCCAAGGTCTATAGAAAATGCAGAGAGAGACACAGCAGGGGGATGCCCGCTGCTTACCTCACCTGAACTCCATCCTCCAACACGCCACAGAGGGGGTCCGGTGGACACTGACACCAGCTCTCCCATGCATCTCCCAGGACAGACCACACAAGCTTGCAAGAAGGACAACTACCTGCAGGAGCTGGTACCCAGCTGAGCAGGCACACTGGCTCTAGTCCTTAAGCCTCTTTGTCCAACTTCCCCTTTGAAACACTGAATCCTCCCAGAGAGGCCACTTCCCTTAAGATTCGTTTTTGTTCAGCATGAACTAGAACCGGGGAGGCCAGAAAGAGCAAGTCACAAAGAGCCCATGTAGATGATCTGTACGCAAAGCAAGATGCAAAAAAAGGTTATGTTTGAGTTATTTAACAAGAGCAGGATAACAAAACTTAATATTTACACAACAAATCTCAAATACACAGATTGACTACAGTCATCATGGTATTCATTAGATCTGAAGGACTCAGCTAAGACTGTTCCCTTTGACCAACAGCGACCCGTTTCGACAACTAGTGTTCTTTATTTCCCTAAGGTTCATTTTAAAAAGTTAAGTTTACACTTAACATCTCTTTCTCTTCCAAGTTTCGGGTTTAGGGCAGAAGCCATCAATATGTTTCAGTCATCCTAAAAGTGATGGGAGAGATGTCTCTAAAGACTCTCACCTGCTGTTGCTCGCCGAGACCTGAACAAATCCACCTGTCACACCTCTACCTTAAAGGGCAGTAGCGTTTTGGGCAACATTTCTTGAAGCTGTCCATTTAAGCAGTCATTGCATATTTACATACAAAATAACCAAAGGTCTGTCTTAGAAACCCACTATCCCAATGAGCTAAAATCGAACTACCCTAAAAAGCAGCACTTCATGGCCCACATAACAAGGATTAGAGAACACGATTCCATTATGTTATTGCTGAGGAATGGAGCCATTACCATTCATTTGAAGTTGGATACCTGAATGGAACCTCAGAGGAAGCACATCAAAGGTCCAGCCAGTGAAGCATGACTTCAAAAGGTACAGCATGAACGGTGGTTTCTGGGAAAGAGCCTGCCGATGCCAGACTCAACTGTGGTGGCCTCACCAGCCACCTACCATTTGGAAGGTCCATGAGCAGTGTCAACCACCAAGTCTGCTGAGAGCAAAAGTCCACAGACTCACCTGACAATGTTACATTTTACTATTCTGACCAATGTGGTTCCCACAGTTATGAAGTGAATCACAGGGCTCGGAGTCAGGCCGCTCCAATCCTCCGGCAGACTTCTCAGCCTCACGGCTTTGTGCACGCTATTTAATCATTCTGGATCTTTAATTCTTTTTAGGACTAACATAGAGATTAAACGTGATTATACTTAAATATTAAAACAATAGATGGATGGTAGTAATCCCAAGTTCTACTCGAAAATAACTATTTAAAATGGATGTGTCACGTGACCACTGAATATGGAAACAAATGAAAAGCTACCTCCTAAAAAAGAAATACACATACATTCATGCATGTGCTGTGTGAGATGGACCACTACATTCAAAGGGTACTACTAAATATGACTGTGAAAAATATTTACCAATGAAGATAAATTGATTTATTTTCTCTTAGCTGTTTTTCATCCTGTAATTACCTCAGAAGAAACCTGGGGTTAAGAGTTCAACTCTAGTTTTTAAATTATCCTGCAGCACAATTATGGCTGCTAAACACATTTGCAGACCAAACTTAATGACCTTGGTACAAAGCATGTTTTTTTTTAAAAAAAGTATCCTCAGATGTTTTTACTATGACTATTAATATCTAAGCACTAGCTAACTACAAAGATGACATGTGAATAAAAATAAGTTGAGGATGATCAATCCTAAAAATGGATGCTATTTTATAAAAAATAATCATGATTTTTTTTCAAGAAACTAAAACTAAGATGTTGTATTTATAAAACATTTTTCTATTTCTATTTACTTTTTTGTTTAATTTTGTCATTTTGAGATAGAATCAGTCTTATCTTGTAGCCCTGAGTGACCTAGAACTCACCATATAGTCCAGGCTAGTTCAACTGTGCAGCAGCCCCAGCCTCTCCTCCCAAGTACCAGAAGTACAGACAAAAGTACAGACACATCGCATGACAGCTGGTTATGTCCTATTTACTTTACACATCAAAACTCCAAATATATGAAAGAATCAACTAGATGAATATAATTTAATTACCCCTCTTTCCTCCTGGTAAACCAAGGGATGTCATGAAGCTCAGATTCAACATTAGCTTTAAATCATTCACTTTATTCAAATATTTGAAAGGAAACTAGTTTGACTTTTAAAAACCTAACCATTTACACGGGGTAGGGGGCGTGCATAGCTTTAATCCCAGCACTTGGGAGGCAGAAGCAGGCAGATCTTTCTCTCTCTCTGAGTTGAGACCAGTCTGACCTAAAGAGCTAGTTCCAGGACAGGCTCTAAAGCTACACAAAGAAACCCTATCTCAAAACACCCTCGCCACCAAAAACAAAACAAAACACACACACACACACACACACAAAAAAAAAAAAAACCTAACCACTTTTTATTCTGCTGGATAGAGAGCATCACGTATCATGTTTCATACTTAAGAGCCCAATGAAGGTGAGTTATTAAAATAAGACTCCTTGGTTTGTCCAGCATTCATTTTCTTTAAGCAGTTCACAAGGGAAGTCTCGTTGCCATTAGGAAACTTGGTGACTCCTAAGTAAAGTTTTAGCTAAGGGGGCTGAAGAGATGCTCAGTGATTAAGATCACTGGCTGCTATAAGAGCTTGGGATCCAATTGCCAGCGTCCACATGACAGTTCATAACTATCCATAACTCTAGGTCCAGGGGATTTGATGCCCCTCATGGATTCCACGGGTGATACAAAGAGGTGGTACATGCATCAAAGGCTTTAAAAATATTATTTGGTATACATTTTATAAACTTCTACTATTTAAAACTTTCTACCACTGAGAACCATACTCTGATTTTTACCTAAAATGCATTACTGTATTTCAAGTGACATTTGTTTATTGTCGAAGAGATTATCACTTCCATTGTATGAAATGTTTTGCCAACTAGTACAATCTATAGCAATTGGTATTATATGGAAATATATAATTATGTGATAATATAGTCTTACCACACTGTCAATTAAAAAAAAAGTAATTCCCTTAAAGATGTTCCAAACCCTGGAAATGGTCCAGTCAATAAAGGAACTAACACAGGCATGGGGAACTAAGTCCTAATGCCCTGAACACTATAATCCCAGTGATAGTGAAGGAGGGGTGGAATTGGACAGACCCCTGGAGCCCACTAGATGGCTGTCTACTTGGTGAAGTCCCAGGCTAATGAGACACCCTGTCTCAAACAAATTATAAAAAGCATCTGAGGGAAAATGCCTGAAGTTGTTCTGACTTCCACACATACTTACAGATAGGCACTCACCCATACAAACAAATACACAACTGAATTCATACTACATGAAAAAAAAAGAGACGTACATAGATCTAATCTACATGGGAAGTAGAAAAAGGCAAGATCTCTTGAGTAAATTGAAAGCATGGGGACCATGGGAGAGGGTTGAAGGGGAGGGGAGAGGCAGGGAAGGGAGCAAAGAAAAAATGTAGAGCTCAATAAAATAAATAAAAAGAAATTTTTCAGAAAATGTTGAGCTATATAAGAAATGAATGTATATGGTTGGAGATTTGGGTTCTGTTTCCCTCACTAAGATACCAGACAGTTACTGCTGTACAGGTTGGTGGTGCAGAACCTGCTTTGCTGGACGACCAGCCATCCAGAACGTGTAAAACACTCCCATTCTTATGAAGCATTTTATTGGTTCTGCTTCATAAGACTCTAACTATAGAGTTTTATTTTCTATGCCAAGCCTTAATATTCTATTGGAACAGAGCTTAATTCCTGTGAATGGGTTTCAGGATTTGAAATTGGCTTTTGCTCCCTATGTCAAAGATATGGACATCTTCAAACAAACAAAGAAGCAAAAACTATTAGAGTTTATATCAAAAATATACCTCCCCAAGCTTTTAAAAACTAAACAGGAGTTATGGGGAGAAAATAAAACATTTCAAGTGTGCAAATCTGGAAGAGAAGGACAGAGATTTGAAAAGTGGAATAAATACAAGAAAATACACATGAGAAAGAAAAGAAATGACTGTTAGTACATCATGAAAATAGAACCTTCTGGAACTAATCTATGATTTCCTACAGACAACAACCTCGGGATATCCTCTTGCTGGTGGGTTCTTGGAGCACAACTGGGCTTCCTAGGGCCACAAAGCAGCCTGGGAAAGCTGTTCATGCTGAAGCTATGTAAATCCTCAGGCACAATGAGAAATAACTAGTAAGGTTCACACTGTGGTTAGCATACTTCAAGCACAATAAATCTGCTAATCTGTTTAGCAGTATTTACAAATACAAAGAAAATAAGGCATTGAATCAACAAGACTAAACATTACACCTGAGTAGTTCCCCAGCACTCCTGAATACAGTGGGGGCATTTACCTTCTCAGCTTTCAAGAACAACAACAAAAATGTCTATTCTTGTGTGGCAGGATTATCTGGCACCTGTGTTTCAAATTCCTAAATATGAATAATACCCAGGTTGCATAGGGTACTTGTTCATTCATAATTCTCTCCTTTACACAGCGTACATTTATTCTGCACCTACTATAAGCTAAGGACAGTCTTGGTCCATAAACCCCCTGGTGTCAAAGACAAATAATCTAATAATTACATGCCAAATTTTGCAAATGAACATATTTGATGACAGGGGAAAAGCATCTAGAGTAGGGGGAGACTGTTAAGATCTGATAAGAGCAGGAAAAGTTAGATTCAGGGTCTGAATTCAAGCTTGAATATGAAGCCTGAAAACATGATCTGGCAGTCAAGCCATGAGGCAAACAGTACAGCAGGAGAGATGGTGAGGAGTGGGTTAAAGCCTCCAAAGACTGAAGCATCCTTTAAGTTTAGGAAAAAGGAGACGTAAAGACTGAGTACTGGCCAGATGACGGGGCTCTTCCAAAGGCCCTATTGAGGAGATTGCAGTTGATGGTCAAATAAAAAAATGATTATTAATATGTAGACATCATCTGTTACATGCCAAAAGATTATGCGAGGCACTTTGTAAAACCTGCTCCTCTTAATCCTCACAACAGCTTTACAAAGTAGGTAATATTTAAAATTGAATTTTATAGATGAAACTAAAATGTACAGAAAACTTCAAATACTTGTTGAGTTTACCAAAGCTCAGGATTCGCCCCCAAGCAGTGTGGATTTTAGAATCCCTTCTCAAGCCTATGCAAATTAACCTTCTCTCAGAGACCAACATGGCAGTCTAGGGAAATGAGCTGTTCTGTGCTGCAAACATCAACCCTGGGGATTCCAGGTAAATCAGTAATCATAGTCCTGGAATACTAGATAATATACCTTTACTTCATCCATTGCAAGTAATGGATGCATAATTGTTTCATATATTTTAATTACAGATACCTCTATTTCAGAAACTATAGAAATACGTAGTAGAAAAAATTTCCAAAGGCAACCCAGTAATACAATTCCTTAAAGAGCTTATAGGGGTGGAGGAAAGAAGAACCTACTTATTCACTAAAATTAGTCTACTTATAATGTTGGTAGCTGACAGGAAATTAATGAAAGGTAGTTACTCAAAAACACCTTAAGCATTGAAAGTAAAAAAATAAAGATTAATTTTACTGATACAATATAAATGGCATATTTCTGTATATGTGATGCTTTTATTGGTTAATGAATAAAGAACCTGCTTTGGCCTGTGGTAGGGCAGAATAGAGCTAGGCGGGAAAACTAAACTGAATGCTGGGAGAAAGAAGGCCGAGTCAGTGAGAAGCAATTTAGCCAGAGGAGGAGACAGATGCTGGAACCTTGTCAGTAGGCCACAACCTCATGGTGACACACAGATTAATAAAAATTGGTTTATTTTAGATGTAAGAGCTAGCTAGGGATATGCACAAGCTAATAGGCCAAGCAGTGGTGCAATTAATACGATTTTGGTGTAATTATTCTGGGTCTGAGCAGCCGGGAATGAATGAGCAGTCTCCGTCAACAATATTTATTGTAGGAGCCAAAGGGGTTGATGACACCAGGAGAATGTGGCCCACAGAGTCAACTAAGCAGGGCTTCACGTGGGCTCACAGAGACCAAAGCAGCAATCAAGGAGCCTGCATGGGTTTGCACCAGGCCCTCTGCATATATGTTAGAGTTTTGAGCTTGAGAGTTTCTGTGGACCCCTAAGAGCCTGGGGGTGGGGGGTATCTCTTGACGCTTTCACCTGGCCTTGGGAAGCTTTTTCTCCTACTGGGTTGCCTCACCCAGCCCTGATACAAGAGTTTGTGGTTAGTGTTATTGTAACTTGTCATGGCACGTTCAGCTGATATCCCTGGGAGACCTGTTCCTTTCTGAAGGGAAACAGGAGGAGCATGTCTGGGGAAGCAGGGGTAGTGGGAAGAGTGAGGTTGGGGAAACTGATCAGAATGTACTATATGAGACAAAATACAATTTTAAGAAAGAAAAACTGGTGTATTTATCTCACAGAACTATATTTAAAAGAATAAAAATAGGAAAGCACTGAATGTAAACACAGATATGGACAGAGTTCTGTAACTTCACATACTGATAATTTTGAAATAAGAAAATTTAACACTAACAACTTCTATTATTTTTTCTATTTAAAAACTTTTGAATCTGTTTAAATAAATAAGATCCTGTTGATAGTCACTATGACTATAGCTGGGCCCTAATGTCTTCCTGGGGTGGTATCAGCAGCCCAGACACTGGGAGTCAGGTAGAAGGCAAGCAGCAAACTCATTAATTTAACAACAAGGGTGAGGAGAGAAACTTATATACCCTCCCATCACCCAGGTGTCCCAATATGTGGTTCCATCACATGGTCGACCCTCATTGACTAGGCGCAGTCAGAGCTTCTGACAGTGCCTGTTGCTAGGCCCTCAAGAAGCATCTCATGGTTACCCCTCATTGGTGAGGCACCATCAGGACCTCTGATAGTACCTGGCAGACTCCAGTTTGGCCCCTCTTGGCCTGGGAGGTCTTAACTTCCTATACATGCCAAGTATATTCAATTATTTAGTATTACCAATCCTTCCTAATATGGTGCAAATGCACTAGCTGTCAGAATTGAACTGAATGGCTAGCCCTAGTATCATGTATTTATTTATTAAATTACATTTCCAAATGTTTAAATGCAGAAATGTTTAATTTTTCTTAAACCCTATCTTTAAGAGATTGATGCAGGAAACTCCAAGCTCCCACAAATCAGAGATGCTTTCCAAGTAAGCACTAGTTTTCCTTCCCCAATGTGCAAATCTAATAATTCTTACACTATTTGGCAAGCCGGTCATTGTACAATATAATAAACTGTCTCTTTGTTTTATTCTAGATGTCCTAAGAGAAATCTTCTAGAACCCAAGATCTACATTGGTACATTCCTTTTCAAAACCCTAGATGCTGGAGTTCCTTTCCTGAGTGCCCCCTTCAGGAAATGCCTATTTCCTGGTCTCTATTTTCCAGCACACGGTGTTGCTCAATTGTGTGTGTGTGTGTGTGCACATGCACACATGCTCTTATATTTATCACTACGTGTTCAGCACCTACCAGGACCTAGCAACCCCTGCTAAGCACCAACAAATGAGAGCAGTGTCAAAGAAATAAATTTAGGATGTCAAAGATCTTCAAAAAGACCTAAGTGTGTATTTCTATAAAATTTTGCCTCCTGAGGAATTTTGCTATCTAAAATCCATCATGTGCCAGTGTCTCTTCTTTAAGATAGGTAAGAATAAATCTGAAGTTCAGTCAGGATGTGGTCTATGCGGTCAGATACATAATTGCAAACTAACGCAATTCCACTTCTATAAATCCTGAAGCATAAGCTTTCAACACCTTTTTCATCCTCCCACGCCTATTCTGCTTGGCAGGGTGCATTTTCTTGTTCTTTGACAGTTCGCACACACCCCATACCTCAAGCATAAAAACTGTACTTAAAGTAATCACTACTCGGGACAGAGTGACTTCCTTCAAAGACATCTATTTTAAACATATTATATCTTCATTTTCCAAACTATGTTCCAGGAAACCCTGTGCATTCATTCCCACACATATCAGAGTCACTCACCTGGAGGCTTGAGCAAACATAGGCTAGGGGTTAAACGCTCTGAGGCTCTAATTCAGTACCTGGGGCAGAGCCCAAGTGGTGGCTTTGCTCCAGAGGGCATACCTACTGTGGTGAGAACACATGCTGTGTGGTAATCGTGGGGGAGAGAAGAAATTTACTCTCAGTGTTTGAAAAGACCACATGTTCTGTATGCCCTCTTTACTACTTTACTGTGCCCACTGACGTTTTAGAAACTTTGTAAAGTTCTGCAGGAAATTTAACCTGTTTTACATTGTTTACCAACCAAAATTATTTGACCTTGGAATGCTCAGATCAAAGAGCAGCAAACACCTTCTGGCCTTGCCCTGTAGAATATGTTTTGAAGGGAGAGGGGAAAAGTCTATACTTAACTGTTTTCCTTAAAACATATTTCAGCAGAAAGTGATTCCATCATTGGAAATAAATCCAAGTTCTTAGCACATATGACTCCTGTCCAAATTAAACAATAGAAACTCAACTTTAGATCAGGCTTTTCATCTAATCATGTATAATAATTACAATGCATTAAATCTCTCTCTCTCATATGGGGGTGGGGTGGGTGCAACATAAATATCAAGATCACACAACATTCTAATTAGTAACATGATTAATTTGAAATTGTGCATAATTTTACATCATTTTCATCTGTTTCTGGAAGCTTCAAATCCCTTTTATTTGCTGGCATTTACTAATAAAGTACTGGAGGCCATGGAATGAAATACATAGTGTGTTCAGGCCAAGTGTTTCCTGACAAAAGATCTTATCTGAGGTCTACAAACGCCTGCTCTGAAGCAGAGAGGCAAGCATTTCTCTAAAGGCAGACTGAGTCACCAGCTACCTGGAACCCAGAGGAGGCATGTCTCTAGCTTACATTCCAGTCTCCTCGTCAAGGACTGCCTGGATCACAACTCCATCCTCACGGGGTGCATTTTTTAGCAAGGCTCTTTTTCCTCTTTTCACACGCAAAACTTTCGTGCAAAACTCTTTCACGGTAAAATCCTTTCAAGTAGTGCTCTGTCAGAAGCTGACTGTTACAGGCTTCCATAATAATATTACAGAGGGGATATAAGGCGGGGTGAGTGGGAGCAAAGACACTAGCAAGCAGTTACGGGACCTTAGCCAAGATTTGTAAATTCAAGTGCCTAACCTCGTGCCTGGAGCACACTAACTCATCTCTTTCTTGTTGGATCTGGGAAGAATGAATGAAAGGCAATAATTTGTAAATAGAAATGCAGATGTGTATGAAAAGGAGAGCTTTGTCCTTTTCATACACTTTATTTTTACAGGATTTTTTTTAGATATCCAAAGAGAAAACTGACCTTTGTTTACAATTATAAATAATGTACAGACAGAGGAATAACCACCTTAAACTCACACCCTGCAAAGGAAGGTGCTCGGCTGGTCAAGCCTCGGCTAACTAAACCAGAGCGGCACAGGGATAGTGAGGAATACCGGAGGGAGGCCTGTTACACAGCACAGTTAGCTTTAATAAGCCAAGTTAAATCACATTTTATACTGAAAAAAAAAAAGACTTCCTGTTAACTTATGGGGGGGTTGCTTTTGTTTTTGTTTGTTTTAGAATTCAGTATTTGGGAGTTTATTTTGTTAATGAATCATTTTTTAATGACTTTTATTAGGCTCTACATAATGAATCATTTTTAAAGTAATAGTATACAATTTTAATCATAGACATTTTAATTAAGAAATATACATCTTCTTGGCAGTGGCTTTAATTCCTATATTTTATAGGTAAAATTGTTACTCTTTGAAATATAAGATTTTTAAGTCGTTATGACCAGAGGAAAACTACCGATTTCAACGTCAACTATTTAATATTATAAGTATATATCTATCTTTCTTGTGTAAAGGCAGAACGCAAGTTTTCCTAAATCACTAATATCAGATTTTGGACAGGAGGTAGGACAGCAATTATGCATCTGGTTCCATTTTTTTATTATTATGCAGAAGTTTCCAGAGGTATTTCATCTACTGGTATTCCCCAGATAATACACCTACTGCGTTCTTTTTATAATCACTACAGAATGGCAACAAATAATATAACATAAAGGGATGTTTATCAGAACCACAATGATCCCATATTTTTATAAAGAGAACATCTGGAACAAGCAAGCTAGACTCTAAGCAGTGAGGGCAAGGACATGGTGGGAAGGCCTAGCACAGAGGAAGGGGCGACACCCAAAGTAGTCAGGTCCCCAGTCTCTACCCTGCAGGTGACAAGATGACCCTATGGCTGTGGGGGCAAAGACTGTATAAGACAGGAAAATGACTTCAGCAGTGTCCCTTCAGGCCTCACTGAACCTGAGCGTGAGTGGCCATCAGCTCTCCACCAAGGCATGACAGCCAAGCACCACACAAGGCCATATTCAAGGAAATAATGCCCGCTTATGCTTCACAAATAGGCCTTCAAAGGCCAAAATCCTGAATTTGGTAATGTTCCATCAATTCATTTATCTTTTGATTAGAAATTATTAAAGAAAGAAAAAGACAAATTCATATTCTTCCTGTAAAATTCTTTTTTTTACAATACAAAATAAACTTTCATATCCTATTCCAATATTCGATCCCATGAGGAAAGAATTACTATCCTGAATACAAAAGCCTAAAAAGATGTATTGAATACCTGGGCCCAACACTTAGATACCTTGAAAAAATAGATTTCTTGTTAAGTATTTTTAATTCTTTACTATTGTAAAGGGCATTTATGGAGTGTTTTTTAATTCTTTACAATTGTAAAAAGCATTTATGGAGTTTTTTTTTTTACTTTCTTGTGAAAGTGTTTTGATTCATATGCAATGAGATTCATTTTGTTACCACACCTTAACAACCACAGTGTAGGCTTGCCAGGTCTGCCAGCATCTCTTGCTTACTACTTCCAAACAAACAAACAAACAAAAAAACCTAAGTCAATCATTCTTCCTTGTCTTTCTTAATGATGTATTGAGGAAAACTGGCCCAAGTCTTGCAGAAGGAAAGGAAAGTCCACTGTGGGGCCCCTATGGAAAGTTCTCAGGACTCAGCCAGTGTGTGTGCGTGCGTGTGTATGTGTGTGTGTCTGGCACTGACGCCACAAGATGGAGCCAACACAGAATGGCAGAGATTAGATATAAACTGTTCCCTTCCCTCGCTTCCCTGTCCACAAGCCATTTTGGGGTTGCTAATTTGGGATGGGCATAGTTCCAGAGTCTGCAATGATATTCTGAGCCTCTCTGGCACCATACAACTTGGACAGCCACTCAAAGGAGATGTTATACCACTCAAAAGGAGATGCTATACCTCTTGTGTCCAAATCACCCTACCTGATACAATATAAAACACCTGACTGAAGGCTTTCCAGTTACATCCAAAAGTACAACTTTCAATTACTGAAATTGATACGAAATAGAAACTGGAAGATAAATGTGAATACCATGTGTAATCTTATTATATTCACAAATCAAAGTAAAAAAAAATTACTAACAAAATTTATTTAACTGAAAATAATGCCAACTTCCACATTTAACAAAAATATAACAGTTTTGTTTCTCTTTATTATCACTTTGTTTTCTTTTTTTAGTTTGCAGTGTGTGTGTGTGTCTGCCCACATGTGTGCATATGTGTGTATGTATATTCTATGTTCTAATTAAGGTTCTACCTCATTTCATAATTAAAAGTTCTCAATTTATAAATCAGAACTAATTGATACATGCTATACATACAGTAAAATTATTTTATAATTTAGTTAATCCATTAAAACTCTAAGTAACTAGCATGTTTTAAAACATGTCAGTTTGAATAGTGTTGGAGGATCTACTACTTCATTGTCTGCACTTTTGGCTAAACAGTGAGGTTGTTAGTTATAGTGCTTAATCGTCAGCTAAGACACTGTTTCTGTTCAAACAAGGCCCAGCGAAGAAATGAAAAGGCTAGGAACACAATAAAACAAAACAGCACAATTGAACAAATCAGCTTAAGTTTTTGACTACTGAATGAGCAGCCCAATCAAACCCTTTAACATCTACATCACTGTAACTTTGAAGATAATTTAAATGCCAAATAAGGCAAGGTTTTTGTTGTTTGTTTCCTTTTTAAATTTTAAGATACATTGTGAGTGTGTGTGTCTGTGTATGTGTGCGTGCGTGTGTGCATACGTGTATGGAGATCAAAAGAAAACTACTCTCGTTTCACCAGGGATTGAATTTGGGTCATCAATCTTAATGACAAACATCTTTACCCATTGTGTCAACTTGCCAGCCTCTGTTTTTGGTTTCTCTTCTGAGAGAGAAACTCATAGGTCAGGCTAGTCTTAAGCTTTCTATGTTGCAGAAAATTGCCCTGAACTTCTGGTCCCCCTGCCTCTACCTCTTGAGTGCTGAAATTCTAAGTGTGCGCTTGCACACTTGCTTGCATGTGGTCAGAAGGATCAAAGCCTTCCAGCAGGTTAGATAAGCACTCTACTGAGCTGTGACCCCAATGGAGTTTGAAATGAAAGGACTACAAGATTAAGGGAATCTATTCAACCTATGGGTTGCTCAGATAGACACATGTAATCTTTGCTCTATTAAATCTTGGAGAGAAAACACCTGAGAAGTAAATACAACACAGGTGCTTTGTCAGAAAAAGGGCATGGCCAGCAGTGTATACTCTTACTTAATTCATAAACTCTGATCATTAATTCTTCTTCCTTGGTTACTTGTCTCTGAGAAACACTTCCTAGTCAAGAGTTGTCCAGATTGGAATGAGGGGCTCCCCAAAGCACAGTTCCAAACACCAGACTTTCCTCCAACTCAAACTTGCCAATGCATGGCATCTGAAAGCCCACCAGGAGAGGAGTGGGTATGGGAAGAGAATCAAATCTAATTTTCTATTAAGCCAGTTCTTCTACTAATCCCCAACAACCAAAGGATCCTGTCTCTTGGGCTTGTCAACCACAGGGTTAAGTAAACTTTTGAAAACTAACCAGCTGCATCTCAGAATTCCTTAAGCACTTCTGCTGTTCTTTGGGGTTGCTAATTTGGGATGGGAACTCAGAAAGAACACCATAGTCTCAATAATAAATTATTTTGAAAGTATTTCAACAAAGCATTTTAAGAAATTTCTGCTTAAGAGGAAGACTTGTACTTTGGCATAAACAATGGTTGCCTGTGGAAATGTTTGTCTAGCATTGGTACCAAAAAATAGCTTGTAACCATGAATCAAAAATATAACTCTTTCTAAAACACGCTTTAGAAATATCACTTCCCATTCATGCATAATCATCATTTATAGCTCAGTCAGCAAAAATGTTACACTATGGAAGACCAGGAGTTTGAATACTAAAGCAACTTCGCACTCCGTGACCTTTGCACTCAGCAGCCATGAGGAAGGCATGTTTCTGTAGAGACCATGTAGGAACCATAGGAAGACTGGTTGCTAAGGAACTGAGGTTATGGCAGTGATATTTGACTAGCCTTGCAAACCCATATCAGGCCAAAGCAATCATTTTCACAGACATCACTGCTAGATACATGCAGATGAGAGTAAAAGATGACATCCCCGGAAGACTAAGGAACTGATGTCGTGTCTCACATGAAGAAGAGTGGAAAGAGGGGCAGCTGGTCCTCTCCTCGCCACCCTTTCTCTTCAGCCCTATCTGTCTTCCTCCTCATTCTTTCTTCTCTGATTTCTACATGCCCCTTTTCCTATAATGTTATCAGTCTATAGAAATCCAACCACATTTACCTATGCCTGATGTGTTGGGAACTTTGTATTGCAAAAATAAAAGTGCTTTCTGCTTTTTAGGAGTTCTTGATCCAAGTAAAATAATAATTTAAAGAGTGCTATCACTTTGAATAGCTTTCCCCTCCGTCATGCATGCTTGAATTTGGTTGCCATTACAATGATGTTGGAAGATGGGGCATTTGGAAGTTGCTTAATGCAACCAAAGGATGACTCAGCAACCTTCTGTCTCATATAAATTTGGCCTTCTGCTATGTGGTGAAAACGCCAGAAAGCCCCCAACAGTTGTGGGCACGTCCCATCCTCCAGAACTGTAGGCCATCAAATCCATGTTCTTGATAAATTACCTAGCTGGCTACTGTAGCATAATCAGAGTTAAGACAATAAGCAAGGACCCCATAGTAAGTGTGACCCAGCAGCTACAGGCCAGAACCCAGAACTATCTCATTATCAAGGAAGGAGTGTGAAAGACTCCTCACCACTTCTAGTAGAGTTTTTTTTAAGATCTTCTAACTGCAGTAACCACTTGGAACAGTATCTCAAGTCAAGCTTTAACTCATTTGCATCTATTATGCTTTGTATTACAAAAGAAATTAAAGTAAAAAAAATAATTTATAAGAAAAACACTCACGTTTATACTAGGTAAGTTTTAACTAAAATTGCTTTCTGAAAAAAATTTGAAGTTATTAAATCTTTCTTTTACTTAAACTTCAAAACAACTAAATAAAACCTACCTCTGAAGTGTTTACTAATACGTATGAGCTTCAGAATACATGTTTTCAATTAGTAAATTGTGACACCTTTTGGCTTTATTTTTGCAACAGTTTTCAGTGGCAATAAACTTAATTTCAAAAGAAAGTCAGCGTAGATTATGTAGCTGAGGGCAACTGTATGCCACACAAATAAGTCTGAGGAAGCTTGAGAGCATATTAAAGAGAGTTGTGAAATACATGAGTAAACATGAAATTCTGAAGTGCTAATCCAGCAACATGTAAGTATGGGCTCCAGTTTATAAACAGAGGCTTTGAAAGCTTCTAGAAAATGGAAGGAACCATTGTGGCGTGCCCTGTCACAGCTGGTAAGAGTTAAAACACATTGTGAAGGCTAATGACCTCTCTTAGACTCTATTATTCTAATTATTGTGAGTTCCTTATTTCTGAGAAGTGGAATTGTAGCAACACATGTTATGTTGTTGAAGTTAGTGCTAAAACTAAAATGAGTTTTTAATTCACAAGTTTCTGAATAGCCGGTCAATTTGCTATCTGTGTGATCTGGCTAACACCTACACGGGAGAACTGAAAACGTGTCTGTGTAGCCCACATTGTTATTTTATAACCTGAAGTACAATTTCCCTTTAAGACAAGTGACCTTAAGAGTTATCATCTCATTAAGACCTTGGCTAACAGGCTTCTGTTATAAATTGTTACCATATTTCTATGAGCAAAGCATGTTCAGTCATAAGGCACTGAGTAGTTTAAACCCTAACTCAGGATTGTTTTGGCTATCCTGTTCTTTTTTTTTCTTTTTCCCATTTGAAGTTGAGTATTGTTCTTCTGAAGTCTGTGAAGAATTTTGCTGGGACTTTGATGGCCATTGCATTGAATGTGTAGATTGCTTTTGGTAAGATTGCCATTTTTTTCTATGTTAATTCTACCTACCCAAGAGCATGGGAGATCTGTCCACTTTTTGGTGTCTTCAATTTCTTTCCTCAAAGATTTAAAGTTCATGTCATACAAGTCTTCCACTTGTTTGGTTAGAGTTACTCCGAGATATTTTATGTTATTTGTGGCTATTGTAAAAGGTGATAGTTCTCTGATTTCTTTCTCAGCCCTTTTATCATTTGTGTACAGGAGGGCTACTGAATTTTTTGAGTAAAAAATCTTGTATCCTGCTATATTACTGTATTACTGAATTACTGAAAGTGTTTATGAGTTATAGAAGTTCCTTGGTGGAATTTTTGGGGTAGCTTATGTAAACTACCATATTATCACCAAATAGTGAGAATTTGACTTCTTTTCTGATTTGTATCCCCTTGATATTCATTTGTTGTCTTATTGCTCTAGCTAGTACCTCAAGAACTACATTAAATAGATATGGAGATAGGACAACCTTGTCTTGTTTATGATTTCAGTGGAATCGCTGTGAGTTTCTATTTATTTGATATTGGCTGTTGTATTGCTGTATATTGCCTTTAGTATGTTTAGGTATGTTTCTTGTATCCCTGCTCTCTCCAAGGCCTTTATCATGAAGGGATGTTGTATTTTGTCAAAAGCTTTTTCAGCATCTAATGAGAAGGTTTTGTAGTTTTTATTTTTCAGTTTGTTTATATGGTGGATTACGTGACAGATTTTTGTAAGTTGACCAATTCTTGCATCTCTGGGATGAAACTAACTTGATCATAGTAGATGATGGTTCTGATGTGTTCTTGGATTTGATTTGCCAGTATTTTATTGAGTATTTTTGCATCAATGTTCATGAGTGAGATTGGTCTGTAATTCTCTTTTTTAGTAATGTCTTTCTATGATTTGGGTATCAGGGTAATTGTAGCCTCATAAAGAGTTTGGCAATGTTCCTTCTGTTTCTATTGTGGGGAACAATTTGAGAAGTATTGGTATTCAATCTTCTTTGAAAATCTTATAGAATTCTGAGCTGAAATCATCTGATCCTGGGCTATTTTTGGTTGGGAGACTTTTGATGACTGTTTCTATTTCTTCAGCAGTTATAGGTCTGTTTAATTTGCTTATCTGGTCTTGTTTTAATTTTGGCAAGTGATAATAATCCAGAGAGTTGTCCATTTCCTTTAAGTTTTCTAATTTTGTGGAGTATAGGTTTTCAAAATATGACCTGATGATTCTCTGTATTTCCTCCATACCTATTGTTATGCCTTCCTTTTCATTTCTGAATTATTAATTTGGATATTCTCTCTCTGCCTTTTGGTTAGTTTGGATAAAGTTTTGTCTATTTTGTTGATTTTCTCAAAGACCCCTATACAATAAAAGAACTGCTGGAGGCATCACAATCCCTGACATCAAACTCTACTACAGAGCTACAGTACTGAAAACAGCCTGGTATTGGCATAAAAAAAGACAGGAGGACCAATGGAACAATATCAAAGACCTGGATATTAATCCACACACCTTCAAACACCTGATTTTGACAAAAAAGCAAAAAATATCAAATGGAAAAAAGAAAGCATATTTAAGAAATAGTGCTTGCATAACTGGATATCAACATGTAGAAGAATGAAAATAGATCCATATCTATCACCATGCACAAACTCAAGTACAAATGGTCAAAGACCTCAATATAAAGCCACCCACACTGAACCTCATAGGAGAAAAAGTGAGAAGTACACTTGAACGCATTAGCACAGGAGACTACTTCCTAAATATAACCTCAGTAGCACAGACACTGAGAGAAACAATTAATAAATGGGACCTCCTGAAACTGAAAAGCTTCTGCAAAGCAAAGGACACGGTCAACAAGACAAAATGACAGCCTACAGAATAGGAAAACATCTTCACTAACCCCACATCAGACAGAGGTCTGATCTCTAAAATATACAAAGAACTCAAGAAATTGATCACCAAAAAAAAAAATAATAATAATCCAATAAAAAAATGGGGTACAGACCTAAACAGAGAACTCTCGGCAGAGGAATCTAAAATGGCTGAAAGACACTTAAGGAAATGTTCAACATCCTTAGTCATCAGGGAAATGCAAATCAAAACAACTCTGAGATTCCATCTTACACTTGTCAGAATGGCCAAGATCAAAAACACCGATGACAACTTATGCTGGAGAGGTTGTGGGGTAAAGGGAATTCTCCTCCATTGCTGGTGGGAGTGAGTGCAAACTGGTACAGCCCCTTTGAATATCAGTTTGACGATTTCTCAGAAAATTAGAAAACCTTCCTCAAGAGCCAGCAATACCACTTTTGGGTATATATCCAAAGGATGCTCAATCATACCTCAAGGACATGTGCTCAACTATGTTCACAGCAGCATTTTTTGTCATAGACAGAATCTGAAAACAACCTAAATGCCCTTCGACCAAAGAATGGATAAGGAAAATGTGGTACATTTACCACAATGGAGTACTACACAGCAGTAAAAAAAAATGACAACTTGAAATTTGTAGGGAAATGGATGGAGCTAGAAAACATTTTGAGGGAAGTAATCCAGACCCAGAAAGACAATTATCACATATACTCACTCATAAGTGGTTTTTAAATATAAATCAAAGAAAAACGAGCCTACAAATCACAATCCCAGAGAACCTAGACAACAAACTAAGAGAGACATACATGGATTTAATCTACATGCCTAGTAGAAAAAGGCAAGATCTCCTGAATAAATTGGGAGCATGGGGACCTTGAGAGAGGGCTAAAGGGGAGGAGGGACACAGGGAGGGGAGCAGAGAAAAATGCAGAGCTCAATAAAAATCAATAAAAAAAAAAGAGAAAAAAAAACCCTTTTTCATGGAACACACAGCATGGTTCTGAGAGTAAACAATCGACGAAGTAAAGAAACAAAATAATCCTCCCTTGGTGATCTTAGAGCCAAGTAGCAAGTGGGATCCAAAGAGAGACACACAGCAGGGGGCCAGTCATTCAAGTGCCCAATTTCTGGGAATTTGGAGCTGTGTGCGGGTTTTCCAAGGAAACAAACAGGGATTTTGTGGATGACTTGTTCTGACTTTCAAAATATATCTAATAGCAACTGATTGGGGTGGGGATAAACCACAGCCTTTGAAATCTGACCACCGAATCTGAATTCCTCATCCCCACAGTCAAGACGTAGTACCCTTGGAGAATCATGATGCAGTTTGGATGACCCTCATGGAGGGGAGTTTAGGAAGAACTCACTGAAGAAGATGCACTCCCAAGCTTCAAGGGTCTTAGTTTAGTGGCTAAAACTGATAGTAAATCTGCACAAACAGATGCATAGAGATGCTCCCTAATCAGGAGGTTAAGGGCTGACGAGCATGGTAAATGCAGAATGGCAGGGTTTTAGGAACGGTTCATTTTGGCAGCGACTGTTCCCTTCTAAGAGGAACTGAGTAAAACATTTCAGACCAATATTTTTTTTTAACGTGTTAGGCGAATTTCTTCCACTCTGAAGGGACTGCCAAGGGTGTCCAAGAGCCCTGGCGAGTCATTGCTAAAAGGTTTGCTCCTTGTCCTCAAGCAGATACTTACATAGTCTCACACAAGCCCTGTCAGCATGTGCTTGAAAAATCTCAAGAGAGTCCAGATTAGAGGGAAAGGTCACAGCCAGTGCTATATTTGCGAAGGGCCCCGAATAAGGGTCTCCAATCCAAGTCCTCAGGGAGGAAGGGGGGGAGCTTGTTTACACACAGTCAGAGTAAACAGCTGTTCAAGTGGTGTGACTAGAAAGGGTGCTGAAAGGACCCAGGGCTAAAAATACTTCTACTGGCTGTGACCTGGTGCCTAAAACTTCCAAAGACTCCTCATTTGGAGTGCACGCTGACACTCCTGCTACGACACACCTGGCATCAGAGTGGGCAGCTCGCTATGCTATTAGGAATAGTTTACGCTCAAATCTTAATAGCTTAGTGCATTGGCTTAGCAGGTCTCTCAGAAAAGGATGCCAAGAAAAGAAACTGCAGGCGTAGACGTAGAGAAAAACCATCCAAGAACTTGAGTTTTTCTACATTAGGAAAAAAAGAAGAAACGCATTTGACCCTGTCGCCCTAAGACTAAAGAAGCTCTGACTATGAGACCGTAGTCTGACGCAAAGCTAAACCTATATCAGACTAAATAGGCTTGAGAAAATCTAGATAATGAGTATGGCTTTTCTGCGAAGACCTACTAATTTAACTTTACACCAAATCAGTACAGATGAGCGTTTTCTCAAAGAAGGATATTTTAACTGTTCACAATTCTAAGCCATGACACAGGATAAACAACAGCTCAGTGATAAGATATTTATGAAGACATGTGATCTTGACTAAGATCCGAAAGCATTTTAAAGTTCTTAGAAGTTGTTTGAGGATGTACGATCTTCAAGAGATCCTCTCTCCTCTTTCCTCTGGGGACTTCCTTATTGCCAGTACCTGGAACAGCCTCTGGCACAGCAGGTGCTCCTTGGCTAAGCAGTGTAACCTGGAAGCTAAAAACTGAGTGTACACCAGCAAGGCACAGCTCCACCTCATATTCCTGCCTAGCCTTCAGCAAGAGTATTTCAGTTCCCTCATGAGTAAAACGGGGAGATGATAATACCTAGCCCGTATAGTGATTATGACAACTAAGTAAGGAGCTATCCTCAAAGACTAAAACATGTATTAAGATAGCATTTTAGGTCACTGGCAGTATGTTGTCCTTGCCCCTTTTCTATTTGATGCAAGACTCACTTGTCTTCATAATGTCAAAAGCATTTGCCAAACCCTAATAAGAATGTAGCTGTTCCACCATAAGTTCCCCAAAACGATGAACTCATAGGTTCTACAACAGCTGGAATATGCCTTTTTTGCCTCATCTCTGCCAGGTATTTGATGACAATTATGCAAAAGTAACTAATACAACAATGGAGACTTGTTTTACTCATTTCTAGATGTGGGGGAATCAAGCCAGAGGGAACAACAAGGCAGTGTCTAGGAAAGGCTACTCTCCACTTCCAGCATCTTATTGGTGACTTAACAAACAAGGGGAACACTAGAGCAGGAGCGCAGGAAGGAGCAGCATTCTCAACAACTTTGAGAGCCTCTTGCCTGCATGACTTAACCACCTCACACTGGTCATTTGGTTTGAACATACAAATCTGAGGGCACAGAGTCAAACCATAGCTCTGTCTTCAAACAGGCAACATAAGGAAAATACCTTTGTCTTTTTGTTTTCCAGATAAAGACATTAAGAATTGAGTTGCTTACTTGTCTTCGTAATATTAGTTGTACTAAGTTGTATAACCTCTATAGAGTTAACATTTTAGGAAGTTAAATGAGTATCAATAATGCAATTTCTAGAACCATCTCATCTAGGCATGATGGCACATGGCTGTAATCCTTATACTCAGAAGGGAGAGGCAAGTGGAACATGAGTTCGAGGCCAGCCTTGACTAAGTAGTAAGTTCAAAGCCAGCCTGGAACCTGTCTCAAAAAAATTTCATAAACATTATAAATAGTATCTTTGTTTTCCATAGGAATCCATAGGAACTAAAAAGAAATCAGTGCAATAAAGTTGACGCATTTAAAAATACAGTCTCTGGCATACAATGCATTCAACAATAGTGGTCAAGAATGGTGTAAGAATGATAAAGAAGTAGGTATAGACAATACTGTCATCTTTTCCCAAGCTAGTAACATAAAGAAGGTACTGCTTATAATTCTAGAGAGCAGCTTCCGTTCAGCCACAGCTTATGGTCAGCCACACAGTCATCAAGAGCCAACAATCTATACAGATTACTAGCTTTAAAGTATTGAGTTTTCAGGAGAGAGGTCTCACATGTATTCTCAATTCATATTTTGATTCATGATGACAATTCACTCCATACATGTACTAGCACAAAGCCCAATGTTTTTTTAAATATGTGAAGAAGTGAAGGTGGCTCAAACAGAAGAAATAAAAGCACAAGAAACATCAAACTTGATTTAAAAAAAATGTACAGAGAAACCCTGTCTCGAAAAACCAAAAAAATAAAAAAAAAAATGTCACTCCAGCTTGCTAAAACACTGAAGTGCAGATGGAAGCTGTCGGATGTCATGCTCTTATAAAATATGAGGAACTGTGCTATTTTTACTCATCTCTTTTCTCCTTTGATTTTAGTTTTCCCATTTAATTCCTGGGGACAGAACCCAGGGGTTCGCATGTGAGACTAGAGTTCTAGAGGCGAGCCACAGGCCAAGCCCTCACTCATTCCCTACAACTGCCCGCGCCCGCCTGTGATGAGTCACAGTCTCTGGACCAGATGAAGAAGTCAGTGCTTAGAGTAACCAAGACAATCTCCCAAGATGCTGGCATCAAATGGGTATGATTCAGTCAACTGAATTCCAGCATCCGCGTTCCTCACACTGTCTCAAACCAGTGAAACAAAAACTAGTATGACTCTGGATATCCCCAAGACTCTCACAGTTAGCAAAGTTAAAGTATCAGCAATGCTAAGAGGGTAGGGCTGCTATTTTCAAAGAACGGTGATAAAATGATGCTGATGAAGCAGCACACGAACCTGCCCGGCAGTCCCACCATTGAATGGGTATGACATGGGAAAGTAAGTACAAAGGGAAGGCTAGTTGCCGAAAAATGTGCCTCATTCACAACAGCACCACCGACAGTTAAAATACTTCCAAGGCCCTTCAACAGACATAGGACAGAGTCATTTCTGTCACCTTAAAAATTACAGAATCACTGTCACCACACTGCAGTAGAGATGACAACAGGATAACTATTCGGGCGAGCAGGGCCAAGAAGGGTACAGAAATAAAGGAGAAAACCCATTCATTTGAGGTGGCTGAGTTCACATAGCTGACTGTTAAAATTCACTTTTCCCATTTGTGCCATTATTTTGTGTGACAAATTCATTTTACCCTGAAAATTAAGTTTAAAATCTTCCAATACAATAACATCTGCAAAGTGCCTTGACTGTTTTGACGTACTGTAAACAACAGATAGTAACAGCTAACATGTATATCCTTACTCTGTACCCAGCATGACGCCAGGCCTTTTAAATTCTTTAACTCACTTAATTCTTACAACTTTCGCGTACTAGGCATTGTCTCTGGTTTACTAATTAGAAGACAAGACAGAGGAATAGAAAGTTATTTGCATAAGTTCATCCAACTGATAAACCGAGGGGGTCTGTCTACTACGCATTCGGCAGCCTACACTAACAACTAAGCAATTCGGCTCTTTGGCATTCATATGTGGCCCTGTCAAAAACTCACACTTAGCAGTAAACATCCTAAGTGTGATGTTTATTACAACTGTAGTCACACCACGGACTTAGAAAAGCTTACTTCCTAAACTCAAATTAAACAAGAGCCATCTCTTAAATACTCCTTGCCATTTATAAAAATAGCAGTCTGTAAGCAATTTTAAAAGACTATGAATAAAACATGAAAGTCTCTGAGAAATGCACACTGGCACAAGAAATCTACTTTCCTTGTCCTTGTACCTCAATCTGTGTTTAATGCTATAATTCTTTAAGTGTTTGAGTAATTTGAAATTTCCTGCTATCAGCTTTTCATTAACGCTATTCTCCAAATACAATCACAACATATTCAGATTTCTCCCTTGACCTCCAGTCTTGCATATAGAGCTGCCTACTTGGCGACTCTACCCACATAGCTTATAGACACAGCAATTTAAGATGGCCAGAATTGATTGCCTATGCCTCCAAACACATTCTTGCATTCCCTATCTTGACATGTTAAGACTATTCTTTTGTCTAGAAAACAAGAGCCCAGTGTCATCTCCAGTCCCTCACACCACGTCAGAGCTGTCAAATAGAGTAGGATCTGCTCATCACCTCCACTATCAGCCTGTCTTCCCCACCATTCTCTCTCTCTTAACTGCATTCATTGCTAAGGTAACCTCTTCATTGCCTCCCACCTTAGATCACTGCAGTCTACTTTTGACATGTGCGCTCAAACTATCACTGCTAAACCGAGACGATGTCACATTTCTACTTAAAACTCTTCAACCTATTTAATCCACAGAAAATACCAAGATCTTGACGATGGCAGGACTCCACTGTTGTGTCCTCCATTTCCCTCAGCGGCATTATCTCCTTCCACAACCCCCGTGTCATTCTTGTCCAGGCACACCACCATGACTACTAGTCAGTACTCATCGGTCTTGACCCTTGGTATTCAATACCTCTGGGACAAGTTCACACAGTTTCTGCCTCACTACTTTCAGGGCTCTCTTCAGAGGTCACCTTTTCTGAGTGACATACTTCAATTGCTCTCTCTCTAAACTAGCATATCCCTCACCTAGAACATGTCCCTTTCTGTGCATGTCTCCATAACTCTTAGCACATCCTGCCACCATGGACATTTTCTCATTTATCTGATTAGCTGTCCATCATCCTGGACAGAGTGGCAACTCCACGCTAATAGTGATTTTATCCTCTCGCTCTATAACCTAGATCATTTGCAAACATACCTTGATGCCTTATAAATATTTCAATTAACAATTAATAGAATTAGAAAATAGTGGATAAAATTCTTATATGAAGTAAATTCTTAAACGTGAAATATCAAATGCTCTCAGAGTAAAAAACAGCAAAAGTTTTGTTAGTATTCTTATATATTTTAACTTACTTTGTTTCCTTGATGATGCAATAGGTAGATTACATTTGAAACAAAATCATAGCTTGGGTAAAATATATTACCCAATTGTACATCTTGCTATCTTTCAATTCTCTGCCAAGGCTCTCATAATATGCCCCCAAAGTACGTAACAGTGTTCCACGTCTTCCTCATAGCTTTTGCTATCTGGGTGCTGCTCTTCTTTGCTTTGTGTATTCTCATCAGTTCACAGTAAGAGCAAAGTCCTATTGGTCAAGAGATGCTGCCTTTCTTCCTGATAACTCTGTGGCTTCCAAGCATTGGTCTCTCCTTTTGCTGCTTTCTCCCTGTAAGCAGGAGCTAAGTGTTACAGTCTCAGCCCAGGGGCTTCTGAATCCTCACTGGCTGATGTTCTGGGGGAGCTGGGACTAAGTGTGAGTGACTCACACAGTGTATAGCTGGTGCCCAACAATGAGAAAATAAAGCAATGTCTTTAGACATTCTTATAACCTGGAAAATGAAAAGTTGGGAAGTCACTTAGATAAAATTTCTAGCACTTCCACATCATAAATCTTTGAACTATGAAAGTTAAGTATTTAAGTTTTTAAATAGAACAAAGACTTTATGAGGACCCTTTACATCTCAGAACCTATAAATTATATGAATGAAATAAATATGCACGCTTCTGAATATAGTAAAATTCTGTTTATATGGAAACAGTGACACCATAATTTAGGAGAAAACTCTTTCTGGCACTTGCTCACGGAGCATAATAAGACATTGCCTTCTACATATTAATATTGGTGTGTGTGGGCCTTTATATAAAGAAAATATTGGACTCTAAGGTTCCCTCCTAGCCACATGGCATGACCAAGGTACAGAAGCTCGCAGTTTCAAGCTTGGAGATTTATATGAAGCATTCAGTATTAGTCTAATTTTTTACAAAGAGCTGTTAATTCTAGTTTTCAGTTTAGATCCCAGTGTGATGATCACTTTCTTCTAGTTATCACTCTATTGCTGTGACAGATACCATGACACAAAGCAACAAGGAGATGAAAGAATTTATTTGGCTTTATTTCTAGGTCAAGGTCCACCACTGAGGGAAGCCTAGGCAGGAACGCAAGCAGAATAAACCACAGAAGAAGCCTGTCTGGGGCTCCCTCCCAGGTTCATGCTTGCCAAGCTTTATCATATAGCCCAGGACCACCTTCACAGAGAAAAGCTGGGCCCTAACAAATAACTATCAAGAACTCCTCCACAGACATGCTCCCAGGCCGATCTGATCTGTGCAATCCTGCAACGGAGCCTGCCTTCTCAGATGACTCCATGCTGTGTCAAGTTGACCTTTCCAGCTAACTAGGACACATATTAAAACTGCTTTATCCACAGAGAGTGGCTACTAACTGGGAGAACACTGGTTATCTACAATCTGGCATTCAGCGAGCCTGAAGTTCTCATTCTTTGGAGTTCATCAAGGATCTCTGTCTGGGTTCCAGCCTATGAGATGTAAAAAAGCATCAGGCTTAAGACTATGAGATCTAGATAAATGCACATCATATCTACCACAGATATACACACCAAGGATTATTGAAACATGATGTGTGATTGACCTTCATCACTGACTCACACACTAACCAGAGGACCAGTTGCTGAAAACCTGCTTGGTAATGTATGTGAAATAGAATTAAATTTCTTCTTTAGCCTAATGGTTGAACATTGCTATTTTGAGACATCCTTGTGTTCTGCAACAGGCTGCATTATGACAAATACACTCATTGATTCTGAGAGGTAGTAAATTGAAAATTCTTATTATTCATTGCACTGTCTTTTGCATGATTGAATTATGTTTTACTCCATTATATTTCATAGGAACTGGAATTTTCCTTATAGCCAGGAACTCCTCTAACACTGCATTGCAATATACCACATATACAATTATGTGGGCATATGTACATTATATAGAACTATTGAAGATAATTGACAACAGATTTAAATCATCATTCCAAACTAAGGGGCTAAAGCAATGGCCCTTAGTAAACTGTTTCCTGTGCATGTATGAAAAACTGAACTTGGACACTCAGCACCCACACAAACGCCAGGTAGACCTATTCCAGGGTTCAGAAAAACAGGGATCAGAAATCCCTAGGACAAATTGGCCAGCAAAACTAGCCAAGTCAGTTAAGTTTCAGCTTCAGCAAGAGAACCTGTGTTGATATATAAGACAGAGAACCATCAAAGACACTGAGTATCAACTATTGGCCTCTACACACACATACACAGATATGTACACACACATACCCACACACATGTGAACATTCATAAATACATTCATAGCTACCACACATACATACACGAAAGCAATCAACCAACAAAAATGAATCATAGCGTATTAATCCAATCCAACTAATCAATTAATTCCTCACTTTGTGCCTGACACTAAAGCAGCCACTCAGCAAACAGAATGCAAAGCCCACATTCTGGACACACTATAGAGAAACTCACTGTCAATACGACCAGAATACACTGAATATGACACAGGCCCTGCCCCGCTCCGTCTCAGTCTAAAGTTAACACGGCCAACTTAACACAGTAATGAAGAACAATGCCCTGGTTAGATTTAATAAAAAAGAGATCGGTTTTCTGCAATCAAAGTAAACTGAACTATACTTACAAGTCATTTCACAACATGCACTGTTTGGAAAATTATTTGTTGACTTGCAATAGATTCCAAAATAAAGGACTAACTATTAATATCTAGGCTATGAGACTATCAGACAAATTGTGCTATATGAGTAGTGGGAGCTTCTAGGGCTCCTGTTCCACTATTATTATGGCTAAAGCTTTTTAGATATGTATTTATCTATTCATTTTCCTCATTCTACATATAACCCTTAGCAGCTTGTCTGTGTGAGGATATGGGTATTTCAAAACTTAACAAGCCTGAGACAAAGCAGAAAAGAGTGATCCACGCCTGGGCTAAAAGCCAGGACTTTTCACACCCTTCAGCTATATGCCCACTGCTCTCCTTGAGTTCTTCTCCAGTCTCGACCAGACAGATGATCAGAGCTATAGCCCATATCAGCCTTGGCAAAGAGCAGTATAGTATGAGTGATAACTGAAATATAGACTTGTTTCCCTACGGCTGGTAGACTTCAGCCCCTGCTATTGGGAGGAAGGGTCACCCACACCCAAACACCACCTCGCCGATATTTTCAGTTAAAAAAGTAAATCCTTATTTCCCAGCCAGTGAGAAGGCAAGGCTGTTCCTCCCTCAGCTATTTGCAGATGCCTTTCTTTCAGTGACCAAACTATATCTCATTAGAGACAACAAACAATTTCATGAAAATAATGTTTAACTTAAGATTTTTTTCTTAAAAAACTGAATTCCTTAAGTGTCAGTATTATATTTTATCCAAGAGAAAAGTTACCTAAATGCTATCTATGTTCAGTTTACCAATAAAGACTAAATGATAGTTATTTTACTGCTCATTAAGGAGGACTAAGTGATGAGTTAATTTCTTTGGTACCATTTTCTGCTCCCATATGACATATAGAGGCCAAGTCTCAATTTCTTCTAGAACTAATATTTTCTATTTAATTACACTTCTAAGTCTTCCTATATCCCTTTTATAGACACAAAACATTTCATTTAGTAAATCACAGAAGAACCACAAATCCACTAACCAGAACTAATAATGAATTACTTCAGAAATGTACATATCATGGCTCTTTCTGTACATAATTAAGTTCATAATTATTCAAATATAAATATTATTAATATTTTACTCTCCATCTGCAGAGAGCTGACACAAAAGAAGTCCTAAGTAAATCCATTTGCCCGAAGCCAAGGGAAACATTTTCCTCTCACATTTAATTGGAAGAGAAAATGCTAGCTGGATCTAACAAAAGGTTCACCACTTAGGTGTGTGCTCCACAAAATACTTTCCCCATAAACCGCATTACCAAAACGTAGTTCCCAAAGAAAATGATTTCTGCCTTGAGTTCAGTTCAAAGTAAACATCAGTGAATGCATTTGAACTATACTTTGAAAGTAATTTCTTTTCTTTTTCTTTTTTTTTTCAAGACAGGGTTTCTCTGTGGCTTTGGAGCCTGTCCTGGAACTAGCTCTGGAGACCAGGCTGGTCTCGAACTCACAGAGATCTGCCTGCCTCTGCCTCCCGAGTGCTGGGATTAAAGGCGTGTGCCACCATCGCCCGGCTTCTTTGAAAGTAATTTCATATGGTCTGGTAACATTCCTTGGAGATATACATACACACACATGATATACATACAGAAACATAGATAAATTATAATATGTATTATATAATCTTTCAAATCTTTGATTTCTCCTTAGTTTTAGGCTCTAACTGGCCCAGCCATGACCCCACCATGAATGTTAAATATGGCTAAAGCTACAAAACTATTTTCCAATCATAATCCATAGATATGTAATTTCTGTTTTTAAGGAAAGCTTTCTGGTAAAGATTTAACACATTTTATATTTTACTGCAGGACTTTTCAGACCTTTAGTTAATCAATATTGTTGTGACTCTCCAAAGACCGATAAACTCTCTGGCCATAAATTCAATTGGAAGGAATTGGTTTAAACTTCCCCTCAGCCACACTTAACAGAAAACAGTTTGGAAAAATCTAGTTCAATTGTGACAGTCACTTTTTTACTCCAGAAGGAATCATGGGCTGCTATCGTGGGCTTTACCTGGTAGCTTGTTAAGCACATGGCCTCTTCCCACACCTGGCCCAAGCTTCCATCTTGGAACAACTAATATTTATCAGAGAAGAGACATTAAGCAAGAAAAAAATAAATATTCAACTTCTGACACTCAAAATGCAAGGCAAGAGTTTTGCAAATCAAATTATTATCTTCAGATTACATAAAGTCCTTTATTTTCCTGCCTTAGATGAACTTGGGAGTCCTGTCTTGTAAACGGACTCCACTCCATGAGGGAAAAGAGGGCATGAAGTTGAGAGGCAAGGGAAGAACAGGAGGTGGATCTGGGATGAATGAGTAGAAAGTGGGGGGGGGGGACACTAGGATTGAAATACTCTATATACATGAATGAAATACTAAAAGAATTTATAAGATTGTATTTTTAAAAAGAAAAGAAGTTCTGTCTATGTCCAATAGTGCATAAAAGGGGGGGAGAAAGAGAGGGAGGGAGGAGGAAGGGGAGAAGGGAAAGGAAAGAAGATAGGAAGAAGAAAGGAAGGGAGGGAGGGAGGGAGGGAGGGAGGGAGGGAGGGAGGGAGGGAGAGAGGGAGGGAGGGAAAAGATTAGGATAAGTAGATGAACTGACATGCTCCACTGACCCATTCTGTTCACAAACTCCTCTCCCCTGAAAGACTCTTGAGGCTACCTCAGTCCGTCTAGGAGAGTTATATCAAAGTGATGGAGACACCAAAGTCCAGCTCTTCTGACCATGCTACTGTGCTCCATAGGACAAACTGAACTTAGATTTACCAATAAGGCCACAAAAGCCTCTGAGAAGGAGATCAGTAATATTAAGACTCTACACTGTGGTCTACAGGGTGGTTCACAACCAAATGTCCAAGGGTCCAAAGGTCTAGCAAGAGTAAGAGAGGAGCCTACAAGCAGCCAAGGGAGACTCTGAGAGAACTGAAAAGAGACTGCTGAGTTCATCAGTGGCCAACATAAGCACTAAAGCTCAACACAGCAGACAGCAACTAGAGGAAAGATAAATTTCCCCAGTACAAAGACAAGGGACAGAGGACTGCCTCCTCCATCATACCCCCATACATCTCCCTATCTTGGAGCAGTGAGAGGCCCAGGTGAGGTACCTGAGGAATGAGTAATGTTTTCAAGACAACAGAGTCAATCACCTCTTAATCCAAGTTGTCTTACTGGTGGATTACTTTTTCCTTTGCTAAGCAATGAGTAATGAAGCCTTATTAGGCAGCCCAGCGTGCTGCGCATGGTGCTACACACCTGCAATCACACACAGGCAGTTAAGTCAAGGGGCAAAGCCAGCCAGACCTGCATTCCAAGATTGTGTTTCAAAAAGCAATCCAACAAAACATTGAAATCTTGGATCAATTATACATATAAAATCCCATATACATTTCTCCATGTATCCAACTTATTACATAAGTGAATTTTGTGATCCCACAAAACATTCTCCTCTAGTCCTACCCAAACTTCCATTAAACCCCTCCCTATGGTATCAGCTCTCAGTCTTTCCCAGTTCCTCTGCTGAAAGTATTAAGTAAACCCTACAGGCACTCACAGTACAACACAATGCCAGCTCTATGTTGCCCCATTCACCTCTGGCTTCATTGACCTCCGTGAACAAAGATAACTTTAGGCTAAACTATTAGGGATGAAAATAACAAAATACAGCTACCATGGAGTTTTTAAGAGGCCCAACAGTTTTACTTAATTCTGGGATAGAGCCAATCTCCCTGGCACCTCTCTGCAGCAGGCTGCCTCTCACTGCTTGCTGTGGTCACAGCCCTAGGCCTCAAATGCTTGGGGTTAAGGAAGAAGCAATGACCTAAGAAAGCAGCAAGCCAAAAATCCAGTAAGTTTAACATTGGCAGCCACTCTCATGGTAGGCAAATACTATGCCTATAAGGAAAGCATACCTCCCAAATAAAATAATTTTATAGTAATTTACCAGTTTGCTTGGCTATATATGTAATTCCTTTTTAAACAAACATTAAATGAAATCATAGAGTGATATAATCAAAATAAAAGAATTTGACTAAGTACAAAGTCTAAAAATGAAACAAGAATTCTTAATAACCTTACCCCGTTAACATTCAACTCACAGCTCCTGCCAACATAATGACCCTTCGTTTACAAACCCCAGCACAATGCCAGTGGAGAAGCAATGGTGGGCATTTCCACATTATTTTTTATTTTCTCTTTCATATTTATATGATAATCAAAACTTCCTCAAATCAATAATCTAAGTTTTATCTTCCACATCTCTATTATTTAGAAAAACAACTGCAGAAATTTAGTTCAAATCCAAACACTAATTAAGGCTAACAGTCCTTGAACAAATTAAATTTTCAATGTCTCAGGAAAGAAAATGGCATTGCCTACAGAAAAAGGGGGGGGGGGGAGATCTAATTCATGAATCTGTTTCATTCATAAAAAGAAATGACACACAGACCTTGTAGACGTCTCAACTGAAACCCAGACACAACCACCTGAGTCCAATCCTTGGGATCCATATAGTAGAAGGGGAATGATCACACGCAAAAGCTATCCTCTGACCTCCATGCATGCTCTATAACATCTTCATGAGCACATGGACATACACATACATATGCCCTCACATGCACACAAACACACATACAACTGTTTTTAAAATGAAAGAAACAATACACTTAAATCACATAACACCATCTCTAGCAGTACTCACTGCTAAGTCTAATAAGCAAGGACACTCTAGCAAGAGGACCATAGGATTAACAGCACAGTGGTCCTCAGATTCTCTGGCCTCCCATTCACACGTGAACCTCCAGGTCAAATCCTGCAGCTCCTCCAGGAGCCTCTGAAAAGGCGCCTAACTCCAGCTCTCCTTTTCCTGAGCTCCTAGCAGTGACTTTTGGAGAAGAGCTGCCAATGGTTGCATCCTAGTTTTTCCTGCTCATTAAATATGTTTTCCTATAAACCTTTTTCCATTTCATAAAGTGCAAATCCTTAAAGGATAGGAATTATTTTCAGAAAAAAAAGAGGAATATTACAATCAACTAACTCTAGGCTTTTCGATCTCAAAACCACCGAGAAAAGGTAACACATTAGAGATTCTCCTTTTACAGAGAGTCTGCTCAAGGCCAAAGGTGCTGAAGAACTAGAGTGACGTCACCAACAATAACTGAAGAGGTAAGCCAGGCGGTGCTGGCATCCAATTCCTCTCCGCCAGCACTCCCCACTTACTTTACAAGAGTAGTTGGCACAAATGGAGGGCTTAATAGACTCTGTCTTAGTCACCTACCAGCCATTTGCTAACCAAAGAAAATAATAAAGCAAGGGAAAGGCCTGAAAATAGATTTGGTTCCCACCACAAGTAAACATCTAAATAATCCTTAAAGTAAACTTCTGTGATTGGATTCTTTACCAGGCCTAAAACAGCATAAAACATCTCCTATATACTCTTCAAAACAAACTCTAAACTAAAACAAAACTTCACGTCCGAATCAAAAAGTTCTGCCTGCAAAATGATTTCTGACTCTAAATCTGTGAATCTACAAAAGAGGTAAGTCTAGCCAATGAGGCCCTGTAAACAGTCTGCGAGATACAGCCACGAAAGGACAGAAGGCAGCATTGAAGAACAGGCGAAAAGCCCAGGGCCACTCTGCCGTTTCACCTAACCCAGATCAGTCCAACCAAATTCCATTTTAGAATGCAATCCTGAAGTCAATGAAACACACACAGAACAAGGAGGGACCCAGAAATTTAAAGTCTAAAATCAGTTTCACTTGCAGGAAAATCATTTTTTTTCTAGAAATTTTCTTTAAAACGCTGATGCCTACATTCTCTTCTGGAATTTCTTGATTTTCTCCTTCAGAGATTGAGGCATGAGTTGGCACTGGGATCCAACACCGTCCCTGTCCCTCTTTCCAACTCCACAGATCAGATGGAATAGTGTTTTAGCCATCAGGAGAAGCAAGTGGCCACTCCTCACCTGTGTGAACCAAAGGCCGTCTGCACTAGAGAACTGCATTCTCCATATGTTCTCCATTAAACATGGAGAGAAGGAAGATAAGTTGTCAGAGAAAGACACTAAACATCCCCAGGGCCAAAGTGTTATGACTTCAATGCCATGAGGACTCACGTGAGTAGAGCATCTCTGAGAGACACAGCTCCTCTGGGGCTTGCTAGGGAGTAATGTGGATGCCGGTTCTCAAGACGGAGATTCATTAATCTACTTTCAAACACACGGGTGGTGGTGCACGCCTTTAATCCCAGCACTTGGGAGGAAGAGGCAGGCGGATCTGTGTGAGTTCGAGACCAGCCTGGTCTACAAGAGCTAGTTCCAGGACAGGCTCCAAAACCACAGAGAAACCCTGTCTCGAAAAAAAAAAAAAAATCAAACACACGGTGTGAATAGATTTGCTTTGGTCTCTTCAGTCACAAGGGCTCAAGAGCATATCTTGCTCTGCAGCTCTTAAACTCCCCGACAGTCGACACCTTGGGTTATCAGCTCCTCAACTAAACACTCCAAGGCCTTTGACTGACTGACACATGTCGCCAGAAAAGTTATCACTTAGGACCGAGGCGTCAGAACCTGCCAAAGGTCTGTGGTGAGTAAAGACGTGGGCGAGGGTGCTGCTTCATGTCTCCAGAGCAACAAGAAACGGTCAGAGAAGTGATAGAATTAAACATTTTGGGTGGTGATGATAGAATTGTTTAGAATGCAACTATTAACTATATTTCTGGGAATCCATAACTGAAAAAGACAGTAAAGACTCCTTTTGTTATACTAACATTCTTTGAGCACTGGGGGAAATTTAGTTTGAAATGGTAGCAATCCATTCATGAAACCACTAACACCTTTGTACCATAACTGCTTTCTACTGCAAAATAATTAAAACAGCAACAACAGGGATCTTTATATCAAATAACCTTGGGATTATAAACTCTCATCAAAGAAGTTGAACCAAAGCATACGTTTTCGTTAGTAATATTTACTTGAGGTGGGGAAGATGGTTCAATGGGTCAAGTGCTTGCTACACAAGCACGAGAATCTGAGCTTAGATTAACAGAGCCCACATGAAAGCTGGGGTCAGTAGCATGCCTCTGTAACCCCAGCACTAGAAGTGGGGGACAGAGACAAACAGATCCCAAGGTTTGCTTACCTGCCAGTTCTGTATAGCTGAAAGGAAAAGCTACAGATTTGGCGAAAAATCCAGTCATAGAAATAATAAGGCAGAGAATGATAGAGGAAGAAATCTGACATCAGCTTCTGGTCTACTAGCTGTACACGCATGCACACACACACACGCATGCACACACAAACACACACATGCACGCAGGCATGCATGCACACACTGACTCTACAAAACAATGCCTAGATTTAAATATGACCTCCAGCATTCATTAAATTCGATCTTGTTAAATCACAACTTGGATTCCCCATCTCTACGAAAGATTAAAATTGGGAGAAGTCTGTAAGGCAACAGTTACAATGCTATGTGATGGCAGATATTAAACACTAAATGCTAACTGCTGCGATGAAGACACCATGCAATTACATATGAGCTATTTCCCCACATCGTTATTCAAACCCAGGTAGCGGTGTTGGCAAATGTTCTGCATCCAACGTCACAAGGGCTCGTTGACAGATGCAGCTGATATTTTTGCCATCTGATGCTATTTGCCAATCAGGCTATTTAACACATCTGAATGCTGGCCAAACGTGCCTTTCAGTAAATATTCACAAGCATGTAAGGCAAATACAAATGCGTGAGTTCCACACAATTTTACTCTTCAGAAGAGACCTAGAAATGTATCTTAGAGACATAGGCACAGAAGATATTTGTACATGCCACTCCTTGGAGACATTGCTACTGGGCAAATTCAGGAAAGGACCGCAGAGTCCCAGTCCCAGACATTGAATCCATTGTATTCTTAATTGTCGAGCCCAAATATGGTCATGGTTTTTAAACCAGTATCCAAATAACTTCTGAACGTTTAATGAAATTGTTTCATTTGTACAACACAGCTGTTATCCACCACTACAGCTCGCAGAACAAATCAGAAATACATATACTCATGCACACACATATATGTATGTGTTTAGACATGAGTCTACATATAGAGGGCAGAGGTCAATGTTGAGTGTCTTCTATTGCTCTCCACCTCATATTTAAAGACAAGGTCATAATTGAGTCCATTTAATTTCCATATACTTGACTGTGTACCACTGCATATTTTGAGTGAAATCAATAAAAAATTTAAAGTAGCAAATAATTTTGCATGTTAGAAAAATCAAATTCATAAAAAGATATTACAACTTCCTGAGAAATAGAACTTTTTTTTACATATCTAAATAGCACAGATATATTTTGTGTTTGTTTGTAGAAAGTAAAAATGTGCTGCCAGTACATGAAGTAATAGCAGTCTTGGACTCTTGAAAATAAAAACCCCAGATTTACCCAAAACAGAACAGAGGTAATTCATAATTTGGGAAAATGAAAAGAAAAATGTCTTGTTCCTTGGCAAACTGTAGGAAGATAGACCACAAGCTCTAGCTAACTACAGAAGGCAGGAACCTGCATGAGGAAAGCAGAAAACCACAGCTTGCCCAGACTCCTCTTTATAAACTCCACTGCAGAAAGTCCCAGGCCTGGGAGTGCAGAGAAAATCGGAGAACACACTAAAGATGCATGGTCTTAAAAAGTCAGGCGTCTAATTGGTCTTCTACTTCCAGGATTTTAAAACCCTAGCCAGCACTCAAAACAACTGAACATTTAACAGAAACGTCTCTTTGAAAGGCGATTAACTAATCAAATTAACCCAACCGTATTACAATAGTAGCAACTAAACTTGTTCACTATAAAATATACCAAATATCACATAGCCTTCCCTTCAGTCAAAAGGAAAAAAAAACAAAAACAAAAAACATGGACACCCCCCCCACACAATATCACAACTATGAAATTTATTTCTTCTTCTTATAAATGGTACTATATATTACTAGTTAGTCCATGCTAAACCCTGTATTTGATTGTTTTTACTCTTTGCCTTTACTCTTTTGGCTCCTTGCTCCTTTGGGGTCCAACCACCAAGCTCCGAAATAATTACACATGGAGACTTATTCTTTCTTGTGAATGCCCGGCCTTAGCTTGGTTTATTTCTGGCCAGCTTCTGTTAACTTAAATTATCCCATCTACATTTTGTCTCTGGGCTTTTATCTTTATCATATACCTTTCTTTACAACTTACCCTGTGGCTGGCTGGCTGGCTGGCTGGCTGGCTGGCTGGCTGGCTGGCTGGCTGGCTGGCTGGCTGGCTGGCTGGCTGGCTGGCTCTGTAGCTGGATGACTGGTAGCTGGAGTCCTCCTCCTCCTTTTGCTACTAGATCCTCTGTTCCCAGAATCCTCCTCCTATTTGTTCTCTCTGCCTGTCAGGCCCGCCTATCCTTTCTCCTGCCTTGCTATTGGCCATTCAGCTCTTTATTAGACCAATCAGGTATTTCAGACAGACAAAGTAACACAGCTTCCCAGAGTTAAACAAATGCAACGTGAAGGAATGTAACACATCTTTGCATCATTAAACAAATGTTCCATGGCGTAAACAAATGTAACACATCTTTAGCTAATATCCCGCAACAGGAACCCTATTCAGTTTAATCACCAATGAAAAAAATGAGAAGCAAGATAAAGAGGCCAGGAGGAGAAGAAACAGCAGCGTCATGCAACAACGTGCAAACTCCAGGTGAAGTCACTAAATAAAATCCAAAGAAGGGAGGTCTTTGGTTCTGTTTGTTAATCTGTTTTCTCTTAGGCTAAAATAAATGAAGAGATTTGGATGCTTGGTTCTTCAAGTACATCCAACAAAATGTCCAGGTCTCAGAGTCCTACCCTTACTCTATAAAACTCTGTTTTTGACATAAGTGGCTTACCAAAATTCCGAATCAAATTTTTTAGTTTAACCATTGGTTTTATCTTAGTCCTACCTTTCCTGTGGATGTAGAAGTGAAATCTCTCTGAAAATAATTATAGAGAGCCCCCCTGACTTTCACAGAATGCCTTAAGTTGTCTAGTAACTGCCCTGGGAGTATCTCTTTTTCACGTTAGAGTCCAAGATGCTGCCAAACCCAAAAAATCTTTACAGCTACCTCTGCTGTATTCATTATGCAAGCGAAGCTGCCACACACTTTGCCTATCACCCATGGATCACACCAGCTCACCAGCAATCAAAGCTGCAGTCACTGTGATTTCAATGCATACCAGGGGCTATTGTCGTCCCAGCGAACACACAACCAGTGATCCCTATTGGCTTTAAAGGAAAAACAACCCACATATAGAAGACCCCATCCGAAACGTGTTTTCTAGACATGTTGCTAGTTAAGACTAGTTTTGCTTCAGTTTGCTTGAAATCAGTCTGAGGAAAATCTGATACATCAAGGATTTTCTATGGAAAGGACGCAGCATAACTACCAGGAAGAGTGAGGGTAAGGAGGGGGTGGGGCAGGGTGGGAGAGAAAACAAACTGACTACACCTCACATCGAACCTTGGTTGGCTACGAGTCACCTCAGCAGAGGCTAAATGGAAGTGATTGTCGACTTACTCGCTCCTGTCTCCCTACTCATTGGTCAGAACACCTGTGGTCTTCTGAGGATCCATTACGTGACCTCCGTAAGCTGCTGTTTGGGAAAAGTTAAGGCCCTGAAAAGTTCAGTGGAACAAAACATTCCCATGGATTTGTTGTGGCTTCTCCACCAGAGATCACACGAAGGCTGCTCCAAAATAAGCATGAGGAGATTAAGGTGACTTACCGCACTAAAAATGAGGCCACGCTGAGAACGCAGAGCGCTTAAGCACCACAAGCCCCTGAACGACTCTAAAAACTGAAAGCATGCCATCAAGGCTGAGCGTGAAGCTAAATGCATCATGGGAGGGGGACAAGTGGACCCAGTGTACATGCATGCCTTATAAGAAGAATTCTTGGGGGAAAAAAAAAGCAAATTTGAAAGAGATCTGAAAATTACAGTAAGAGATCCAATCAATAGGTTCCAATTAAACCCAAAGACTTGGATAATTAAAAAAAAGTCCTACCAAAATTTCCAAGGATATTCTAATCTTTAGAAATATATTCAAAACCCAGAAAAGTAAATTACATTTCTATACATTCCATTTGGTTTGTACGTCTTGATCCCTAATTCTCTCAAGGATAGTAAGAAAGAAGAAAACTGAAAGCTGATCGCATAGATTCCATTTCTTCAAAGAGCAGAAGCCCTACAGATCTGCAGCCAAAACCACCATCATCGTCTGAATTGAAAGCTGAAATTTTGAAGCGTGCGGAAACGAACATAAGGAGGCAGGCGTTAACTGTCCATAGGTAGTAGAGGGAAGAGCATCCGTGCTGGAACGACCATGGGGGCACACACACATGAACAAAGAAAGCACAGTTTCATTAACAGCCAAGGTTGGAGATCAGAAACACTTCCAACACTGAAGCTTATCACCGGGCAGGGCCAGCAGCCAGCCTATGAGCAAGGCTCAGGAGCTAACAAAGGACAAGTCAACCTAGGAACAAGGTAATGTTGATGGAAGTGAAAAAGTAATTGGTAGCACCAGAAAGCTGTCAATCACCTTATAGACCAGATGGGGGGGGGGAAGCTGTTGTTAACAGCCCTTCTTGGGCTTGATCAAACCTTAAACACTGGCCTCAAAGTCTATGCTTACACAGTGGCCTGAAACTATTTCAATCAGACTGTGAAGCAATATATGTCCCAAAGCATAATAAGCCAGCAATTAGGAGAGCCTAATAGTTATTGCAGTACCAGGGAGCCAAAGCTATGTCGTATCAATGTAACCAGGGGACATCTCTGAGAAATGACAGACATTAGTTGCGAAAGGAAAATAATTAAGATAGTCCCACTAAGAACCCTAAGAAAAGCATACATAGATCTACTAGGAAAGGGGAAAAAGACAAGATCGCCTGACAAAATAGGGGGGGGGGGGGAAGGGAGGGCAGAAGGGGAAAAGAAAAAGAGAAGGGGAAGGGGAAGAGAACTTGAGGGAATGGGATAGTCAAGATGGGGAAAGGACAGAGATGAGAGCAAGGAAAGAGATATTTTGATTGAGGGAGCCATTATGGGGCTAACAAGAAACGTGGCACGAGAGAAATTCCCAGGAATCTACAAAGATGACTTCAGCTAAGACCTAACAATAGAGGAGAGGGTGGCCGGACTAGCCTTGCCCTGTAGTCAGAGTGATGAATATCTTATATGTCACCATAGAATTTTCTTTTAGCAACTGATGGAAGCAGAGGCAGAAACCCACATCAGAGCACTGGACTGAGCTCCCAAAGTCCAGCTGAAGAGTGGGAAGAATGAGAATATGAGCAAAAAGGTCAACACCATGATGGGCACACCCACCAAAATAGTTTACCTGAGCTAATGGGAGCTCACCAACTCCAGCCAGACATGAAAGGAATCAGCATAGGTCCAAACTAGTCCCTCTAAATGGGGACTAGTTGCATGGCTGGAACAGACTGAAGGACCACTGGTAGTGGCACCAGGATTTATCCCTCCTTCTTGTACTGGCAGATTTGGGACCTCTTTCTTTGGATGGATACCTTTCTCAGCCTAGACAGAGTAGGGAGGGCCTTGGACCTTCCCTGAAGCAATGTGCCTTACCCTTTCTGAGAAGTGGGTGGGGCCGGTAGGTGGAGGAATTGGGAGGATGGGAAGGAGGGGAACTGGGATTCATATATAAAATGATAAAAGAGCGCATGGCGGGCGACGTAGCTGGCGCAGCGGCCGGGACCGGCGGGTACTGACACAGTGGCAGACAACGCAGGCCAGGCGACAGGGACCAGTGCAACACCAAGAGCAGATCGCCCCAGGACAATTAAATCAAAGAGGTAGGCCTTTGGTTGGCGAGGTCCCGGGCAAACAGGGAACCTGGTTCTTTTCCTGAAGACCCGTCTGAGGGGTGAGAGGGATCTTGGCCCCTGGCAGGAGCCAGGAAACAGAACGAGGGAATTTTGCAAGAGGAGCCTCTGGCCAGCAGGGAAACCTGATCTGGTTTTAAAAGACCAATTAGAGATCGTCAATAGGAGGAGATGGGCAGGCGCCAAGGCAAAAATTCTCCCAATAAGCTGAAAAACAACATGAAAGCACCAGAACCCAATGATCTTACAACAGAAGGACTTGAACACCCTAACACAGAAGAAGTGGAAAAAATCGACTTTATGAAAGCAATAGAGTCCCTTAAACAATATGTAAAAAACACCTTTATAGAAATGGATGAGAAGTATAACAAAAAGTTTGAAGAATTGAGTAAATACGTACATGAGACCCTGGGAAACCAAGAAAAAATGAACAAACAGGTAATGGAAACAGTTCAAGAATTGAAAACTGAAATGGAAGCAAGGAAGAAAGCACAAACTGGGGACCAGCTGGATACGGAAAATCTAGGTCAACGAGCAGAGCCTACAGAAACAAGCATAATCAATAGAATACAAGAAATAGAAGAAAGAATCTCAGATTCTGAAGACACCATAGAGAAAATAAACGCACTGATCAAAGAAAACAGCAAAGCCAACAAATTCTCATCACAAAACATTCAGGAAATATGGGACACAATAAAAAGACCAAACCTGAGAATAATAGGAATAGAAGAAGGGGAAGAATTACAGCTCAAAGGCCCAGAAAATATATTTAACAAAATTATGGAAGAAAACTTTCCCAACATAAAGAAAGATATTCCTTTGAATATCCAAGAAGCATACAGAACACCAAACAGACTGGATCAAAGAAAAGCATCCCCTCGCCATATAATAATCAAAACACAAAATATACAGGTTAAAGAAAGAATATTAAGAGCTGCAAAGGAAAAAGGCCAAGTAACTTATAAAGGTAAACCGATCAGACTTACACCTGACTTCTCTATGGAAACCATGAAAGCCAGAAGGTCCTGGATAGAGGTTCTTCAAAAACTAAGAGACCATGGATGCAAACCCAAACTTCTATACCCAGCCAAGCTAGTATTCACTATCAATGGAGAAAACAAGACATTCCAGGATAAGAACAAATTTAAACAATACGTAGCCACAAATCCAGCGCTACAGAAAGTAATAGAAGGAAAATCGCAACCCAAGGAATCCAACATTGCCAACACTGACTACAATAACTCAGGAATCTAGCGAACCTTCACCAGTACAACTCAAAGAAGGGACACACACAAACTCTACTACCGAAAACAGTAAGAATAACCGGAGTAAACAACCACTGGTCACTAATATCACTTAATATTAATGGTCTCAATTCACCTATAAAAAGGCACAGGCTAAGGGATTGGATACGAAAACAGGATCCAACATTCTGCTGTTTGCAAGAAACACATCTCAACCACAAAGACAGGCATCTACTCAGAGTAAAAGGTTGGGAAAAGGTCTTTCAAGCAAATGGTCCTAACAAAAAAGCAGGTGTGGCCATACTAATTTCCAACAAAACTGACTTCAAACTAAAATCAATCAGAAGAGATCGAGATGGACACTTTATACTCATAACAGGAACAATTCATCAGGATGACATCTCAATCCTGAATATCTATGCCCCTAATATAAAAGCACCCACTTATGTAAAAGAAATATTTCTAAAACTCAAGGCAGACATAAAACCACACACACTAATAGTAGGAGACTTCAACACACCTCTCTCTCCAATGGACAGGTCAATCAGACAGAAACCTAATAGAGAATTAAGAGAATTATTGGAGGTAATGAAGCAAATGGACTTAACAGACATCTACAGAACACTCCACCCAAATAGGAAAGAATATACCTTCTTCTCTGCAGCTCATGGAACCTTCTCAAAAATTGACCATATACTCGGAAACAAAGGAAACCTCCACAGATACAAAAGAATATCAGTGTCCACCTGTGTCTTATCAGATCACCACGGATTAAAGTTAGATGGCAACAACTATGCTACCCCCAGAAAGCCGACAAACTCATGGAAACTGAACAGTCAACTACTGAACCACACCTGGGTCAAGGAAGAAATTAAGAAAGAAATTAAAGTCTTCCTTGAATTTAATGAAAATAAAGAGACAACATACTCAAACCTATGGGACACGATGAAAGCAGTGCTAAGAGGAAAGTTCATAGCACTAAGTGCCCACTTAAAGAAAACAGAGAAAGCATACATTGGGGACTTAATGGCACACCTGAAAGCTTTAGAAAAAAAAGAAGCAGAGGTGCCCAGAAGGAGTAGAAGACTGGAAATAATCAAACTGAGGGCAGAAATCAACAAAATAGAAACACAGAAAACAGTCCAAAGAATCAATGAAACAAAAAGTTGGTTCTTGGAGAAAATCAACAAGATCGACAAACCCCTATCCAAACTAACTAAACAACAGAGAGAGAACACGCAAATAAATAAAATCAGAAATGAAAGGGGGGACATAACCACAGACACAGAGGAAATCCAGAGAATCATTAGATCTTACTATAAAAGCCTGTATGCCACAAAACTGGAAAATGCAAAAGAAATGGACATTTTTTTAGATAAGTACCATATACCAAAGCTAAACCAAGACCAGGTGAATGATCTAAATAGACCTGTTAGTCGCGAAGAACTAGAAACTGTTATCAAAAATCTCCCTTCCAAAAAAAGCCCAGGACCAGATGGGTTCAACGCAGAATTCTACCAGAACTTCCAAGAAGAGCTAATACCTATACTCCTTAACGTATTTCACAATATAGAAACAGAAAAGTCATTGCCAAATTCCTTTTATGAAGCTACAGTTACCCTGATACCAAAACCACACAAAGACCCAACCAAGAAAGAGAATTACAGGCCTATCTCACTCATGAATATCGACGCAAAAATTCTCAATAAAATACTGGCAAACCGAATTCAAGAACACATCAGAAAAATTATCCATTATGATCAAGTAGGCTTCATCCCAGAGATGCAGGGCTGGTTCAACATACGCAAATCTATCAATGTAATCCACCATATAAATAGACTGAAAGAAAAAAACCATATGATCATTTCATTAGATGCGGAAAAAGCATTCGACAAAATTCAACACCCCTTTATGATAAAGGTCTTGGAGAGAATAGGGATACAAGGGTCATACCTAAATATAATAAAAGCTATCTACAGCAAACCGACAGCTAACATTAAATTAAATGGAGAAAAACTCAAAGCCATCCCACTAAAATCAGGAACAAGACAAGGATGTCCACTCTCTCCATACCTCTTCAATATAGTGCTTGAAGTTCTAGCAATAGCAATAAGACAACATAAGGGGATCAAGGGGATTCGTATTGGAAAGGAAGAAGTTAAGCTTTCGTTATTTGCAGATGACATGATAGTATACATAAGCGACCCCAAAAATTCTACCAAAGAACTCCTACAGCTGATAAACACCTTTAGTAGCGTGGCTGGATACAAGATCAACTCCAAAAAATCAGTTGCCTTCCTATACACTAAGGATAAGGAAACAGAGAGGGAAATCACAGAAGCATCACCTTTCACGATAGCCACAAAGAGCATAAAATATCTTGGGGTAACCCTGACCAAGGAAGTGAAAGATCTATTTGACAAGAACTTCAAGTCTTTGAAGAAAGAAATAGAGGAGGACACCAGAAAATGGAAGGACCTCCCTTGCTCTTGGATTGGGAGGATCAACATAGTAAAAATGGCAATTCTACCAAAAGCAATCTATAGATTCAATGCAATCCCCATCAAAATCCCATCAAAATTCTTCACAGATCTGGAGAAGACAATAATCAACTTTATATGGAAAAACAAAAAACCCAGGATAGCCAAAACAATCTTATACAATAAAGGAACGTCTGGAGGCATTACCATCCCTGACTTCAAACTCTATTACAGAGCTACAGTATTGAAAACAGCTTGGTATTGGCATAAAAACAGAGAAGTCGACCAATGGAATCGAATAGAAGACCCTGACTTTAACCCACAAACATATGAACACCTGATTTTCGATAAAGGAGCTAAAAGTATACAATGGAAAAAAGAGAGCATCTTCAACAAATTGTGCTGGCAAAACTGGATGTCAATCTGTAGAAGAATGAAAATAGACCCATATCTATCACCATGCACAAAACTCAAGTCCAAGTGGGTGAAAGACCTCAATATCAGTCCAAACACACTGAACCTGATTGAAGAGAAAGTGGGAAGTACTCTACAACACGTGGGCACAGGAGACCACTTCCTACGTATAACCCCAGCAGCACAGACAGTAAGGGCCTCATTGAATAAATGGGACCTCCTGAGACTGAGAAGCTTCTGTAAAGCAAAGGACACTGTTGCTAAGACAGAAAGGCAACCCACTGACTGGGAGAAGATCTTCACCAACCCCACAACTGACAAAGGTCTGATCTCCAAAATATATAAAGAACTCAAGAAACTAGACCGTAAAAGGCTAATCAACCCAATTATAAAATGGGGCACTGAGTTGAACAGAGATCTCTCAACAGAAGAAGTTCAAATGGCCAAAAGACACCTAAGGTCATGCTCAACTTCCTTAGCGATCAGGGAAATGCAAATCAAGACAACTTTAAGATACCATCTTACACCTGTCAGAATGGCGAAAATCAAAAACACCAATGATAGCCTTTGCTGGAGAGGTTGTGGAGAAAGGGGTACACTCATCCATTGCTGGTGGGAATGCAAACTTGTGCAACCACTCTGGAAAGCAGTGTGGAGGTTTCTCAGGAAATTTGGGATCAACCTACCCATGGACCCAGCAATACCACTCTTGGGAATATACCCAAGAGAGGCCTTATCACACAACAAAAGTATATGCTCTACTATGTTTATAGCAGCATTGTTTGTAATAGCCAGAACCTGGAAACAACCTAGATGCCCTTCAATTGAAGAATGGATGAAGAAAGTATGGAATATATACATATTAGAGTACTACTCAGCAGTAAAAAACAAGGACTTCTTGAAGTTTGCAGGCAAATGGATGGAAATAGAAAACACCATCCTGAGTGAGGTAAGCCAGACCCAAAAAGAGGAACATGGGATGTTCTCACTCATATTTGGTTTCTAGCCATAAATAAAGGACATTGAACCTATAATTCGGGTTCTTAGAGAAGCTAAATAAGAAGGAGAACCCAAAGAAAATCATATAGGCATCCTCCTGAATATTAAACTTCATCAGGCGATGAAAGGAGACAGAGACAGAGACCCACATTGGAGCACCGGACTGAAATCTCAAGGTCCAAATCAGGAGCAGAAGGAGAGAGAGCACAAGCAAGGAACTCAGGACCGCGAGGGGTGCACCCATACACTGAGACAATGGGGATGTTCTATCAGGAACTCACCAAGGCCAGCTGGCCTGGGTCTGAAAAAGCCTGGGTCAAAACTGGTCTCGCTGAACATAGCGGACAAGGAGGACTACTGAGACCTCAAGAACAATGGCAACGGGTTTTTGATTCTACTGGACCTATTGGTTTCGTGGGAGCCTAGGCAGTTTCGTGGATGCTCACCTTACTAGACCTGGATGGAGGTGGGTGGTCCTTGGACTTCCCACAGGGCAGAGAACCCTGATTGCTTTTTGGGCTGACGAGGGAGGGGGACTTGATTGGGGGAGGGGGAGGGAAAGGGGAGGCGGCGGTGGGGAAGAGACAGAAATCTTTAATAAATAAATAAATGAATTAATTAAAAGAATAAAAAAAAATAAAATGATAAAAGATAGTTTTACTTTAAAAAGAAAAGAAAAGTAGTTTCACCAAGTAACTAGAGAAGCAAGCAACAGAAATGTTTATCAGAAAGCAGGAAGAAGTTGACTCCAGAACTGCTGTTACCTAAAATGTTTAGTTCTCACCAGTTTCAAGAAAGGCTGAGTACAAAAGGTCCTGCATACAAAGCAGAAAAGCAGGGACCCAGCTACAGCACAACAACTATAAATATGCTCAGAGAACTAGGGGAAACCACATTCAAAAAAACAAAGAATCCTTGAGAGGAACGTTTGATCGTACAGGAAAGATCGACAAAGACAAAATATTTTGTTAGAGAACCTACATACAGAGGGTAAAATAAGCAGCATTAAAATTGAATGGAAGGGATTGACTACGCTTGTGAACTGGCAGAAGGATGAACAAACTGCATCAATACAGGTTACATAATTGAAAATGTAAGTCATAATAAAAAAAGAAAATTAGCATGGCTTCGGAGGAACATGAGAGGCCACTGAACACACATACAAAATGGGACCCCCAAAACAGGGAATGCAAAAGAGCAAGACCAGTTTCTGGAATAAGGAAGAACTGATACACATCCAATTTGATGAAATACTAATTTAAAAACAGTAATCCAGGACGCTCAGCAAACTCCAAGCAAAATAAACACAGAGAGAATACACACCCAGACACATCATGCTAAAAACACTGAAAGACAAGAATGAGAGCATTTTAAAACATGGAAAAACAAGAATGACTTGTCACATATGAGGAAATGTCATTAACAGTTAACTTCTCAGCAGAAACAATTCGGGTTAGAAGACATTGAGTTTGCAATTGTCAAAGGGAAAAAAAACGTTTGATCATAAATCTCATGTCCATCAAGGCTGTGTTTCAAAAATAAAAGTGAAACATAGGTATAAATATTAATTACCTTGTGTTAAGCAATGGATTGTTCATATGCTATGTGAAGACTCAATTTAGCTGTCAATATGACTGAACAGAGAGTTATCTAGAAGACCAGTAAAACACACGTCTAGGTGTGTCTCTAACGGTACTTCAGGATGAAGGCATATAAGTCAGTGAACTGAGTGAAAAAGACCTACCGTGAACATGAGTGGCGCTATCTCATAGGCTAGCGACCCCAACACAGCTGAAAGAAGGGAAGCAGAAAGCTCAAGGCCCTTCATGAGTGACTATTTTTTTAACCACTGGAACCACCCACGAACATCAGACTCCAGATTCATTCTTTTCAACTTGCAGCTCTCCAGGAGGCTTGCAGTCCTTCAGCCTTGAGCTGGTCCTGTCACTGATATGAGGCCAGCAGCACTTTTGGACTGAGTTTCCTCAGCTCTCCAACCTACAGGTGTCCACTGGGAAGCCATTCAATCCCTGATCCTGTAAGGCAATCTAATAAATCCATGTGTATATTTTCTATTAGTTCTCTGGCCAGAGAACTATGTTAGTCATATTAATATAATACCGATGTGTAGTATAAAAATAGACATGTTGAACACGAACACCAAGAGAACGGAAAGTGTGTCTTCTCCGGCTTACATCTGCAATCACAGCACTTGGAAGACCAAGCCAGGAGGACTATCAAGAGTTTGAAGCAGTTGGGGGCTATACAGTGGACCTCCAGGTTATCCAGAGCTAGAGTGAGAAATCATCTCAAGGAGAAAGAGAAAAGGAAAGAAGAGAGGGTGGGTGAGTGAGAGTCCCCCACCCCAATATGGGAGAAAATATTTGCAACTCATGTGTCTGACATGGCCGTGTATTCACCATCCATGAAATACACAATTGCCAAGTAAAAATAACACACTTTTTTATAGGCAGGAAGATCTGAATAGGTATTCTTTTGACTCAGAATGTAGGTCATTTGTAATAACCAATAGCACACCAACAGATACCTGACATAATTCACCAGGAAAATAGAACTCAATTATCAAAAGAAACCACTTTCCATTTACTAGCATGGCTGCCATCAAAACACAGCTGTCTCACTGTGTCTGCGAGGAACTGGTTCCAGGTCACTCTCTGCACTCCCAAATGAGGCCAGTGCTCCACTGATTTTATAAAGGGCTAAGTGTTTGTGTTTCTGTAGACTTTCAGTGACTTCCAGATTACTTTAGTTCCTAGCAGAATGTAAGTGTTTTATATATATAGTTATTTTTCTACAGATAGGGAATTACAAGAAAAAAGAACGTAAATACACAAGATATGTGATTTAAAAAACATTTTCAATCTTCTATTGGTAGATTCTGATGATGTGGAAGATGCAAGCACAAGGGGCCAATTGTCCTCAGAAAAAGTTGGTAAGATACGGGATAATTGGAAACCTTGTATATGGCTGGTAGAGATGTAAACTGCTGTAACCAATTTAGCAAATACTGCAATGGTTCTTCATAGTATTAAACACAGAATGATCACATGGCTCAGAAGGGTCACTTCTAGGTATACTCCCAGGAAACAGGAAAACACATGTGTGCATAATCGTTTGGGCATACACATGAATAACACCACCATCACCCTAAGTATAAACAAACGTACAAACGTCCACCTACTAACGAACGAATAAACATGCTGTCTATCTGCACAATGGAATTACAAAATAAAAATTGTCTTGATCATGAAAATTAAGTACTAGCTCATGCTATCATACAAACATTAAACTAAGTGAAAAAAGCCAGTTTACAAGAGATAATACATTACTTGATTCTGTTTATACAGACCACCTAAGACAGACAAATATAGAATTTAGATTGTTGATTAGTGGTTGTAGACAATAAAAAATTATTTTTAAAACAGGATTTTTACATGTATGTTCAAAAATAAGATTAGTAAAAGCACTAATCTTTTACAGGTAAAAATCCTAAATGAGATTAACAAACCCAGTTGTAGCAGTGTATGGCTAACTGCAGACTGTGATGAAATGAAACTACCGCAGGAACGTGCCAGCAGTTCAACACAGAGAACAAATATTCTACCACAAAAAGAGAAAAGAAGGAAAATTGTAAAGATCTCAAAGATACCAACACTAATTGAGTAAAACACCCACGTATGATGAGTCCAAAATAAAATAATATACTATTAACAGATGGAAAATACTTAACATCAGAAATGTTCAGAACAAATAAAAAGAAATGTTCAAAACAGAGGCATCGTGAGACTCTGTCTCAAAATCTGTAACAAATGTTCATTTATTCACACATTAAAATTTGCCTCAATAAGAAATAAAAACTATGAGCACATCTACTATTTCTACCCTGAATTATCTTATGGTTAAAGTCCACATCCTAGGGTAAGAAAAAAAAAATTTTAAGGACTCAAAAAGACATAAAAGTGAGATTCACAAATAACAAATGCTTTCATAGAAAGTATCTCTGAAGCTAAAAGCTGTAACCAAAATCCCACCAGTGGCAGGACGCAGGGCCACATAATATTCAAAAAAATTAGAAAACTGTTTAAAGTTATATTTTTTTAATTTACTTATTTATTTATTAAAGATTTCTGTGTCTTCCCCACTGCCGCCTCCCCTTTCCCTCCCCCTCCCCCAATCAAGTCCCCCTCCCTCGTCAGCCCAAAAAGCAATCAGGGTTCTCTGCCCTGTGGGAAGTCCAAGGACCACCCACCTCCATCCAGGTCTAGTAAGGTGAGCATCCACGAAACTGCCTAGGCTCCCACGAAACCAATAGGTCCAGTAGAATCAAAAACCCGTTGCCATTGTTCTTGAGGTCTCAGTAGTCCTCATTGTCCGCCATGTTCAGCGAGACCGGTTTTAGCCAAGGCATTTTGAGACCCAGGTCAGCTGGCCTTGGTGAGTTCCTGATAGAACATCCCCATTGTCTCAGTGTGTGGGTGCACCCCTCGCGGTCCTGAGTTCCTTGCTCGTGCTCTCTCTCCTTCTGCTCCTGATTTGGATCCTGAGATTTCAGTCGGTGCTCCAATGTGGTTCTCTGTCTCTGTCTCCTTTCATCGCCTGATGAAGGTTAATATTCAGGAGGATGCCTATATGATTTTCTTTGGGTTCTCCTTCTTATTTAGCTTCTCTAAGAACCCGAATTATAGGTTCAATGTCCTTTATTATATTATCCATAAGAACAAAAAGATAAAATATCTAGGCACAATTACAACACAGTATTGCCAAGTTTTTTTGAAGAATATTTCATAAGAAGTGAAATTTTTGAGCATATCAAAAGTTACAAAATATGCCACATGTCTTAGTCAAAAAAAAAATGACACCATAAAGATGACAATTGTCCCAAAAGTCATGTTTAAGGTCAATGTAATTTTAACAACAGAAATTTGTAAGACTTATTAGGGAACTTACTAGAAAGAAGAAAGGGTCAGCTGCCCAGACTTCAAAACAAAACAAAACGACAAAGAGATGAAAGATCCGCCCAGCCAAGGAGCAGTTCTCTAACTTATGGAGACAGTGAGGAATAGAAAGCAGACCAATCTGAGTCTCCCGTGGAGAAAGGGGGAAAAAAACAACACAACAGAGTATGTTGATCAGATAACCACTGGGGAAAGGCATATTCAGAAGTTTCATTTGGAGAGTAGGTTACATAGAGAAACACTTCACAACTTCACAACCACAATCACTCACACTTCACAACCAAAATCCAACTGCAAATGGATTTAGAACATAAGCGAATGTTTTTATGACCATGATGTGAGCAAAGATTACTTAAAGGAGGTGCAAGAACCCAAACTGTAAGGAAACGAGTCTCTTCCCTCCTTTTTTATATGGTTCCCATAGACTATACATTCACTAGGAATCTGGCATTGAAGAAGTAAGACATAGCAACATAGCAGAAAGTGGCAAAGTCTGCATTTGACAGAATCAAAGTGTATGCTTTCAACCATTTACATAAGCATGGTGTAATACAAACATAAATGCCAATATTTTGTGATCTAGATAGCATAAATAATTCTGAGTAAACTATGAGGTTTCTTTTCAGAATGAAAAATAAACAGAAATCTATCTAAAAAGCTACATTCACTAAGGAATGTTTTAGTGTCACTGACACGAAGGAAAATGATGTGACCATGTTTATTAAGCGAGCAGAATAATGAAGACATTTTACCTAGAGTTTGTCACCACTCACAGAAGGAAAGAAGGAAAAGCCAAGAACAGGCGGGCATGAAGGCAGAAGGCACAGTGGCCCCCAACATGAAATAGCCACAGTAATTTTGGTGCATTACTACAGACTTGGTTTGAACATAAAACGAAGGAGTCTTGCTTTATTATTCTTCAATAAAATACTCCCAAAGACTGCCCTGCTTTTATTTTATATAATTATATAAATTACTAAAAGTGATTTTTTAAATAATCTATGCCTCAACGAGAGAAGGAAGCATAAGAAAAGGCAAATAAAGGCTTCCAAAGGGAAATGCTCAGATTCCAAAGGGCTATTAATTTCTAGCTGTAGTAATAATATTTGAAACAGATGTCTATCTACTTCCAAACTGGATCATGGTTTACACAGTTTAATAAAAGTTTAATTAAGGCTCTGCAACAATGTAAACTTGATCATGTCCTGCAACTAAACACTTGTTTAATATTAATGTCTCTTCAAGCTCCAGTGATGCTAAGGTTAACCAGACTTTCCATAACTCACCAAAGAGAAAATGTCATTCACACGCAAAAAATATACAATTGATGTGATTGTTTAGAAGTAAGCATTTGAAATTAAAATGGAAGGATCCCAAACTGAGTAATAAGGGAAGAATCTAAGTTTGTCTCTGCAAGGTTTTTATTTCTAATTAAACACTTACATTTTTAATATGAATATTTTCACCTAAAGATATCTGCAGCTGGAAACATTTTATAAGAAAATACTTTCTCATTAAAACTAGCTTTGCAAATTTACCTCATTCTATTTTATAAAGGCAATGACATACAGTCACCAGAAAGGCCGGCTATCGAATGTCCCATAAAGAGTTGAAATAAAGGGCAAAAGCACACATTTATTAGACACTCGGTAGATGCAAGGAAAAAGCTGTGTGGCATCTAACTTCCTCAGCCTCCCCAATCAACAAACACTCTCCGGTTTTATTTTTCACTTCAATATTTATTTTATTAGGAATATATTTCCTCAAGATTTTGAAATATATTGGCATAAAAGAAAGTGATTTTCTCTTTATAAATTGTGCATTTATCTTTCTTCATGCAATATATTTTGATCATATTCTTTCCCCTCCCAAACTCCTCCCAGATTTCCCCTCCTTCCCTAAACACCCAACTTCATATTCTCTCCCTCCCTCCAACTTCCCCAACAACAAACAAAACAGAAAATAAAATCAAATAAACAAATTAAAAAAAAAACTAGGGAGCCTGTTTTGTATTGGCCAGCTACTCCTGCATGTGTGGACTGCCCTGCAGTGTGATGGGTACACCCCGTGTTGCTCCACTGGAGAAAATTGATGTTCTCTCTCCCTGCAGGAATCAATTACAAATAGTTTCTTGGTTAGGGGTGGGACTATGTCTGCTTTCCACGCTGAGACTTTGTCTGAAGTGATTTTCTTACTCCTATTTTATAGGACAGAACACAGAGTAGAAGAGCCTGTCTACCAACCCAGAGATCCACCTCCAAAACTGTAAGACTAAAAATACATTATCAATTCCAAAAATTAGAAAATACAAGTTAGTATCACTCAAAGTAATAAAAATCAAAGAGGCAAAGCTACAACAAACAAAAAGGGAGATGCTGAGTCGATTGTGGTGTGATCAATATAGTGTTTTCTAAGAGTGGGTTACGATGAGGTGAACATGCTATGTATATACGTACACATACAGCACAGTCTCAGCCATAAAGAATGAAATTATATCATTTGTAGGAAAACGGATGGAACTGGAAGTAATCCTATTAGGTGAAATAAGCCAGGCCCACAGATAAACACCACATCTTCTCACATATAGGGAACCTAGAAGGCATGACAACATAAAAGGACAAGTTGAGGGAAAGACGATGACTACGTGAGAGTAAGCAAGGGGACAGGACCGAGAGAGGGGTGGATGTGGACAGTAGCGGGCATGCTCGAAAGAGAATGTCTCTGCCACATCCGCCGTTCTGCCAGGAGTGTAACGCTGATATTTCTACAGTGAATCATGAGCCAGGCAAGAACAGTAGCAATGTGGAAACTCATGAATAAAACTATACATATGGGGCATACATATGGCGATGATTTTGTTCATTTGTAATCCATCTTCTAAGAAAGGAGTGAATATACAGAGGGAATTAGCTTACTCATTTCACATTCTTCCTCATTTCTGATCCAGGAGTTTCGGTATCATGAACCTTAATCCATTTGCCATGGGGGGAAAAATATTCTTACCGTTTCTTCAGAACTCCAATTTCTCCCTTATCTTATTCAGACAAAAAAAAATGCAAAACAAGTAAGTCCTTAGGCTTGGGTGGAGCATCCCTTTTCCGTATTAACAGCAAACGCAACATGATGAACTGTGAGGGACTTTGGTAATTTGTCTCCTCAATTACATTTCAGTTAGACTGATAAGTGTAATTTTCCTGTTAGCACAAGTTGACATTCTATAAAAGCATAGAGGCACGCTGGGATTAAAATTTTAATATGGTGAATATAGAAAGCACCACTGAAATGTAACCCATATAAAATAGTAGAGTTTGCTAAATAAAAATATAGTCTCTTAAAAGGAAATTGCTGATCAACTTGAATATAACAATGTATCAAGTGTCCTGGACAGTTAAAGAAGTCTATTTATCAATCCCAGAACAATACAAATAGTTAGAATTTTAGGAAAATAATACAATGGGTGCTACTTTTTTTTTAAAAAAAGAAAATAATTTAGCTATACAACATTCAAATCTAGTTAAACATTCATAATTTTTTAAAAAGGGGTTTGAAAGAGAAAACATTATTAAGAGCCATAAAACTAAAATTAATCAAGAAGGCTGTGGGGGAATTCCATGTTAGTGATTAAAATAATGATCAAAGAAATTAATTTATTGTAAATCCTAGCAAGTGCTTTGTGTTTTGCCTTGAAAATTAGCCATTATAATGTTTTATAATGTTATATATTATAACCAAACACAAAGATAAATTTGGACCTAAACAAATCTGAACAATTGCTTTAAAATTCTTTTAAAAAATAACTCCATAGAATTAATTGTGGCAAAATTATTATCCCCTGACCAAAATCATTTGCTACCCTCAAGTAAAATGCTCCTAAGAACATAATAGGAAATGACAGAATGCTAAGTTTGCTCATACAATAAGTGTAAAATCGTAACTATGATAGAAGGATTTAGACAATAAACACTCGCTCACTTTGGTCTCTGAAATTTCAAAACACTCCAGAAAGACAAAGACAAGCTAAAGCGTTTAATAGCGGCTTGCACCAAGGAAACTGCCGATCCATAATATTTAGTCATTTCAATGACTAAATGAAACAAGAGCATTTCAGACCCACTGAAGTGGCCAAATCTCATCTTAATCCATCAACCTGAGAGCCCAGAGCCAATCCCCGCTTTGCCTGTCTCCCAGTTAAGTTCCCTTTCAACATGATCCTTGGCTCCCTCCCTGAAAGAGAGAGCAGAAGTGAAAAGCTAAAATAAGAACAATAAATATAGAAACATATGATGCTCCCTCATCTGTTACTGTGAGGAGAAATTGAAAAAGCTCATTATTTGACCTGAAAAATGAGAAGACAAAGAAGACTTGAAATTATATGAGATTACAAAAGTTAAAGTAAAAAATAATCAACTAGTCCTTCCTTATTTTATGGTTTCATAATAAAATTATGAAGGGTCACTCAAGGCTTTAAATGGCAGGTAAAATTAAAATAAATAAAAGGAAATGCCCTTGACAAGCATTACAAGCCTCCAGAATCCACAAGGTCGCAGAGCAGAGGTTACATCGTTAAATCCAGTAACGTGATTTTAGCATAAACTGGATCATTAGCAAAGCAAATATCAGATTATTTATGCTCAATATAAAGTGATTTTCCATAATGGAAAAATTGTATTTTGGAATCTAAGGAGTCAGCAAGGAAGGTCCCTATCTGTTGGAAATTACATCGCAACTTCATACGTTTTTACGATATCTATACCTCTTTGTAAAGTCAAATGGTGATTATTTAACTAGAAAAATGTTCTGATTTGACAGATATCCTTTAATATTTTAAATACTATGCATAATAAAGCAAAATCACCATTTTATTTTAAACCTGGAATTTATTTTAACCTTTTTTTTTCATATAGCAAGACAACACATTTAATCTGATTATTTTGGAATCTAAAGATTTTTAAAACGTGGATTCCACTGCCGTAGTCAATATGCCAATAAAATAACAGTATTGTGTTTAAATCAAAGAGGAGGTTTCTTTCTGGAAAAATCCTGTGAAGATATCTATGAAGCAAAGGGAAAGGGCAGATAATAGTCCAGGCAGTGTTCAATCAGCTAAGCATGTGGTCTTGTTTAATCCCATGCCCTTGAGGCATTCTGGGAGCAGATCACAAAGGAAAACTCACCATTATCTACAAAGAGAGAAAATTTATTTATAAGGTTTGGGGTGAAAAACTGTTTTTATAGGTCTTGTTACATTTTTAATGCACATTTTCTATTTCTCAAAATTCAATGTGAACTCCTTTTAAAGGCATGAAATTGGGTATATGTAGTATCTCCTCCAAATTTAAGTTTAAAATGGCATTTCATATAAACTGGCCAATTTTTAAATGATTGTCCCTTTCTGCAACGTCCTTTTATAAACAAGTTACCTGAACTGTCAGGTTTCCAAACTTTCACGTTATTATGCTGAATCCACACTGACTGCCTCCCTCCCTCACACACCACATGGATGCAATAGGAGTGAGTTGTCATAAAGAAGTGATGCCTTCTCTCTAGAGAGCAGCTACAGACGGCACGGAGAAATGTCACAAAAGGAAAAGGGGGTTGCGCCATTCAATTTCAATGTTCCTTCCAGCATTTCGAGCATTTCCCTTTACGGTTTGTGGTATTCGGGCTCAAACCCTGGGCTTCCCACAAACTAGATGGGGACTCTACTACTGAGCCTCATCAACAGCACAGTATTCTCGCCTCCATCATTGTTCTCAGAATGCAACTACTAAACCAAACCCTTCTTAAACATTCTTTAAATACTCACCTGCCACTGTACTATATCAGCGCCTTCCACATGCAGTTACCACTTGGTGCACTGTGAAACAAAATCTCTAATTCACCTCCCGGGCCTTTTTGGATTAAGCTTCCGAGCCCCCAAGTGCCAGTAATCATTGTGTCATCAAACTAAGCAACATGTGGGCTCCATGTGAGCCTGACTTTAGCTGCAGAGACTGATGTAAGAATCCAGAGCCGCCACCTGCTGAAAGGAACTGCAGAGATCAGTTCTTCGGTTGACTGAGAAGCTAGCAACCCCATCTTCAACAGGATAGGCACAATGACTATGGTGATATTCTTTTTTCCTACCGGTGTACAACTTCATTTTGACCATCTAGTGTTGAATTTCACCTCTCTCAACCAAAGTTCTTCATGTTTTGCTACTCCACATTAGAATTACCTCCTCATCAATCTGGCAAGCCTGTGAGATCGTATATGCTAATGCACAAGGTCACTGAAGAATGTGGTCAACATCGTGGGGGAAGACTGGCTTTGATCCTGTTATGGAGAAATCATTTCTAGCAAATTAAAAATCATGTAGTGCACAAATGGAAAAATGAATCGATATAATCCACTCAATATATTTTTAAAATCCCAAAGTTCTACCACAAAAGTTATTAAAAAGAACTTAGTCATCAAGTATTAAATGAACATCCACTGGAGAAGAAGGACCGAAAGAATGTATTACTTGGACGTGAGAACTGCAAGCAGGGAAGGGGCTGGAAGTGGTGGTAAGTAAAGATCTTAGCAAATGATGTACAAGAGGAAATGTAGATTAAATTTTCCAGCTCTGCAAAAGACGCTGAGGTTTTCCAGCAGGTGAAGTGCCAAGTCAGTGGGACAACCAATAAGATTTCTAAATCTTTCAAGGATACTAGGGGGGGGGGAGATGCCAAGACTCAAACTGGAACACTACAATGTGATTGTACTTCCCAGGCTCAAACTGGACCGCTATAGTGTGACTGTACTTTCTAGGCTCAAACTGAACCACTATAGTGTGGTTGTACTTTCTTGGCACCAACTGGAATGATATGGTGTGACTGTACTTCCTGGGGACAAACTGGAGCAGTAGAGTGTGATTGTACTTTCCAGGCTCAAACTGGAACACTACACTATACTGTGGTTGTACTTTCCAGGATAATAAAGCTTGGTTGTCATAAAAGAGCAGCCTAAAAGTAAGTTCTGAGATGCTGCAGTACTATGTTCTCATATCCCCCTAAGCACATGGATATTGCTTCCCAGCACAAACATGGTTCACCTCTTACATAAAGACAGAGTTCCAGTCCAAGTCATAGCATTATGGTAGAACATTTGACTAGCATGCGGGACACTCTGGATTTCCTCTCCTGCACACCAAGTAACACCAAGCAGTTAGCAAGATGGAAATTTGGTCAGCTAGCAATGCTGAATGCAGCTCTACTCTAGCACAGCCTCCGACTCCAAACTTAGCCGAATGAAAAAAAAAAATGTATCCAGAAACAGAAAAAACAAAGCAGATGAATGAAATAATTCACTAGACCAGAGGAGAGCCATAAGAAATAAAACAAGAAAGATCTTTACGTCTATAGAGGTAGAGGCTACAAGGAAACACAGTAGATGTGAAGACACAAAGTGTAGGATGATCAATGTCAGAACAAGGCAAAGTGAAAGCTAAGGAATCATTGCCCCCTTCAGAAGACTTACCAGACTGTCTATTTTGATTGAAGACTAAAATGCAAATCTAGGAAATGAGATAAGGTGAACAGTTCCAACCACTTCCAAGAGCACACACTTGGTTTCTCTAACACTAGACCACAGTCTTTTAGGTTGAGGGAAACTAAGACATTTGTAGACAATATTAATTTTCCAAAGTGAAATCATGGAAGCTGAGCATGGTGGCTCACACCTGTGACTATGAAAGCCGGGCATAGGAGAACACGCCTATAACTACAGAACAGGGAAATGAATAAAAGAGGATCTGGAGTTCAAGGCCACCTGGGTTACATATAACCCTATTTCAGATAAAGTTGAAACTGAATTGGGGAGATGACTCAGTGGGCAGTGTTTACCACATACATAAGGCTCTGTGTTTGGATGCCCAGAGTCCACAAAAAGCCTGATGAGGTAACACAAATCTATAATCCCAGAACACCTATGGTCAAGATGGGAGAATCCATAGAATCTCAAGAGCCAGCTAGCCTCCCATACACAGCTGTGAACAAAAGATCCTGTCTCAAATGAGGTGGAAGGTTAAGACATTCAAGGTTGTCTATTGACTTGCATATGTGCATCATGTTACACCACAACATTCACGACACACACACACACACACCTACCTGCACAAAGATTGTTTTTTGCAAAACACCAATCCTAGCCATCTCTAACATATCCCCTGACAGCATCACCTAAAGATGGAATAATGAACTAAATCAATTTTACACTTCAGCAGTGTTCTCAACAGTCTCATTTTGCCTTCCATATAGTCTATTTTCTGTGCAATTTTTTGGTAATCTATAATCTGAAAATTTAAACATATCTTCTGTTCAAAGCGAGACTCAATCCTCTTTCACACTCTTTGATTTACAATACACGACAGCAAGTTCATTCATATTGCATAAATATTTAATTCAATTTGTGATGAAGGCATTATTCACAAACAGAAGATATAAAATATTATTGTTAAACTGCATTATACCTTCCAGGTTTTGAAGAAGTGAGCCAAAAAAGAAATTTATAAATTCATGCTAAGCCAGGGTAAATGCTAGTAAGTTTAAAGAAAATGTGTAAGAATGCATAATCATAGCTTTCATATCACAAGTTTAAATGCTTGAAATTTCAAATAAAATGGGAGATTGAGAAGATTTAATGAAATTTGTATGACAAAATTTATGTAGATATTTATATACCAACAAGCTTATGTAAGAGAAAAGAGTATATTTAGTTCTTCACAAAATACAATGAATGCATTTGTCATTGCTAGCCCTGAGAACACGTTTCTGTGAATGTTTAAAATACACATATTTCATTTGAAAATTCTGGGTAAAATTCATAATCAAGTGATTTAATAAAAAAAGAAATCTATCATTCATTATTAGTTCATATCATTACGGTATTAAGAATATGCCTACTAAATATCAAAACTCTGATCAGTTAAAGAGTGGTGTAACAAGGCAAAATATCCAAGTATTCTGAGTAAAAGTTATATGTTTTAATTTCTATGACTAGCAGAAAAGGTTTTGATGGAAAATTGTGCTCTTAAGCACAAAAGCAAGACAAGGACAAGGGGAAAAGGAAGAAAAGAGTCAAACTGGGGGCTGTGCACAGGAAAAAAAAGTACGGCTCATATATTCTAGGATTTAGGAAAAAGACTGTCATTCCAAAATTCCAACTGTGGCACATAAAACTGATACTTTGTTTTTAAAGGTTAATTTTACCCTTAAATTGCTAAATCTGAAGTAGTCGCAAGAAGAAGACATTGCTAGAGTCTTTATACCAGGCAAACAAAACATATCCTATCACCGAGAAGAACCTTGACAAGAAAAGAAAATGGAAATCTAGGGTTTAAAATCAATTTTCAAATTTCTTTTCATGGTTTTATAAAATAATAATTAAAAGAGAATGTAAAAAAATGTAGCACACCCAATATTTGATAACCATGAAACATGCATTGTCTTAAGGCAATATATCTACAGGAAGTTTTAGATTAGCTGCCTTTTTTTATAAATAAAAATCCCTTGCTTTTCTCCAGAATTTACATCTGTAAAGCAGGTTTGAGGGAAGTTAAGTTAGATATATGGTCCTCTGAGCTCTAACATCTTGCACAGGGTGCTCAAATGATAAAATTCAGTCTGTTTTAGAATTAAGAATGCCTTAAACCTCTACATTTAAGGAGGACGTGCATATTATTTCATAAATATGCATAATCGTGATGTAGGAAATGCCTAATTTGCCTACAAAAATCTCTAGGGTTTGATGGCTGAGTCAAAGAGTGAATCAGGTCCATGGAGAATTACTAAGAAAAACATAATCAAACTTAAATGCTACAGAATAAAGATGATTTTCCAAATTGATTCCAGAAACAACTCCTAGGTAAATGTCCCTGAAAAGCTAATTTAATTCAATTAAACAATGTAGCATGCTTTTTCTCTGCAGAGAGAGTTCAAATATTTTTATGTGGTACAGATGTTAAAGATAAGTATTTAAAGGAGTGACTGATTTAATCGAGAGAGATGAAGGTTCGAAGATGTTGACTGAGGACCTGCGACCGAAAACGGTTTAGTTAGCAGGTAGGTTTCAGCTGTTACAACATCCATCATTTGTTAGCTGTGCAAAGTAAAAACCATATTGTTTCCTATATGGAGGGCTTTTATTATGAACTGCCATATAAGTAAATTCAGTGTTATTTATAAATCCTGTATTATTTCCCAAGATTATAGGATAAGCTCAAAGGTTGATGTTACTAGAATTCTCCCTCAAATATGTAGCAAAGAGAGCAGATTTATCATCTAAAAATTAAGAGCAAGTAGAGGTCCTGAGCCTGATCCTCAGAAACCCATGTAAAAAGGAAAAAAAAATTGTTGGGTGTGGCAGCTCGTGCCTGTAATTTCAGTGCTGGGAGAGACAAGAGGAACCGTGGGGCTTGCTGGCCAGCCAGTCTAGTCAAACAGGCCAGCTCCCAAGTTATGTAAAATACCATGTCTCATAGTAGTAATAACAATAATACTAATAATGTGTAGAGCAATTAAGGAAAATATTTGATGTCAACCTCTAGCCTCCACATTTTGTGCACATACATATGTGAACATCCACATGCTTACAGGCACACATACATACACACACACACACAAAGAAGCAGCGACATTTATTTTGGAATAATATGAGGTTCCCTACTAACTTGTCTTCGCTAATCTCATTATATAAGTTGACTAGCAGACACTCAGGATGAGTAAGCAATGCCTTCGTAGCAGTCTGGCCATGGGTTCTTTCTAGTCCATCTGGCTTTTGGCTTCAACAGCGAAATGACTCACAAAAAGATGAAGCAACCTGAGGTCACCTACGCCAGGTCCTTTAAACAGAGCAGCCAACTCCTCATGGGGTGGTTCCAGTTTCCGAGAACACTTAAAATGAGGGAGAAACTTACTCTAGATACACCGTCCTAATCCATATTGTCTCTGGTTTCAGAACTGGGGAAGGAAGGAAGGAAGGAAAAAAGCTCTTTTGAAATGTAGATTCCCAAGCACATTGAGTCCAGAAAGCCCTCATCTTGAGATGGAAATGTATAAACAGATCCAAGTGAGAAAAGATGGGGAAGAAACAAAAGTCCATTAGACTCCCGAGTCTGTAAAGGCCCAAAATGTTAAAAGTGGCTCTTTCTGTACAGCAAAAGACATGATTCAAAGGAATTTTGATAAAATGAAAGATCTATAGGATTTATATAATTAATTCCTGCACTCTCACATGCAAGAATCTCTGCATTTCCAGAAGTTTCTATGTGGTGGCATCATTACCTACTTTAATTTTCTTTTCCATACATATTAAGATTTTCAAAAAAAATCCTCATTAAAAAAACACCAGGTAAATGAACAATATTGTGACTTAATTTTCAGATTATATATTAAGTATGTTTCAGAACACCTATATCAATATAGAATGGTGTTGCTAACGTACACTTAATGTAAAAACACAAGCAAAAACACATGGTCTGGCATGGTGGAACACACCTTTAATCCCAGCACTGGGAAAGCAGAGGCAGAAGGATCTCTGAGTTCGAGACTAGCCTGATCTGTAAAGTAAGTTCCAGGACAGCCAGGGCTACACAAAGAAACCTTGTCTTGAAAAACAAAAACAAAACAAACAAACAAAAAACAGGAGAAGAGGAAAAGGAGGAGAGAAATACAATCAACAAAATGATTACATAGTCTTTGTTTAAAGGTTCACAATGCATTCGAAAAAACTTAAGGGAAACATATACATAAATAAAACTTTTAATTTTAGGTATTAATATAAAAAATTTATTTTTCTTTCTTCCCTTTTCTTTTTCTTTTTTTGTCCTCCCTTTCTTTAAGACAGGGTCTCACAATACAGCCATGGCTGGCCCCAGAACTCAGGTATTTGCCTTCCTCTGCTTCCTCAGTGTCAAGATTAAAACTGCGAGTCACCACAGAAATCTAATCTGTAACTTCTGACTTTCCTGCAGAGAAGACTTATCATATGTGCCATTAGGAAAAGCGTCTACCATCTGCTTACATCAAGTCTGCCTCATAGACGCCCCTGCTTTAGGTTTCCTTCTGTGCTCACACAAACCACACCACCCACCCCGCTTCTCTCATCCATCGTAGCATTATTTCATTCACCCTACGAGGAACCCAAACTTATAAACCTTGTGCTCAGTTGTTTATCACCAGCCCCCTCCCCAATGTACATTCCAACGAGAGTCAAAAGTTACCTTTTGTGTATCCACACTGCCTAACCGAGTATCATCCAGCCCTAAGCAATGACTATAAATATGTGCTGTATTCCTGAATGAAAAATGAGAAGAAGCAACATACATGCACAAAAGGAACATGGACTATTAAGTAAAAAGTTGAAACCAGTAAAAAGATTGACAGTTATCTGCTGTGGGACAATGGTCTTTTATCCTGTCACTTGTATTTTTTTTTTAATAAAATGCTGATTGGCCAGGAACCAGGCAGAAAGTAGAGGCAGGGAAACCAGAACAGGAGAATTCCTGGAAGAGGAAAGCTCAGTCTGCAGTCATCACCCAGACAGAAAGGAAACAAGATGAGAATGCCTCGCTGATGAAAGGTACCAAGCCACATGACTAACACAGACAAGAATAATGGGCTAATAATGTAAGATGTAAGAATCAGTAAATAAGAAGCCTGAGATAATAGGCCAACCAGTTTATAATTAATGTGTACATCTGTATATATTTCTTTGGGACTGAACGACTGCAGGATCGGGCGGGACAGAACCCTCTGTCAACAGTTGTCTTTAACATGCTCATGAGCCAGTGTGGCAAGGATAACCCGACAAAGCAGCTGCCCACCAGGTGGTAAGGGAGGCCAACTGCTCTCCTCAATCCAAGAAGATTCCTAAAGAAAGAGGCAGCAGAACCCAAGTGAACAGAAAACACAACCTTCCTTCATACAGCTTCTCATAAACTGAGGAGGATATGTTTGTAAACTACAACCTAATAAGCACTGATTGACAGAACCCAAGGATAACAGAGCAAAGCAAGATGCTCAAGGAGACCAGAATCTGAAGCCCAAGGAGAACTTCAGTAAGGCAGCCCAAAATAATGGAGCAGAGAAGGAACCAAGAGAACACATGATTTCACTTTCCACCCTTCCCAGTCCTGTGTTCTCTAGCTGAACTTCCCACAACCTGAGTCACCTAAAATCAGGGTGCCTCAGCCAGGTTATCTTATTGAGCCAAGAACATAAAGTAGAATTGTTGAGTGACCCTGGACAGGCAGAGGGGACACATAACATAGAAGCCAGTGGGAAAATACACAGACATTCGGCAAAGTTGGGGAAGACAGAAAAGAGACCAGACAGGTACAGAACGGACAGATGGCCAAATAGAGGAGGAGGCTCATACACAAAAGAATGAGGTAAACCCCCATTGAAATTGCCATTGAGTCCTCTACTGCATTCTATAATGAGAGAAATAGCTTTAGGGTAAGCCAGTTGTACTATGGCTAAAGTGTGTTGGGCAATGGCAGAAGGGCAGCTTTTTCCAAAGAGCCGACAATTTAGTGCCTTTTATAGGCAGTTGCAAAGTGTATTAGTTAGATAAAACACACGATTCCTACTCAGAGATTAATTTAGACAAAGCCATGATCATTACTGGCTTCCTTGAAGTCACTCTAGAGTCATTAATCATCAAATTAACTAGTGACAGATGTTTCTGTACTTATTCAAATCCCTATCTATCTAACTGTTATAAAAATGACCAAAATGTTTATCTCAATATAGCCAAGCAAGAAATGTTACAGGCATACATATATTGAATTGTATCTTTCTTTTCCTTTAGCCAACAAGCAAATGGAGTCCTCACAGGGAAAACAATCCCAACACTACTTTGTATCTCCCAAAGCTGCAGCCGGATACAGCCTTTTATTTACTGTTTAAAAAAGAGGGAAAGTAAAATCAGATGAATTAAATCCCCAGCCTTATTTCAACTGTCACTGCCTGCCTACTCAGTATCAGAGCTCTGAAAAGGGCTGAGATTCAATGGTGGCTGAAGTCCAAAGCTCACAGCTCAAGCAATCCTTCAGAAAGCATCCCATATTTTCAAAGTTTCCAGAAAGCAATGTCTCTCAGATCCAACTGAGGGACTTCTGCCTTCCTTTCCTTCCTCTGCAGCCAACCTTACCACAAATGAAGTGACCATGCAAAGATTTCTTCCCCTGTACCCCTTCCCAGCAGAGCATGGCCTGGTAACTGTCCTGGCATCAGCCATAGCTCTGAGAACACATCATACTTCCCAGGGTGCACCGTGGTTCCCCAAACACCAAGCTTGCAACCAAGAGTCATCTGGAGGAAGATAAGGTGGTTATGTCTGGAGATTGTGAGAAGGACCTGAAGTCTGACCTTTGAAAGTCATGTCTGGCTGGGGGGTGGCGCTTAGTACTGGGCACTGCCTAATGTGCTCAAGGTAACAGGTTCCTTCCTTAGCACTAGAAGAAAAATGAATGAGCAATGATGAAGTAGCCCAATGATCCTCCTATTCAGTGACAAGAGTGCTGGATCAATGGCTCCTGGGTCCATCCTTTGCCAGACTCTCGGCTATATCACAACATAGCCTCACTGCAGACGCTCTTCTTCACACTAGACAGATAGGCTACGTCCTATTATCCCAGCTTTTTAACAACCGCCCTCTGAACTCAACCCCTTTGTTTCCTGTCATTCTGACCAGGGTGTGACCACATGTTTCTCCTGAATCCTCAGGGTTGGCTTTCTTGTGACCAGAAATGCACTTGGACCGCCTGATTCTAGGTTGCCTCCCACACCCCACATTTTTGTCACATGTTCTTGACTTTCCTCAAGGCAGCTTTCACTACTGGAAATGAGTTGTGCATATGTAATCCACTCTCTTCCACCTCTAGAGTACAAGTTCAATGACAAGGACTGTGTTTATCTTACACCTACGATGTCTCCGCAGTGTAATGGTGAGACATCCAGAGCAGGCACATAGATATCTATGCGAAAACAAAGGCAATCAAGACATTGGTACCCCCCACATACACACACACACACACACACACACACACAAACATATATATATATATGAAAAAATATATGAGCTTATAAGTAGAAAGATACTATAAAATGTAAAAAACAATCTGCCTTGTGCAAATTATACATAATACTTTTCATCTCACTATAGATGAATAGAAAAATCCTCAAAGTAACATCATAAATAGCCCTCTATCCACTCCTGAGTTTTCATATACTTCGTTCCAATTATTTGGAGGGTTGTTTGGGTTTGTTGTTGTTGAGACAGGATCTGGCTGTGTAACCCTGAGTAGCCTGAAATTCTTTATGTAGATTAGGGTGGTCTCAAATCCTCCTGCCTCTGCTTCCTGAGTGCTAGGAGTATAGGCATGCACCACCACCCCCAGCTGGGATACCTGTTTATCAACCATAATTTCCCAGGTAAGTTATATGTGAAACAGATGAATTTTATGGGAGTCAAATTGATGGCCTCTGGTTGAAAAAACAAACCTCAAAAGTGGTCACTAAAATGAACCAACCCTTTATTCTCCCACTTCACCCGCATCACCCTATCCGCATAGTCAGAAGAAAAAAATGTAACCATGGGAGGGATAATAAAACGCACATCCTCCAAGTTTAAATATTCTTTACAGGGAAAAAAAAAACAAAAACTCTCCTGCCCAATATGGCCCTGTTAGCAGCATGCAGAACAATGCATAGCACATAAAATCAACTGAGAAGCCAAATGATCTATAGCACAAATGATCCTCAATTATTACAACTTGTTAACTTTCACTTATGGCTTTAATTAGTTGCCATGAAAAGAAACCCTTACTGTTTCAGACTGATAAACCTGTCTGCGCAAGGAATCAAGGTGAGTTTGATGAAAATGACTATGGCATAGCTCCAACACTACATGGAGTCCCCTCCCCAGACAATAGGGTTCACTACCTCTTGTCAAGATCCCCGGGTCTCATCGTCTTCCTCTTTAATACTAATATATGATGATGAGATTCTCCAAAACCACTTTTTTCATAAATCGATGATCTGCTGTTCTACCCTAACCTACTCATCTAAAACCCCGAAAATCCCACAATGAAATAATCGCATCGCAAGGGAAAGCTCAGCAAGCAGTTGCAGCAGAGAAGTGGCCATTAGGAGAGATGCAGCAAGAAACCCAAGAAAGAAAAGCAGGAAAGCTCTTGCTGAGTTTGAGCGGGTAACACAAAATTCGGGAGGTAAATATTAATCCAGTGCTTAGGAAGAACATGGTAGGACGTCCTGTGCCTACCAAGCGATAGATAAGTATGATTTCAAACTGCCCCTGCTTTCAAGCAAATAACAAAACCAACATTTGCTATAATGAAAATACTTCAGCGGGTTGTCTCATAGTGTTCAGAGTTTATGGGGAAATCTTAAAGTTAATTCCTTTTAATAAATAATGTTCAACAGCTGGAACGTTTGAGAGAAGTTTTGAGCAGGCCATGGGCTGCTCAAATGGAGGTAAAACATTACTCGGGGACAATCATAATCTAACGGGGCTTCTGACAGCCCGGCCTGACTACACACTGGCCGCACCTGGAGAACAAGGTGGCAAAGGCGCTATAAACAGTGATGACTCACGAGCATGACATAAATCAAGATTTTTAACTCGCCAAACACCAACATTTTGATTTCAGTTTGCAACTCCGTGCTACTAAACTTCACCAGCGGCCCCTCACACACGTGTAATGAGATCATATCAACTTGCCTCCTGTGACCAAAAGGAAAAGGTGGTTTTCTAAACGGTAATTCAGATTGGACAAATAACACACTGTACCCAGTTCTATAGCCCTGGGCCATATTTTTGTTGAAAACAAAGGTACACTATGCAGGACTAAAGAAAACTGAGAATGGGCGCAATTAGCTCCAAGCTAACTTTTCCATAAAAAGCATCACTGCTCTGATTTGCTTGCAACACAGGCTTTTTTTTTTTTTTTTTGGTGTCGCACAATGATCCAAGTGTGTCACAACTCGCATATTTCACTAACATGTAATATCCTCGACAACATCCTTATAATGAGAAGTCTCCAAAGAAATTATTGATCCCTGGAATGTCGCATATTTTTTAAATTACTGACAAGTCCTTTCCTATTTTCTTTGCAGTTGGACATAATTCCCCTTGATCAGCAGAGTGTAAAGAGGTATAAAAGTACAAAGATGAAATTATTTTTTAATATAAATGTCCCCGTTGACATACAGCATTTCCCTTAACTTCCTCAAAACAAGAATTAGAGAAGTTGTGACCAAGATCCCGAAAACGTGCATAAGAAAACTGAAGACCTGGCCTCAAGGCAGCAAGAGGTTTCCACACCAAGTGCTTTTTCAAATTATTTTCAAATGCTCCTCAGCTGAACTCCCTCCTAACTGGTGCAGCCTTTTGTTTTTCCAGAATTCAGAAACCTTCTCTCAGGTGGTTCCGCTTCCCTGCAGATACGTCTGGAACCTTCTGTTACTCCACTCTCTTCTTCTGTTTTGTTTCACTGGCACCTTTGTGGCTGCTCACTGACCTCACCTTGGTGGAAGGTGACTAAGAAAAGAGCAGTCCCTAATAACTCAAGGGAGCGACAAGGTCCCCATTCAGAACACAGGGCATTCCGTCTCCTTGGAGAGGCTCAAAGAAACAAGATACCTGCCGCCCCCCACAACTTCCGGAGGGTCTTTCTCCGATGTTAGAAGCCCTTACCCTGCAGGGGACCGATGGGAATAGCGTGGAGCGACTCGGGACTGGAGGAAAGGAGTGCCGGGACGAGGGAGGAAAGTCAGCGGCTGAGTGAGGGACCGCGTTGAAGAGACTCTGGAGGAGAAGGGGAGCCGGGAGGACGGAGGGGATGGAGTGACCGCTGGCTAGGAAGAACGAGAGGGGACTGGAGGCTGCGGATGTCCCCTGAACCGGGTGGCTCTCCGGGCGGGTCGCGGGAGCGGGCAAGGCAGGTGGCTGCTCCGGAGCTGGGCGCCCTGCGGTGTCCCCAGCGCTCGCGGCCCCGATGCGTCCCGCTGTCCGGGTGCCCGGCTCCTGGAGGAGCACGTGTCCCGTCCCGATCGCCGCACAAAGCGTGGACTGCCCCGAGGACCCCACAGCCTGCTCCCAACACCCCCGGAACACACCTTACCCGTCGCCGCGCCCGGGGCTCGAGTCCTCCGCGCCGGGACTCCGCGCACCACGCCGGCAACTTCTGCCGCCGCCGCCGCAGTCGCAGTGGCCGCAGCTCCTTTCCCTCCTCCCGCTCCGCCGCCGCCGCTGGAATTTTTCTCACTCTCCCTCTCCAGCTCCCACTAGTGACTGCAGACTGCGAGCCAAGCACTTAGCGCAGGGATTACGCGGCCCGGCGCCTGGAGCGGCCCCAACCACCTCCAGACCCGTCCTCCTCAGAGCATCCCCGGCGCTGCCGCCCTACAAACGTCCCTGGCTGGTCCAAAAGCCTGGCCACACGCCCCCTTCAGCTTTGAGAAACAAAGCGCGTGCAAGCTGTGCTGAACGGTGCGAGCTGGGAAGGACTCCAGAAGGCAGAGTGCGGTGAAGTTCAACTTCTTCGGGGCCAGCGACACTTTGGAGAAGTTATGGAAACGTTGGTCACACACCTCATAAAGGGGCGGGGAAGGGGTATTAGATCCGCAGTCTCGGGTGGGGGCTTAGAAGTCCTGAAGCATACCATTGGGCTTCCAGGGAAAATGAATTTTTTCCTTGATACAGTTATTTTGAAACTGTAAACAATAAAAAGTAACCAAAAAATTCCATTTGCCTTTGATGAAATTTTACAGTTTGGCTTGGGAAAGCATTTAACATCTTTACTTTGTGCTCTTCTGGCTAAGTCTGTAAGTGTTTCAACACTTCGAAAAATAAATATAAAGTAAGGTGATTCAGTTTCTCCGAAGATTTGGGGAGCATAGCTAACCTCCTTCATATCAGCCGTTTGCCAACAGCTCCCCAGGGCGTTATCTCATGGATTCCAAGTATCTTTTCTTCCCCTGCCTTTCAGACGTCCATTTTCACCATACCTTCCCCCCTCGTTTTGTAATTTTTTTATTCCAGATATATTGAACACCCCCTTTAGTCCTCGTTAGCAGTGTTGTTAAGGATTACGTTATGTTACTCTAAAGTGGGCTTCTTACAATTTTCTCATTATCTATTTAATTCTCACCGTTTGATTTCACCCCTTTTGTTCTGAAGTTGTTCCCACTGAATCAGACATTAAATAAAAAATCTTGTCACCTATAAGATAAGACAGCAAATTCGAGTGACTACAAATTGACCTCATACAGGTTCCTCTTAGGAGCAGGTGGGGCTTCTGGTGCTGATTAATGAGTTGGTAAATTGTGGGCACATGTCTCCTGAAATGACAATGTTAGGGGACAGGGGCAGGGGGAAGTGGAATCTGCCCGACAGAGTTAGGGGACCAGGGGAATCTGCCTGCCCCATCATGAATCTATGTTGTAGTTTCTGAAGCTAGACTACAAGAAGAAAATTGTATGGGGAGGTTTTTTTAATTGATTTTTATTGAGCTCTACATTTTTCTCTGCTCCCGTCCCTGCTACGCCCCGCCCCGCCCCGCCCCTCCCCTTCTAACCTTTCTTAAGTTCCCCATGCTCCCAATTTACTCAGAAGATCTTGTCTTTTTCTACTTTCTGTGAAGATTAGATCCATGTACATCTCTCTTAGAGTCCTCATTGTTGTCTAGGTTCTCTGGGATTGTGATTTGTAGGTTAGTTTTCTTTGCTTTGTTTTTAAAAATCACTTACGAGTGAGTACATATGATAATTGTCTTTCTAGGTCTGGGTTACCTCCCTCGAAATGATATTTTCTAGCTCCATCCATTTGCCTGCAAATTTCAAAATGTCGTTATTTTTTTCTGCTGTGTAGTACTCCATTGTGTAAATGTACCACATTTTCCTTATCCATTCTGCGGCCAAAGGGCATTTAGGTTGTTTCCAGGTTCTGGCTATGAACAAACAAAGCTGCTATGAACATATTTGAGCACATGTCCTTGTGGCATGATTGTGCATCCTTTGGATATATACCCAAAAGTAGTATTGCTGGCTCTTGAGGAAGGTTGTTTTCTAATTTTCTGAGAAATCGCCAAACTGATATTCACTCACTCCCACCAGCAATGAAGGAGAATTCCCTTTACCCCACAACCTCACCAGCATAAGTTGTCATCAGTGTTTTTGATCTTGGCCATTCTGACAAGTGTAAGATGGAATCTCAGAATTGTTTTGATTTGCATTTCCCTGATGACTAAGGATGTTGAACATTTCCTTAAGTGTCTTTCAGCCATTTTAGATTCATCTGTTGAGAGTTCTCTGTTTAGGTCTGTACTCCATTTTTTATTGGAGTATTTGTTCTTTTGATGACCAATTTCTTGAGTTCTTTGTATATTTTGTCTGGTGTGGGGTTGATGAAGATCTTTTCCCATTCCATAGGCTGTCATTGACCATGTCTTTTGCTTCACAGAAGCTTTTCAGTTTCAGGAGGTCCTATTTATTAATTATTTCTCTCAGTGTCTATACTACTGGATTATATTTAGGAAGTGGTCTCCTGTGCCAATGCATTCAAGTGTACTTCCCACTTTTTCTTCTATGAGGTTCAGTATGTCTGGCTTCATGTTGAGGTCTTTGATCCATTTGGACTTGAGTTTTGTGCATGGCCATAAATATGGATCTATTTTCATTCTTCTACATTCATTCTATGTTGATATCCAGTTATGCCAGCACCATCTCTTAAATATGCTTTTTTTATTTGATATTTTTTGTTAAAAATCAGGTGTTTGACAGTGTGTGAATTAATATCTGAGTCTTCGATTTGGTTCCATTGGTTTCCCTGTTTGTTCTTATGCCAATAAAAGGCTATTTTCAATACTGTAGCTCTGTAGTAGAGTTTGAAGTCAGGGATTGTGATGCCTCCAGGAAGTATTTTATTGTATAGGATTTTCTTGTCTATCCTCGTTTTTTTTTTTTTTTTTTTGTTTTCTATATGAAATTGAGTACTGTTTTTCGGCATCTGTGAAGAATTTTCATGGAATTTTGATGGTCATTGCATTGAATCTGTAGATTACTTTTGGTAAGATTGCCATTTTACTATGTTAATTCTGCCCACCTAAGAGGATGGGAGATCTTTCCACTTTCTCGTGTCTTCTTCAATTTTTTTCTTCAAAGATTTAAAGTTTTGTCATAAAAGTCTTCCACTTGTTTGGTTAGAGTTACTCCAAAATATTTTATGTTATTTGTGGCTATTGTGAAGGGTCAGTGATGTTTCTCTGATTTCTTTCTCAGCCCATTTATCATCTGTATACAGGAGTACTACTGATTTTTTTTGGAGTTAATATTATATCTTGCTACATTACTGAAAGTGTTTATGAGTCGTAGAAGTTCCTTGGTGAAATTTTTGGGGTTGCTTATGTAAACTATCATACCACCAGCAAATAGTGAGAGTTTGACTTTTTTTTCTGATTTGTATCTCCTTGATCTCCTTTTGGTGTCTTATTGCTGTAGTTAGGACCTCAAGAACTATATTGCATAGATATGGAGAGTGAACAGCCTTGTCTTGTTCCTGATTTTAGTGGGATTGCTGTGAGTTTCTCTCCATTTAGTTTGATGTTGGCTGTTGTCTTGCTGTATATTGCCTTAATTATGTTTAGGTGTTCCTTGTATCCCTGCTCTCTACAAGACCTTTATTATGAAGGGATGTTGTATTTTGTCGAAAGCTTTTTCAGCATCTTATGAGATGATCATGTGTTATTTTATTTTTCAGTTTGTTTATATGGTGGATTACATTGACAGATTTTTGTATGTTTAACCATCCCTGCATCTCTGGAATGAAGCCAACTTGATCATGGTAGATAATGGTTCTGATGTGTTCTTGGATTCAATCTGCCAGTATTTTTTTTTAGTATTTTTGTATCAATGTTCATGAGTGAAATTGTTCTGTATTTCTCTTTCTTAGCAATGTCTCTATGTGGTTTGGGTATCAGGGTAATTGTAGCCTCATAAATAGAGTTTGGCTATGTTCCTTCTGTTTCTATTGTGTGGAACAATTTGAGGAGTATTGGTATTAGTTCTTTGAAAATCTTGTAGAATTCTGAGCTGAAACCATCTGGTCCTGGGCTTTTTTTGGTTGGGATACTTTTGATGACTGTTTCTATTTCTCCAGCAGTTATTGGTCTGCTTAATTTGCTTATCTGGTCTTGATTTAATTTTGGTAAGTGATATTTATCCAGAAAGTTGTCCATTTCCTTTAAGTTTTCCAATTTTGTGGAGTACAGGTTTTTGAAATATGACTTGATGATTCTCTATGTTTCCTCCGTGTCTATTGTTGTGTCCCCATTTTCATTTCTGATTTTGTTAATTTGGATATTCTCTCTCTGCCTTTTGGTTAGTTTGGATAAAGGTTTGTCTGTTTTGTTTATTTTCTCAAAGAACCAACTCTTTGTCTCATTGATTCTTTGTATTGTTTTATTTGTTTCTATTTTGTTGGTATCAGCTCTCAAGTTGATTATTTCCTGTCATCTAGTTCTCTTGGGTGAATTTACTTCTTTTTGTTCTAAAGTTTTCAAATGTTCTGTTAATTGACTAGTGTGGGATTTTTCCAGCTTCTTTACGTAGGCCTTTAGTGCTATGAACTTTCCTCTTAGCACTGTTTTCATTATGTCCCATAATTTTGGGCATGTTGTATGGTCATTTTCATTGAATTTTAGGAAGTCTTTAACTTCTTCTTTTATTTCTTACTTGACCCATTGTTGCTTCAGGTGAGCATTGTTTAATTTCCATGTGTTTCTGGGCTATCTGGAATTAGTATTGCTGTTGAATTCTAGTTTTAAGCCATGGTGATCTGATAAGATACATGGGGTTATTCCAATTTTTTTTGTATCTGTTGAGGTTTGTTTTGTTACTGAGTATGTGGTCAATTTTTGAGAAGGTTCCTTGAGGTGCTAAGAAGAAGGTATATTTGTTTGTTTGGATGGAATATTCTATAGATGTCTGTTAAGTCCATTTGAGTCATAACATGTTAGTTCCCTTATTTCTCTGTTAATTTTTTGTCTGTGTGATCTGTCCAGTGGTAAGAGGGGAGTGTTGAAGTCTCCCACTGTTAGTGTATATAGTCTAATGTATGATTTAAGCTTTAGAAGTGTTTCTTTTACATATGAGGGTGCCCTTGTATTGGGGGCATAGATGTTCGGGCTTTGATCATCTCCCTGGGAGGTCCCAGATGATAGCCTCACTTTTTTTCCGTTCTATACCCTCCCTCTTTCCTTTCCAAACTGAAAGTATCTAACCATTCTGCTTTCTTCTGTCTGTTCTTCAATCCACTCTGTCATCATTTCCATCTCTTTATGTTAGTTTTAATGAGGAAAGAAACTTGACTAGGTCTATCCCCTGTTATGTGGAAATCACTAGTGAACTTTACTTGATGGATGCATGGTTCTTTAGAAATTCTGTCCTTATAAACCATCGTTAAATAAATTCAACATTATGGGAAAAGGTACTTGAAAATTCCAAATCAGAAGGAAACCCTCTGTAGGCCTTCAGACCAAGAAGGAGTCCTTTAAAAAAAAAAAGTCTCTGAAGAGAAGGAAAGGGGAGAGCTCCATAAACCATGTTCAATGAAGATCTTAGAATATAGTACTTCCTGAGGCAGCAACAGGGTGCTCACTAAGCAAGCAATTTAGTGATCTACATCAAACGACCATGGCAAGCCAGGTACTGGTATTTGAGATTTAACTGTACCCTTTCTTCTTCAAACTCCTAATAAAAACAGGCTCTAAAAACAGAACATTAGAAATAAATCATTTAGAGAATGCATACACGGCTTTTAGTGCACAGAAAGGCTCTCGGGGTGTGGCAAGAACAAGTGTGTGTGGTGGGAAGGGAATGACCTTGGACAGGCTGATGGAGGTGCAGAATGGAGTGGTGTTTAAAGAGCAAATGGGGATTTTTTTTTTAAATCATTAGAGGTACCTGGAGAGGGAGAAGCAGAAGGTACAATTTATCAAGAAGGTTGGACAAAAAAATGGAGGTCTGGGTCAGGTCAATGGCAGGCTACAAAACCTTGAAGGATTCATCCAACGAGAGGTAGTGATCCTCTGCAGTGCTCCCAAAAGCAACAGAGAGCACTAAGGAGAAAGGGTCTTCATTTGGTGACAGGAAAAATTTCAGCCAAGTCAAGATTTTCTTTTGCCTTTCAGTTATAAACAAAGACAACAAGACATCACCAGCAAAGGCTGTCAAAGCATTTGCAGACATATTTCTTACTAAGGAAGACATTTGTCCAGGCAAACTGAAATCAACTATTCTAAGAAATCACATACAGGAAAACTGGACACACCTAAGGCAGGATGACATGAAATTCCATACTTTCTACTCCCCTTTATCCTACAAATTTTCCTTCTTTAGCTCCTCCTTTCACAGTTAATTATAAATTATAAATGCCTTTCACAATTAATATCAACCCGAGACATACTGTGTTAGTAACATCATAAAGTACATCCTTTTCCAAGAATTATTTTTGTCTTTAATTATTCGTATGCCTATGTGTCTGTGTGTGGCTGAAAGCACATGAGTGCATGTGCCTGCAAAGGCCATTAGATTCTCCAGCTCTGGAATTACAGGCAGCCTAATGTGGATGCTGGGAGTTCAAGTCAGGTCTTCTGCAAAAAGCAGGACGCTCTTAACCCTAGAGCTGTTTCTTGTGTTTTGAACTATTATATTTCTAGCCATGAAATAAGAGTGTGAGTTTTGTTTTAGGAATCAAAGAAAGGAACTATTTCAAAAGAAGTAAGGAACCTTTTTCTTGGCTCCCCGGTTGTTCTTTGATAGCCTAGCAGTCCATTACTGTGTGTTACCTTTATGCATACAACACAACAAGATAAGCCTCACAACAGCTATGTACTAATTCCTTGCTCATTCCTACCAGAGTGTGTGTCTATGCGATGTATGGAGAGCTTCTATAACAAGTGAAGTTTACAGCTCATTCAAGGCACTCCACTAAGTAGATCAGATTCACCAGCAAACTGAAGCCTCATGACAAGTCAGCGTTATTTTTATTCCACCTTACAAATGAGGGAAACAAGGCAGAGAGAAGCCAGGCTAGAGTGTAGAAAAGGGAGAGTTAGAGACCAGACAGTCTGGCTGCAGCACCTCAGGCTCAGTCAATGCTATTACTGCCTCAGGGGCAGTGGGGACATTTTTCAAGTATCAAGTGACCACACATGAACAGAAAAAGCTAAAAATTGTAAAATCAAGACAACACATGAGCTTGATCTGACAAAGGATGGAAAACCAGTTACAGGCTTCCCCTGGGTTCAGCAGGGAGCAATAGTAGCTGGGGATAAGGCAATGGTGTGAGGAACTTCAGAAGGCATGATTTAGACTTCTCTGCTAGGTCTTCTGCCCAGCTTCCTGAGGGTTCTTTTCCCATTTTGCACCACTCTTTTCTGGTTTTTTATTAAAAATCTTTTGTGCCCTCTAAAATAGTTTTTTTAGATCAAAATTAGATTACGTTTTGAAACAGATTGCATGATAAAGCAGAGGGAGTCTAAGCTCCGAACTACTGATGAGTTCTGCTACAGGGAATTTCAGTGGTGAGAAAGACAGTTCAAAAGAGCTCCAAGTCCCCTTATTTTATGATTGTGTCCTCCACAGAAATAGTATGAAATATTTTTGAAAAGAACATCAATTAAATTTGGCATTTTATATTTAATACGTAAAAACTAATGTTAATTATAAATGGTTATTATTATCTGATACATATTGGTTTGGATTGATATGCTTTTGTAATTCACTCCGACAAATATATCAATGGCAGTCTTAAAGTACTCATCTAATATGCTCTTGTTCTTTGGCATGTATTCTGTATTTTTTCTCATTTCTATAAAATCACTATGAAAATAAATAAATACATAAACCATCATCCAATTACTGTTATATTCTAAAAATCTTTGGCATTTTCTTCTGATCTTATTTGATTTCATATAAAGTAACCTCAATTACACACTAATAAATAGCATAGAATTTATAGTCCTATAACAAATTAATTCATCTTGAAGGAAACCAGAATTCTGCCTTTTAAAAAGAAGTAAACCATGAACTATGAAAAAAATGGGAAATAAAAATAGGTAAGTAATTTCATTTTCTTTGAAATCACATTTGGATAAAATGTCATTTCTCTGGTACTATTTTTAAAGCCCCCCTCCCTTTCCCTTTCTGTTTTTTAGTGTGAGGTGAGGTTGCCCAGGCTGAGCTCGAACCCGTTGTCTTCTACCCCTGCTTTCTGGGACTGCAGGCATTTACCACCACAACCATCCCTTTCGTCTTTTTCAATTTTTAAGAGTCAGCTTGGTGTGTGTGTCTCTGTGTGTATGTGTGTGTATGTTTGTTATAGGTGTGTATTGTGTGTGTGTGTATATATATGTGTGCATGTGTGTGTATATGTGTGTATGCATGTATCGCATGTGTACGTGTGTGTCTGTGTGTGTTTTTCCTGGACCATGCTGACCCGTACACCTACATAATTCCTAAAAGTGGAGAATTAGGAAAAATTCTGTAATAAAAAGTCTTTCTTACATCTGTTTCTTTTGAGTCTCATGTCCCTGATGACTTTTTCCTTCTGCGGTGATTGCCAGTTTGGAGCGTCTCCACGTTCTCCCTGACTTACGGTATATTTACCGTGCGCTCCTCAGGAAGAAGTATACAGAGCAGTTTCCTCATGGACTGGAAGACAGAAGCACAGAAGCAGCAGAAGCACAAAAAGAGACAGCAGCTCTCTGCTTAAGCCACTCGAAAAGGATGGGGTTTGGATCATCTTAACTGAAACCCGTTTCTTCTGCCAAATATTTCTAAATTAATGGAAGTGATTGAAAGTTGGGGGATTCAATCTTTGTCTCAGAGATTGTGCTGGACACGAATTTAAAATGCTTTAAAAGATGAAGCTGGTGGCACAAGCCTGTAATCCTAGCTATTCCAAACCCTGAGACTCGTATCAATATGGGGGAAAGAGGAAAGATTTGGGTTAGAACTCGAAGTCGAGCCTTGGTCTAATAAGTTACAAGACCTTGTGTTCAAGCCCTGATATTGAAAAGGGGGGAAAAAGGATTTAACATAGTGCCAGCCTTAGGCAATAATTGTTGTGGAATAATCTTTTTGTGCACTGTGAAGATTTATCACTCCGATTGGTTTAATAAAAAGTCTGAATGACCAATAGCTAGGTGGAATTACCAGGCACAGGATGGTGGGAAGAAGAAGAGTAAAGTCACAAGGAGATGCAGGGGAAACATGATATGTAGGAGATGAGGTAACAAGCCCTGAGTCACATGGCAGTGCGTAAATTAATAAAAATGGGTTGATTTAAGTTATAAGAGCTAGTTAGAAACTAGCCTAAGCTATCGGCTAAGCTTTCAGAATTCATAATAAACCTTCATGTCGTGATTTGGTAGCTGGCTGGTGGGAGAGAGAAAGACTCGCTACAAATGATAGTGAATAAAACTGTGTCCAAGGCAAGAAGACATGTTAGGAATACTGCTGACAATTTGTGCTGCTTTTCTTTCTGTTCCTGTGATAAATACTATGACCAACAGCTGGTGTAGGATGGGCAGAGCCCAGATAAGGTATGTTTATTCAAGTGTGGATAGTTCTGTTGGAGCAGAAAGGGATGTTGTAAAATTTCCTTATTTCTGACTCAGGAATTCAAGAATTATTATTTGCATGTGGTGAAAGTTAGCTATCAAAACATGTGATACTAAGAAAGCAGTCACATACACAAAGCATTCTTATTCATCTGAACACAGACTTACACTGTGTGTGTGTACACATGTGTGCATGTATGTGCATGTATGTTCATCTCAATTAGCATGTGTAGGTGGTTACAAATGTGTGTGGAAGCCTGAGGATAACCTCAGGTATTATTCCTCAGTCTGAGTGTAGGTTTTTTTTTTAACTTTTGGAAAATGAGGTCTCTTCTTTACTGGGGACTTTCCAAGTTAGCTAGGCTGGTTGGCCAGGGAGACACAGGTATCCACTTCTCCCCACATCTCTCCAGCACTGGAATTAAAAGCACACACCATCACATGCAGCTTTTATCCTGTGGGTTTGAGTTCAAATATTTATGCACTTCACTGACTTCCAGACCCAAGAAAATACTGTGTGTGATCATATGTGTGTGTATTCAAATGAATAAACACAAAATTAGTAATCTGGCACCTTGGAATAGAGCATAGATTTGATAAATGGTAATAATGTAAGGTAACCAACTATCAATTCTAGCATTACTATTTTATCTATCAAGTTCTTTATAACAAAATATAGATTTATTTTCTCAAACACACTTCTATTACATATCAAACAAACAAAAAATTAACATTAGATATGCTGTGTGTGTTATTTTAATCCTTATTATCAGTGGGACAAGTAATTCTAGGGCAAACTGGCCAGCTACATGGATGGTCTGTGGGTTCAAATGAGAGACCATTACACAACATATAAGGTGATTAGCAATTAAGGAACACACCCATTCCAAAACCAACCTCTTAGACCCTCCATAAACACATATATGCACATAAACATACACATCAACACATCATATACGTTATACATTAAGCCACTCATGTGTACCCGTGATCAGACATCACTCTACTCAGTCATATTCCATAGAGACTATCTGTATCTAAAAGTAGTACAACTGGAATCCCTGATACCAGAATCTGACTCCTTTATAAAAGGCAGATGAAGACTATGTCAATGTAAAAGGAACAGACTTAGAAATGGAAGAAGATTAGAACAGTTGCATTCCCCCATGACCATCTATGTCATTCTCGAGGTGTAGGGAATTCTGTGAATAGTCAGTCATGCGACTTTGTCATACTTCTCCCTGTCCCCCACGCCAGACATGCACACACACACCCTGTTTGCTTGTGAAGCTTGATCTTTTTTTTTATTTTTTTTTAGCTTGATCTTTTTAAATCCTTTAGCTTAGATCTGGTTTGCGGATGTCATATAGGTTTTACTGTGATGGTGGAAAAAATAACAATCACAGGGGAATAACTGGATGTATTGTGAAATGCAACCCTGTTTACACGTCTACTTTGATCGTAAATGTTTGTTTAACAAAGAACTCTCCATTCGAATTTCCACACGTGTGTACATATCATAAGCATCTTGGGTTTCATGGCAGGCTGGCCAGCACTTGTTTGGATTGACACGCCCACTAAAGGTATAAAATCTTACATTATAATTATCCTTCAGAAGCAAATGCAAACAACCCACATTCATAAACTTTCCAATGAAGACTTCCTCCTTGATTTCTCAAAGACTCACCCCTCCTACTGCTTTAGGTGACCAACACTGCGATTCTCTACGTCACAGTGGTTTATTCGCCTCGCCTGTAGCATGCCAACACAGCCGTCGTACAACATTGCTGAGTATTTTCTTGATCACAATGCAGTTTGTGTCATTTACTCTTCCATTTTTTTTTTCTCATGGGTGGATTTAGAAGATTTAGAATTCACTTTAAGGCTTGGCATATTCTTTCACTTTTCAGTTTCCCTACTGAATCCCGTGTGAAACCAGAGGACCACACCTGATACTACGTCTCTCTGTTATCTCTGCCCTGTAGGCTCCTTGTGCACGAACTCTGCAAAGAGTTCATCCCCTGGAATCTGTCTGATCTTGCATACCATATGACTGATGAACACGCTCTCCCAATGGTAATGAGCAGCAAGAATTGGCAGGAGTCGCACTCTGCGCCCACCCCCAGCAACTACTGTCCACTCACATCGATATGGCAGGGTTATCATTGAATCCTTTAAGAAGCCACACTTACTGTGATGTCACCATAATCAGAGAAAGAAAAACCAAATATAGAATTTCATAGCACCGCTTTACCTTAGTAACTGCCTGAAAAGAGGAACAGAGATGGCGATGACTCTAATGATCTAAGCTTAGGAATATTGAATACAAATCTATTTATATGAGTACTTTCTTTCTCTTTGTCCTTTGTCAACCACATACAAAACATATTCAATTGTCTAGACTTTGGACCTCATTAATTCAACAAATGCTATATCCATTAGATACCGAGGCTACATAAAACAAGACAAAAATTCTTCTCTTGGGTTCATAGTCCACAAAAGAAGTTCAATGAATTAATAAATAATCACTAAAGGATGTGATTCGATACTTGTAATTTAATTTAAAGTATAGATACGGTATTAGGTGATGTGTATGCACAGCGAGCAGACAGACAGACCTCTGTCCTCACAAGGGCTCTGTGCAGAATCTCAAGGAGCCATGCACATTGTTATGCCACTACGTAAGAAGCATTTAAACCAAACAGCTTAGCTGGGGGGGGGGAGTCAACAGTACCAGTGTGTACACAGCATAGCATCTAACACAGGAATGCTACGGGGCTGAGCATCAGAAGGGCATCCCAGAGTCAGATCCCCACAGATCCTGGAGGCTAACAGAAAGGATGGAATACACAAATTTGCTGAAACTCAAATAGGCAAAGTCCTCCAGATGCAGAATGTGAAGCCACAAATATTAGGCAGTGATGCTGTCGACGGGGCCGGGGTGCCTGGGTTCGAGTCCTGGCCAGGACTCCTCACAAGCCCTGTCTTGAAGACTTGAGGAGTGCTGATTCATTCCTGACCTGGCTAACCTGGGAGTCAGATTTCACATTCATTCTCTTTCCTTGAAGAGTTCTGTTACATTGACCAAATAAGGAGCTGCACACGACTTAAGAGATGGACGTGGGAAAGCAGCCATTGCCCTCTCATACTCTCACAGCCATGCAGAGCGCAGGCAGTCAGAGCGCAGGCAGTCAGAGGCACTGGATGGCCCCCACTTCTCCTCACTCAAATCCATTCCACTTTCAGCTCTTCTCAGCTCACGTTTCCCTAGCCAGCAGCAGCCCTGTAGCCATCACCAAACACCAGATGCAGACCCACCCACGGCAAAGCTTTCCAGAGACTGTCCAGACAATACATCCACAGTCCATGGGGGGTCCACACGTGCTCGTGTTTTCAGACTAACTGGTGACTAGCCCACCCTATTTTCTAATTTTCCACTTCCCTTTCAGACCGTCATTCCCTGGAAATTCATAATACTGAATGTGTGCATACAGTAATTGATCCTTTATTGCACAGTGGATCTATTGTCCTGACAGAAAAGTCAGACACACTGCCTAACCTTCCTGTGTCTTGATTTGTCTTAGATGCAGATCATGGAAGCTGCTGATGTAGCTGAGTCAGTAAAGCGCTTGCCATGTGAACTTGAAAACCTGAGTTTGATGCCTAGAACAAAAACCCAGGTACCGTGACCGACATGTTTGCAATCTCAGCACAGAGGAGGTGGAAACAAGCGGAACCCTGAAGCTCACAGCTGCTACAAAACAAGGAATAACAGAGCGTGGCAATGTAATTATTCAATATAGAAACAGAAGAAGTGGCATGAAAATTTGCTTTTGTATTCCGGCTTTTAAAATAAACTGTTAAATGCACCTTGGGGTATTATTTTCTGGAACAAACAAGAAGCTGTTTGAGAGAAAATAGTGGAATTTCTTGTTGGACATGAAGAGCCTGAGGCATCCTTGAGAATCTGGTTGGAGGTGTTTCCAGGACATTACATACACTGGGCACTTGAGGGGAGCATCAGACATGGGCTTTGCTCTTTATTCCTCCGCTGCACATTACATACGTGCTAAGAAACAGGCTAAGAAGTGAAGCCTGTGATATTATCTTTTTCCCCTTTCTTTTATTTTTAAAAATTTTATGCATTTTTTTTTTACCTGTCTCAGCATTTCTGAAACTTTCTGGTCTCAGGAAAGCTTACTTGCTTAAAATTTTAGAGAACTACAATAATTTTGTCCATGTATATTTACTATACGAGTTTAAATTGACAGATTAATAATATATTCATTAATTTCAAAGTAATAATACATCTTTCTATAGTGACACAAATAAAGTTTCAAGAAAAACAACACTTTTTAAAACAAAAATATCCAGCCTAATAGGAGACAGCTGCTTTTCTCATATCTGCTATTGAGTCACTTTGTGGTGACACCTCAGATCCCCAGACCACCCTTTAGAGACCGGTTCCTTGAGAGCATGAAGCTATGGAAATAATATTTGGTCCTGGGGTTGGGGAAGAACCTCTGGCCTGTGTGTAGCTCTGCAAGAAGCACAGCCAGACGGTGACCGAGAACAGGCATCATGCAGCTGGATCATCATGGCTCCTAAGAATGAGGAATTGTAGATACTAACAAGTGCTCTTGAAGCAACTTTGGAAATTTGCGAGCCGTCTGAATCATATCTGCACCCCTGGCTGGACAGTGACAGGGAAAGGGCAGCATTTTTATAAGAGAACATTGCAGAGCTAACGGGTCCTAGAAATGCCAGGATTTGGCTACAGGTAACAGAGGCATACATGCAGTAATGAAGTTACGCGATTCTGTGCTATGTACCAAAAGTATTATTAGTTTCCTAAAATCATTTATTTTTTTAGGAAAAAACAAGCAAACAAAGCATGCTTGACTGAACACACTGCCACCCAAGCCAGACCCGGTATGTGTCAGCCTCGTTCACAGGTAAGTGTTGTTGTGTTTCTCGTCAATGACAGGAAAGTCAAAGTTGAGAGGTTTCTAGAAAGACTTCTTAAAAGCAGCAGGCTGGATTTGAAGAAGTCTTAGTTTTGAACAAAACTAAGAACAAAAGTCACATGAACACAAAGATGGATTCTGGGAGAGGGTAGGTTAGTATCTTCAGATGGGTACCCCTGGTGAGCCTTTAGTCTAGCATTTCATTTCTGTTAGCATGATAACCTATTATATAGATAGAAGAAGCACAAATTGTTGTGTTCATATCATAATCACTGGCACTAGGTAATAAAGACAAAAATTCTGTCTAAGAAGTGATTGACTCCCCTACACTTCTGTTCTAGCGTCTGCACTGGGCCATAAGTAGATGCTCATATTTTAAATATGGAGACACTGAGCTCTCCCTTCCTCCCTCCCTCTCCATACCCCCGTGTGTATATATGTGTGTGTGTATATACATATATATGTGTGTGTATGTATGTTTGTGTGTATATATGTATATGCACATATATTCCGTGTACACACATACATGGAAGCCAGAGATTGGATACCTTCCACTAACAAACAGTCTCCATATTACCTTTCAAAACAGCATCTCTCATTGAACCAGGCACTCACCAGTTGGCTGGGCTGGCTGACCAGTTAGCCTAGGGACCCACCTGTCTCTGACACCCAACACCATGTTCACAGATACGTGCAAGCGTGCCAATCATTTTTACGTGAGTGCTAGGGATTTGAACTCAGGTCTTTATGCTTGCATAGGAGGCACTTTAAGCCATGAGCCATCTTCCCAGCCCTCAACACCCTGTCTTCACCCTGTTGCAGATTCCCAGTGCTGATTCTGCAACCCGAATCCTGTGGAAATACTTCCGTAAAAATAGAAAAATATGAGAGGTACAAGAAAAGCATCATAAGATAAATCATTTTCTTATACAGGTTTAACAAAATAATATCTATGATATTATTGCTATTAATTTTTGAAAGATCAGATACAGCACATTATCTTCTTAGAATGAGAAACAATTTGTTCTAGAAAATCAAGTCAACAGGCTGGAGAGATAGCTCATCAGTTAACAGTTCATACTGACCTTGCAGATTTCAGGAGCTTTGTTCACAAGCCCCTAACTACAGCTCCAGGGGACATCAAAGCCCTCTTATGACGCCACACTCACATGTACATATACATAATTAAAAATAAATTTAACAACAACAAAAAACAAGGTAAGTTCTCTCATAGAATACTTTCAAATTAATTTAACAAAACTAAACCAACTCAAGTTCTCTTGTGAAATATTTTCGATATTTATTCTAATAGTTGATTTTATCATTGTTGTTGCTTAAAGAGATGGGCTCTTGGGATGTTACCTATGCTGGCATTGAATTCATTGGCTCAAAATATTCTCCTGCGTCAGCCTCCCAAGTAGCTTTTGGATTGAATTTTGTTTGTATGTTTGTTGTTTGTTTGTATTGAGACAGGGTTTCTCTGTAGCTTTGGAGCCTGTCCTGGAACTAGTTTTTGTAAACCAGGCTGGCCTTTAATTCACAGAGATCCACCTGCCTCTGCCTCCTGAGTGCTGAGATTAAAGGCATGCACCACCACCACCTGACTTTCATCATTGATTTTTAACTAGATATAATTTTGTTTTCTCAAACAGAATGGCATAACTTCAAATATTATGTGTAATCAAAACATAAAATCACATTACTTTCAATCCCCAGAAAATGAGAGGTATCAAAACAAACAAAAAAAAGGAAAAGAAAAAAAAGAAAATGAGAGGTATCAAGAGAAGGTACCCCTTCTTTATTCCAGACTTCATATAATAGTGAAATCTGTGTTAGCATGGCTGACAGTTCGTTCTATGTGCACATTTGTAACTACAAAACAGGATGTTATTTCCTGCCTACTGACTTTTATGGATATGATCAGTATGCCTTTGCTATCAAGGCATATCAATTTCCTAGAAAATTTAATGTCATGATTAATATTAAAATTAAACATAACTCAAAGTATTCTCTGAGTAATAGAAGCAGCTGAGAGGAACCAATAAACCAATTAAAGAAACATCTAGCTTGAGTTGTTACATGATCTTGTTTGCACCAGAAACTTAATCTTTCTGTGAAGAATGACCTAATTAGTAACTAGAGTTCCCTTCTTGTGATAGAAAATTCTTGTCTCTCTGCTTAGTTCAATGGACTATAGAGTCTTGTTTATTTTTTCTCTAAGTTGAAACTATTTTAGCCAACTTTATTGAGAACTGATTATACAGTAAAATTTAATTCATTTAAATGCACAAAAAGTCAATACAATTTGACAAATATATGTGTGCCCTCTCATGCCTGACCTCGACTGGAGCCAACAGGCAAGGAAGGTCCACCCACCCACCCACATGAGACCTCCACGGGAGCCAGAAGGAAAGGAAGGCCCGTCCTGCCCTACCTCCACCACAGCTAGCAGGCAAAGAAGGTTCGCAGGCGTGTGCCCAACCTTTGCTCTGCCGCCAAGTGACATCCCTCATGGCCCCAACTCCACCATGAGGAGCAACCATCTGAGCATAGGATTCACTGGCGCCTGGTTGAGTGACCACCGGAAACACAACCCCAACTATACCAAGTGGAAGAAAACATGGGTAGAGAACAAAGTAAGAACACACTGAACAATTCAAAGAGCAACACAGCACCACCAAAAAAACAGTGGCTTGACCTATGCATGTGCCCATTATCACCATTTTATTTAATAATTGAGAATATTTTGCACCTACAAATGCAGTACTTGAATATAGCTCATGAATAAAGTAGATGGGATTGGCCTCAAGTGCTCATGGTATGACTTCACCACAGGTGTTAAGGCTCTTAGGAAGCACCATGGGAGAGGAGACAGGACATTCAGCAAGGCCTGGAGACAGAAGGCCCCTCTCTAGACAGTTCTAGAAATCTGCCCAAGAGGAAACCAGGACAGTTGCATCTGCTGAGCGTCTACTGTGTGTTATTCTACACACACGAGTTCTTCTAATAAAATGCTTCATTTAAAGAAACTGAACCATAAGTTTCTTTAATTAAACTATTAAACAATTAAAGGCTAAAACCACGAAGAGGACACTGGAAGCCTGAGTCCCTAACCCTGACACAGTGCTTTTTGAGATCTCCTAGCTTGGTTTGACGAGTGAGTTTGTACACATGAAGCCCGAAGGAAAGCCCCTTGCATGTCTGAAAACTCAGTGTTACCTCTAGTGGCTCTCTAACCACAAGCAGCCCAAGTGATCACTTCTCAGCCTCCCCTCACAGACTATACACCAAGGACAGGTTGAAGATCTTGTCTAAAGTCACACAGCTAGCATCTTCCCTCAGATTCCAAAGCTCCTTCTATATTATGGTTGAACTGGAAAGTAGCAGTGAGCTGGGGAAAGGGGCAGAGGAGAGCATGAACACATCCACATTTCCTTTTTCCTTAAAGTCTTCTTGGTCCCCCACCTCTCCCAGCACCTGTAAACAATGATATCAGAGGCCACCCCCAGGTCACCCCTTAGGAGCAGCAGCTCTTTCCTTCTCCCTGGAAGACATAAATAATGACAACTTGACTGTTCACAGCTCTCAGCTACAGCCTTCTCTGGGAATTACTTGGGACCAAAAGTAGATCACCCCCAAGGTCGTGTCCCATTTTTCAAGGGCTGCTTGTATCTATACTCCCTGGTTACCATGGCGCTCCAGGGGCTCCAGGCTCCTTCCTTTAAATGAACACCTGTGCAGGGCCATCCACTTGCAAAGCCACCACCATGGGATCGGCCATGATAGCTTCTGCCGCCAAGTTCTCTTCCCAATGTCCTTTTCTCAGTTCTGGATAGGTGCTACTCTGGGAATGCACCCAAATGAACTGGCTATGTGTAATCTCCGCAGAGGGATTTGCCTCCAGGAAACTCAGCCCAGGACGTGGGAATGAGAAATGGCCTGGGAACCCCTCTCCAGTGGGACTTTGGAAGGGGTTCAACTAGGTGCAGTATTGGTAGTAGCGGGCAGGCTGTAACAGGGCAACTGTTTAGCAGAGCTAATGATGGGCTCTGGGTTACTGGACCATGAAGAGGCATTTATGAAGCGTAGAGGAAGTAGTTACAAAGATCATGGGATTAAATGGTTGCTGTTAGATATTATTGGTGCATTAAAAAAGACTATGAAGATAGCGGTAATTAATCACCAGATTTAAAAGTACAAGTCAGAGTCTGCCCTTGGCAGTACACAAAGATCTTCATCTGCAGGCAGGAAATAGAAAAAAAACTGAAGATTAGACACTGGTGTAAGGAATCGAATGACGTCTAGAACCTGTCTGCTCAAGTCTGACACCTCTGTTTGATTCCAGGACCATGAGTGGGAAGGACACGTGAGTCAGGGTAGTCACACGGAAGACTCAGATGCTGATGAACCCATGCGTCTGTAGAAGGGACCCATGGCACTCGGTTAAAGACTAGTAGGAAAAAAGTCTATTAAGCTTTCTTGAAGATAAAACCTTGCAAGAGATCCACACAGCCTTGGATAAGACATCCCTGCAAATGTCCAGAGTCTGCAGCATCAGTGGCAATTTTACATGCAAGTAAAGATATTCTCTCTAGAATAATGAACAGCTGGACGTCCTAAGAGAGACAATGTTTTATAAACCTTTGAAGAGTTTGGAGAGAGCTCACCAACACTCCAGCCGTAATGTATTCCCAGCACTGGGAGGTAGAAAGAGGAGTATCCCATAAGCTCACTGCTCAGCCTGTCTAACAAGAAAATGTCCTTTCATTACAGGGCACTAAATGTCAATAGCATCTCAATCATCAGAATAGAAAAATAAAAACCAAACATTTGAGGCCAGCCTCTGCTGATGAGACCCACAGCTCTACCATGTTGGCATTTCTTAGTCCTTTGACTGTTCATCATATGCTAGCTCCCAAGGAAACCTGCTGTCTGCCACAACCCCGCATCTACATCTGTAGAGTACATACCTTCTTAATCTTTAAGGTGGCACCTTTGATTTTATGAAGGACGTACAGCCTGAATGCTCCACCATACTTCCAACGCTGCTAGTCTAAGTGACTTTGTTAACACTTAAGTATAATTATTTCCATTGACTTCATCTGCAGAGCTACCGTAGGCTCACCCCTGCAGGCTAGCATTCTGGGAGTTGTCTTAGTCTCCCTCTCTTATCAACTCAATCACTAAGGCCTTTGATGTTACCTTGTAGCATCCACAGGCTAGGACAATGGCATGTGGGAGATAAAGTTTATCTCAGCTCCTTGATGGAGACGCTAAAAGAGGAGCTAGGTCTTTCAGCAGAACAAATCCCTAAGGGTTATGTCTGGAACAAAAAGGAATGCTATGAAAGTCAAATGAAGGGACGATAGATGGGTCCCCGCTGGACTAGTAGTAGATACAGCCTCTCCTCAGAGCCAAAAGTCTGAGTCATGGGTGTTCTCTCCGAAGTGCTGATAAACACCAGTGGTGACAGATAGGACAAGATGTTCGCCTGAGGTCCAGCCACAGCAGGCTAGGACAAGAGCATTTGTCCTCTGAACAGCATTCTTTAACCTCACAGAAGCACATTACAAGTTGCACCATATACCTGGTGACATCACCAGCTTGCTAACTTGCTTTGTCTTGTATGACAAGAATTCCAAGGAACAGTTGCCTCCGCCCATATGAGGGGTGGGGGGCAGGTTCTCTCCATGAATAATGGGAGTGTTTGTAGTCAGACCTTAATCTTTCCTGGACATTCTCATTCTCATTTTGACCCACTAGCCCATTTCCCTTGATTCTTTTCCTTGAACAGTTCAGAGACGCAGCAATTGCTGTCAATGATCTATTTTTCTCAGGGGTTGTGCACGCCTACTTTTATAACCACTGTCCAAAGTTAGACCTTTGTCATATAAAAAAATGGTTATCTAGAAACTGAAGTGAAACAGATCAATCTAAGTGTGTTTTATCCTGCTGATGTAAGCACATACTCTTTCTGTGATCTTAACACCCAAATGTATTTATGTGCTGAGCTGGGCATTTGGCTCAGTGAGGAAGAGCGTTTGCTCTGCAAGCATAAGGACTTGAGTTCAAATCTGCAGCTCCACATAAAAAAGTCATCATTGACTGTGCATGTCTGTAATCACAGCCTTGGAGGGCAGACACAAGTGGATCCCAAGAGTTCGCTGATTAGCTGGCCTTAGCCCAAAGGGCAAGCTTCCAGTTTCATGAGAGTCGCTGTCTCAGGGCAATAGGCAGAAAATAATAGAAGACAGAAAAGTCTTGCTGTAGACACATAAGGCATCTCTCTCTCTCTCTCTCTCTCTCTCTCTCTCTCTCTCACACACACACACACACACACACACACACACATTTATATATATTGTGCTCTACTGATTTCTATATTCTTAGTGCATAGGACAACCTGGGCACAACCATAGACCTGTCAGTAAGTATTTGATTAATGAATTAAATATCCACAGGAAAAAATGACATTGGCAGATAATTTGGTGACAGTAGTAGGAATAATTGAGTTTCAGCAGTACCCCTAGTCCAATGGGAGAAACGTTCTGAGATGCCCATTGCATAGGTACTTCAAGTCACAGCACCAAACTTTGGATATATAATATTTTTCTTGTGGCAAAGTTTAGATTATAAATGAAATGTGTAAGAAGTTGATAATAAAATGAAATAAATATAGCAAGAACATATCATAATTAAAGGTATTTTAAAATTATGAAATATTTGCTTCAGGAATTTCCAATTTAACATTTTTAACTGCAGTTGGCCGTACATAACTAAGACCAGAAGGTAAAGCTACAGAGAAGAGACAGAAGATATAGACCTGGACACTGATCATGTATAATAGCCATGAAAGTGTAGGTTCTTGTTCTTTGAAATTATTTTAGGATAAGATAGCTAATTAAAGTTAAAGCGGTCCTGATGTTTAATGAGCCACATGTGGGAAGGTTGGTCTGATCATCTACTGTACTAATTTTCTCATTTGAACAAAGAGACGGATTTAAAGTAAAAATTAAAAAAAAAACTTCCTGTAATCATTATCTGCACCAGAAGGAAGCAGGTGGCCTGACAGCCTTTCTGTAATTGATTTGGCAATAATCATTACCTCTTGACCATAGACCGTGTTCTAGAAAATGGAAAGAGTGCATCTATGCGGCGGGTGTATCCTGGAAGCCACAGTGCCCGTGTGTTACAACAAGTGCCACGATGCAGCCACACACAGAGCACTGGGTGCACTGGAAGGGCTGTGGTGGATGCGCCTTTGAGGGAGGCCAGGACCAGGCTTCTTAAAGTGACACTTGGATCTGATTGAGCGACTCTATCCATGCCAATGAACTTACGCCAGAGTAGCAAACACATCCGAGCTCTGTTGATGTAGAGCGTGCACAGAAGTTTATTCCTCGTTCGCGTTCCCTATCTAATTCTGCTTGGCAAGGAACTACTTCTAAGTGCAGCCACCGAAAGCTTGGGTGGCAGACTCCATCTCCACAGGAACCCTCAGGATAGCTGGCACAGCGGACAACCTTGTCAGTTCTCACCTCTCTTAAAAGTTCTGTCAGAAAATGACGGCCTGATGCGTTGCACATCTGCTTACCACATCTTGGAAAATGTGAGTCACATAACCAGCTGCTTTAAAGGAGATGTCAGAGAGACAGCCTTCCAAGGACCTGACAGTAGGAGAAAATGATCCCTCGTAAGTAGCCCTGAGCATCTGCAGTTACTAAGGATGCAGGAGGCCATGCTACATAAAGGGAAAGGAGAGTATTCGACACAGAAGAAGGAGTGGATGGTGTCCCTGGAGGACAATATCTGATGGTATGTACAGTGACATACACACCAGACTGAGGCATGGGTCGGGGAGCCCTGGACATTAGAAACACTTGGAAAGGTAGAGCGGAGCCACATCGGGAAGGACCTCTTTAGCAAGCTGGAGTTTAGACTCTACCAGTAATAGAAAGGCCAGCTTCAAACCTTTTGACAGAGTCTGCATTTTCTAGAGGCAGGGCTGCAAGCTGAACGTGTGTGGGAATGCAGATTGCACTGGCTGGAGGCGCTGAGAAGTTACAGCTCACGGAAATAACAGGAGCCCTAGCGCTCTTTCACCCTGACTAGAAAAACCACAATTCTCTCTGTGGCTTGAGGGTGACTGAGGATTTGTCTTCAAATTAAAAGCAAATTACTGGCATTAAAGGTACTCTAGGGACCATTATCTATCCCATTATCCCATTATTATTTTTAAGTGAACCAAGTAGAACCAAAGATTATTAGAGTTCCCCTGGAGAATTTGTTGGGACATCTCCTGTTGTCCATTCAACATCTGGCTTATTAGAAACTTGTGAGGCTCATAGAGCAAACTTAAGGCTTTCTTGATTCTCTTCTCAGTGACCAGAAAGAGTAGAGGTTTTCTATAAAAATAGAAAACAGAGTAATAAGTAACTTTTATTTCCAACAGATATTGATGAGTGATCTCAAATGCAAACTCACTGTGGCAACCGATAACACGTGGGGACTTGATCTGTTATCTTCTAATATAAGTCAAGATTATAAATAAAGATATACACCTGGCTACCCAAACCCACTTCTTCATATGCTTATTCACCCACTCAGCCTTGGAAAACTTTCTCAGCGGATCTCAAAACACAAGTCAAATGCTCCAAGAAAATCTCTAACGTTTTATGAGAGCATGGAGCTGGGGTCAGAGCAAGGCAGAGGGTCAGCGCTTGGCCCTTCCTCGATCTCCATCCCACTCCAGTTGTGACCTTATTCACAGGTTGTCTCCAGAGCTTCAAGTTGAGGTTTTCAAGAGGGAGAAAACTCAAAGCAAAGCCTGGTGTGGAAGGAAAAGGCATATCCCCCTTTCTGTCCTAGCATACAAAACAGTAGCCTAACACACAGTCCTGTTGGCCTCCCGGTGTGGATGAGCAGAAGGCTGCATGCCTAGGGGAAACCTTACCAGAGCTGGGCTGCACCCTCAAATAGTTTCCAAGTGACCAGAAGTCATAACCGGCCTTGGAATTAGGACTCTTCCTTTCAAAAGCCTGTAGGTAACCATGTAAGGCATTACTGGGGCCTGAAGGTCCCACAGGTGCAGAAATAAGTCAGGCTTATTGCTGCTAGTGTGGCAGCGGGGGTGCTTAAAGAAATTTCTACTGTAATTTACTCAAATGCACTTATTGAGCACTGAATGTCCCGGAGAATAATGCACACATTTTAAAGGCATCTCTGAGAAATAAACATAATGTCAAAAAGCCTTTACCCTGGGAGCTTTGCCTATAATCATGGCTTTCCCTCGGGTGGGGTTAGCCTGTGCTTCTTTCATTATGAACAGTCATTTCTGAGGACACAGAGACACACCAGGTTTTCCTCACTCTAATCATATTCCCTTTGGCACAGAAGTAAATACTAAAATGCCCATGGGTGCTGTTTTCCCCAGACTCTGCATCCAGCTTAAGTGATAAAACAGAAAAGCTTTCCTCACATTGTTCCAAATTCCAAGTAGTATTAAAAAAAAAAAAAGGTTTCAATAAAATCAGTGTTCGTGGCAATACAACCGTTCCTGCTGCATTCCAGTAACGTTACCCACCTGTCGTGACCTCTGTCCACTGCCAAAAAGTGATGTGGAGAAAGGCAGGGTGTGTCCACATACAGTCTGCCCCAAAACACTTGAGGTGAGGTCACCTGACACAAGTGGTACCTCATCCAAGGAATTAGGTCTATTTTCTGATAGTAACCAAACCTCTGGAAAGGCCTCCTAAAACTTACTTTCCACATCTGTAAAAATCGCCAACTCCTCTTGAAGAGCAAACAGTTTCAGTTCCATAAACCAACAGCAGCATAAAAACAAAAAGGGGGAAAAAAATCAGGAAACTGCCAGCAAAATCAACTTCTTGGGTCAGGATTCAAATATTCCAGTTTCACGATACACATAAAACTTGTTATTGCATTGCATGGGGAAAGCTGTTTCCAGTGGCCCATCCATCTTTTCTGTTTTAGTGTGTATATCTTAATACCCCGGGGTCATGGTTGCCCCCCCCCCCCCGCGCCCAGTTCTCACCACAGGTGTGCAGCCATCAAGTTCCGCGTGCCGCCTTTATGTGTTAGGAAAGACACTTAGCTTACTCCTTCACAAACCAAGTCCATTTCCTCGCATAGATTAAAGTTGGAAGACTGGCCCTCTATACCCAGCCTTCTTCCCCTGCACCTTCACCCCATCAAACTAATGTTTAGGGGGCGGGAATTTATCTGGTACTAAGACAAAAGTTACACTGGAGGCCCTTTGATCGGCCTCTCTTTGGAGGTGAGAGATGACAAGCACCTCAGCGGATGATTGCAGCCAAACTCTTGGCTCCAGCAAACGTTCCCCAGCACCGTCCTCTGGACTGATATAAAGTCCAGGTTGACAAATAAGAAACACAGTCAGATTTCATAAGCCAAAAGTCCTTTCAGAGGCTCTAATAAAAATATGATTTGGAGATGGATATTTCCATTCAAATTAAAATACCGCTGCACGTTTGTGTCAACAGTGAGCCATATACACACAGTGGTCCTCTTAGGTTTTAGTGCAATGTAGGGGTGCAGTAGACCATGGTATCTGGGTCTGTATTAGCTCACATAGGATGTCCACATAATGACCAAATGGCCCAGTGTGGCATGTGTCTGAGTGTATTCTGTCCTTAACCCATAGATGCCGAGTTTCATGAGGGACTATTTCAGAATGGGCCATGCTACACTTTCTGTTTGACTTTTATTAGAATTTTTTCACCCCAATGACAATTATCTAACTTGTGTATTTATTTAGGGGTGCTTAACTCATTTTTAACAAATAAAGTTGTATGCTTTTGAGAAAAAAGATCATTTTTTAATTTTTCAAAAATATATATTTTGATAAATTACTGTTTTTACTGCTTCTTTTTCTTAAACCCAATGTTTATTCATTCGTTCATAAATTCATTTTGTTACTTTGTTTTGTTTTGAGACAGGCTATCACCAGGTATCCTTGACTGACTGGCCTGGTCTGGAACTCACTAAGTAGACCATGCTGGCCTCAAACTCACAGAGATCTAATTGCATCTGTCTCTTCAGTACTAGGATGAAAGGCCTGTTCCTAAATTTAGTTTATTTGATACCTGCAAGAGTGATCCCTCTGCCTTAAATTTTCTGATGGAAAAGCAATCATATTTTAAACAATGTTTCAATTATTCCCTCAGGCTTTGTGAAAACAGAGCTTCTGCTGCTGGACACCCTGGAAAACCTCTGCTGGACCCCCCCTAAAAGGCGTAAGAACTGGGGGTGACGGCATAACACCCAGATCTTAGCAGCAGGGAGACAACACCAAGGCTTCCAGTCACCCAGCCACGGGACCCAGCTTTTTATCACTTAACTGATCCGTGCCACAGACCCAAGGGCCACCGTGCCACAGCCGCGAAAACAGTCAAATCCTTCACCTTATTGAACAGATTTTTATTAGTGAAGGATCCCCAAACTGTAATTATAAAATATTCATTTTACCAATTAATAACAAATTGTTAAACCTTAGAACACTGAACCTGTGGTGATTGAACTATTTTGTTCTTTTTTGCTTTATTTCAACAAAATTGGCCAAGAAAAACTTTTGCATGTGTACAATGCATCTTGGTGATATCCACCACCCACCCATGCCTCACTTTCAATTCCCCTCTCCCAAGGTCTCTCTGCTAACATGTCCCTCTCCCAAATTCATGCCTTTCTATTTTTTTTCTTACATTTTATATTTCTCTAAGTCCACACGTTTAGCAGTGAAACCTATCAGGAAATTGACTTGGTGTATAGGAACGGACAGACCTAAGTCACAATGGATAATAATAACAGTCTGATTTAGAATATAGAGAACCCCACTTTAGAGGGGTTGGAGAGATATCTCAGTGGTTAAGAGCACTTGATGGTCTTCCAGAGGAACCGAGTGCAATTTCCAGCACCTACATAGTGGCTCACAAACATCTGTAACTTCAGTCCGAGGGACTCCAATACCATCTTCTGGTAACTTCAGGTACTGTATGCATGTGGTACACTTAGATACACATGCAGGCAAAACATACCACACAGACACACAATAAAATAAAAAGGTATTAAAATTAAAATTTACTTATTTATCTCAACATCAAGTAATTCGATATAATAGTTATGTATAGGTAATAACATACATAAAATAAAACAATTTAAATATTTATTTTAGCAGAAAACACGTGAATAGGCTGCTGGACTCTTAGGTTCACTGGCATAAATGTGCTTGTTGTATTTTATGAAATATAAAGTGTAAGTTTGAGCAGTAAGAGTCCCAGTCAGCTCTGCGGTTATCCTCCCTCCCCTTACAGGAAATGAAAATGGAACAACTGAGGAAGGCGGAAGCTATAAATATGATCCAGGTCACCAATGCTTCTCAGTACAGACGATGATCCTGGCCAGTGTCTCACAATCTTGCTTGTATCGTCACAAATGGAAGACTCACTTGACAGATAATTTTGTTATAATTTAATAACACGGCCCTATCCTTATTTAGGAAGTGGCTCGAGTCAAGACAAATGGGAATTCAAAGCCCAGGCAAGCTTATTTTTATTACTGTCAGGTATTCATAATCACAAGTTTAGAAGTGAAAACTAGGCAGGGTAGTTCTTTAGTGACGAATAAGAAAAGGAAACCATATTTCCTCGAATGGTTCAAAATAAAAAAAAAAAGGCAACAATGAAAATCCCAAGTCGTCCAAGATGACCAACAAGCACAAAGGACAGTGAGGTTGATGGGCACTGGGGTCCTAGGCCCAGGAAGTTGAGGTGGGGTAGCAGTGTCACAGTTCCTGACTGGTGAAGGCAACCCCATCCTCTAATATCACAAAGCCCTCCTCTGAAAGGACTGCCTGGGGCTTCTGGGAAATAAAAGCAGCAGATAGTTGCACTGATGTGAGTCTCCTCCGGACGGCAGGTCAGAAACAGGCAGAGAAACCTTCACAGGCCACAGGCCTTGATAATTGAGTCTCATCTTCAGGAAATGATTTTAGGATTGCTTATTCCGCTGATTTTAAAAGTATGTCTCGGGCACTTTCAGTGCTCCTTCTTCTATCCCCTGAATCTTGAACTTGGAGCAGACTCAACACAGGCTTGCTAACAGACATGGCGTGAAAGTGCCAATGTATGACTGTCGGGGCTGAGTTACACTTGACATTGCCTCAGATCACTGCCTGTGGAGGGAAGCCCACTGCCTTGCCGTGAGATAGCCAGAGTGGCCAGTGGATGGGCCACACAAGAGGAGTTAAAGCTTCTGCCAGAATGCGCCTCACCCTCCCCCCCACCACCACAAGGGCCAGCTAGTGTGTGGACTACAGATTTATAGGAGAATGTGCCTTCCTCTCATGCCCACCTCAGAAAATACAAAAATATATTATTGTAAGTCATTAAATGTGGAGCATTTTGTTAAAAAAAAATGGACTATTAATGCAGATCCTATAAAACTTTGACGTAGGGACACTGTTGTAATGTTTATAATACCAGAGTAAAAACACTAAGCATTCGATACTAAATAGTGATTAAAGTATTACCATGTTTCTATTTAAAACATGAAGAGTAAGGGGTAAAATGATGTGCTCAATAAGATTAGTAATAGAGGAACTTACAGTGCTAAATGAAAGAATAATTAGGAGTAACAACCCTAAACTATGAAAAATGTCTAAAATCTGCATGCCCATAAAAGAGAATATAATGTAGGAGTTGCTTTCTGTTGATGACATGATATTTTAAATTTTCATCACTGGCCTTTAGTTCCCCAGTACTGTACAATAATATTTTTGGATCATGACTAAAAAAAATATCAAGATGAAAAGCTGAGAGGAGAAAGTTCAACAATTAGGACAGTGGAGGTATTCTCTGATGCTGGCCTTCCTTTCTCATGGTTACCACGCTGTCCTCAGTGAGCTGGAGACATACTATTCCCCCAAATAACCTCATCTTACACTGAAAACTGTTCCTTACATGAGCTTTACATGAAGTAATACAAGTAGGTTCCAAGGAAAGTTTCACTTCTGTATTCTATAAATAAAACTATCTGTGGAGCACATGACCATAACTTTCAGTGGCTATGTTATATTACCCATAATTGCAACACATTGTCAAATACAAATCACCCTTGTACTCATTTTTTATCCAAAAACAGCCTTCCAACTGTAACTTATAATTATAATTATCAACATTTATGTAATAAATGCCAATAAGGAGTTTTACTTTAAATATTCTGAAAGCTGGGTCCTCAAGAGCCTATATGTTTAGCTTTTATTTGCAAATAATTCTGGACCTCATGCTAAACTGTGAAAAACACTGTTTTCAAAACATAAAAGTTATCCACTCACACAGACCTTACATATTTTTAAGGATTTGCCTATCATCTGGTCTCCAGGCCGATGGTTGGTGACGGCCTGTCTGGTTTATTGTGTCACTTACCTATTTATAAAAGATGTCTGGTTGAGATGAATCAAGGCTTGTTTTACTTCACAAGTATGAGGACCTGAGTTTGGTCCCCAGCACAGAATAAAGTAAGGTGGGAATTCCATGCAGATAGGGGAAGAGAGAGTAGGCAGAGTCAAAGAGATAGAGCATGTAGCTGCCAAAGGACACAGACGCCAGAACTTTAGATGATAAGCCACAACCATATGGTGATACACAGATTAATAGAAATGGGTTAATTTAAGATGTAAAAGTTAGCCAGGAATATGCCTAAGCTAATAGGCTAAGCAATGTTTTAATTAATATAGTTTCTGTGTGATGATTTTGAGTCTGGGCAGCTGGGAAATAAACAAGCAGCCTCTGCCTAAATATATACAATACATTAAAAAATGAATGGGGTATCAAACTTTTCTTAGAAGAGTATAAAAAAATCTAGTAAGTTAATTAACATTCACCAGTGGCTTCTATGTATACCATGTGTGGCTCGCTGTTTAATAAACTCCTATAAGTCATGGGCTTTTCCACTGTTTTTGTTTTGTTTTGCTTTTTAAAATTGGACAAGATAACATGAGAATAATGAATGCATTTGCTTGCTATGAAAGAGGCTGTGACTAGTTTGAGCCAATAATAGTATCTCAGAGGAACTCATCTCGCTTTTTGGTCTGGTCATAGATGAATCACGGATTTACAAAGATTAGGAAGCATTACCCTAAAGATAGAATAAGACGTTTCTGGTTTAAGGTGTGAGGTTGAAAAGAATTTCCTACTGTTTACCTTATGAGGGCATGTTCAAAGGCATTATGTGAATTAAATGATTTAATCTGAATAATGGCCCTCTCATTAAGGTACTTGGCAGACTGGAAAGTTAACATCATAGGTGTTAAATATGTTACTACTGGTCTCCTGTGCAGCGGGGGATGAGTTTGAAACCAGCAAGCATGGCTTGTTTTATGATCCTCTATAGTGACCCATCAAAAATCTTAAAGCTGTAAAAAACAGTGAAAAAAGACCGTCTTCAAAAACCACATAAAGAAAGAAGTCATCTTCCACCAGGAAAAGTAGTTGGTTCTGGAATGGAGCAATGGAGTTTGGCTCAGGACCCAGTTGTCAGCTTTCCCAGAAACCATGGTGGTGGGCTAACAAAAATCTGAGACCTCTCATAAAAACTCTCAATATAGAAGAAAAGAAACAGCTTTATTACCCTAGCCATCTTCTGACAGACAAATAGTGAAAAGGGATCAACAGGAGAAGTAGTCAGATCTGAGAACAATGCCAAGGCCAAGGGCACCCCCCCCCCATCACTCTGAAGCTTAAGAGTACAATCAAAACTCAGAACATGGAAACCAGAACAGGGAAAAGGCAGAGGCAACACTGAGTAATGTATTCAGATTTACTAAGATCAAAACGTGTTCTATAGGGCTAGAGTAGACCAAAAGGTCCTTGGTAAACCCCAGAATCACAGAGGGCAACAAACAAGCAGAATGTAAGCACTGTTAGGGAGGATTAAAACCGTGGTATAGTGGCTGGAGCACAGCTCAGTTAGTAAAATGCTTGCTGTGTAAGCATAAGGACCTGTGTTCAGATCTCCAGCACCCTTGTACATGGCAGGCACAGAGGCAAATGCTTGTAATCCTAGACCAGGACATATTAGCCAGCCAGCCTAACCAAACCAAAGAGTTCATGACTAATGAGAGACCCTGTGTCAAAGAATAAAGTGAAGAGAGATTGAAGAAGATAGCAGACACCAGTCTTCGGCATCCACACCCACATGTGCATACACACCTGAATACCCATACATGTTCACATAACCACACAAACACAAAGCAAACAGTAAGGAGACAAGATCAATAACATAGTCAGGATATGAAGAGAAAAGGTGGTGCTGTGAAGAAAAGGGCTGGTATCCAACTTTCCATAGCAAAGGACCAAATCTACTGTTTACAAGGAACTTTTTTAAAAAAAAAAACTCATGGTTCTGCCAATTTCTAACAAAAAATATTATTTGTTACACATTTGTTTAGTGTGTGTGTGTGTGTGTGTGTGTGTGTGTGTGTGAGAGAGAGAGAGAGAGAGAGAGAGAGAGAGAGAGAGAGAGAGAGAGAGAGAGATGCTTTCTCCTGTGCAGCTCACGCAGAGATCAAAGGACAGCTTGTTCCAGGGATCCAATTCAGGTTTGCAAGCTTGGCCACAAGCATCTTTATATGCTGAACTATCTCACAGGCCATGGTATGTTTTTTAAAGTTATTTTTTAAAAAACTGAGTATTAATGAAAAATTTTAAGGTTCTATTTCCCGAGATATATACCTGAACTATAAATACATATAAGTATGTATATTCAGCTATTTTCTTCCACTTCAGCTTTTCTTTTTCTAAGCAGTCAAAGTTAAATTTGATGCTTTTATAGTAACACAAGCTACTGTGGTGTTGCTGCAATTTGATGAAAGAACTTAATGTCTACTTGTTTCCAGGTATTTGTATATTTCAGCCAATCCGCATCTATTGCTTGTGTGGAGATAGACTCAAACTCTTGTTTTATTTATACCTACATTTTCTTCATTTTTTTAATCAAAGGGAAATAAATATACATTGCTTTTATACTTATTTATTTCTATTTTATGTGTATGAGTGGTCTCGGTGTTTGTATTTATGGGCGCCACGTGCATGCTTGGCACTATGAGGCCAGAAGAGGGCATCATTGCCACTTAAAATTGGAATTGCAGGTGTTTGTGAGTCACCGGGTGGGTGCTTGGCACCTAAGTCAGGTCCCCTGAAAGAGCAGTCAATGCGCTTAGCTGCTGAGGAATCTTCCAGCCTTGATGTGCATCATTTTTTAAAAAGCAAAAGGGTGATTAACCGGAGGACAGGGAGAAGGAGAAGAAGCCGGAGGGAGGAGTCAAAGCAGGAGAGGCGGGCATTAAACCTGGCTTTGCTAGTAAGAGAAAACGACGTGCTCTTCTGTTAAAGGGAGACTTGAGATGAAAGGATCATTGAAATATGGGTTTACTGAGCCATGACAGATGCTAGCCAGAAAATGACCAAGTCCTGGGACATGTTCCCACAGCTACCAGCCAGCAGGGCTAGACAGCAGCTGGAAACAGATCCAGTAGAACTCGACCGAGAGCATTTTTATAATGAAGATTCTGGGAAAGAGGCAGAGACTCCGTTGGCTAGAGGTGAGAAGGGTGGAACAGTGTAAAGCGGGGGATCTGGGAACTGGAGACTGGTCCAGCGGCTGGGGGTTTAAGCAGAATGCACTGGCCCCTGGCAATCCATCACTGGGCTTCCAGGCTTGGATTTTTGGCTGTTGTTTGATTGATGGGTTTTTGGTTTTTGAAGAGGAAGTCTCACTGTCTGGCACAGATTAGTTCTGAATTCACCATCTACCTGTCTCAGCTTCCTGGGTGCTGGGATTACAGGAATGTGCCACCACAATGCCCAGCTTGACTCAGTTTTAACAAACATTTAGGAAGATTGAATAAGTTTGGCTTTGTCAATAAAGTTAGTTGGATCCCTATCAAGTTTCTCCTCCTTTCCCCTGGCTCTTGTAGTTAGATTTAGGGCATCTTGGGATTTATCTCTCATCACTTTTCTGTGTGCTTTTATACACTTAAAGGCCCATTCTATGAAAAGTAAAAGAGGAATAACAAGATATAAATAAAACTGAAATCCTTTCCCTCCTTAAATCGGGTAATATGTAAAACTCACACATGGTTGGAATGATCTATGATATTCTAAAATGTCAGAACCTTCAGACCTCCCATCTAAACTCCATGTTCCATTGTATGCACTCTTTCTATGTATGTTATACAGTCTGCTTCTCTTACTACCCCTTACCTCTGTGACTACCATAAATACCGCCAACAAGTTCTGAAACTTGAGTCTAAAGAATTCTTCCCTTCAAGAACACCGAGAATGAAATAAAACAATGGAATTCTGGGTTCCCTTGCGGTTTTTGCTGAGTTGACAGAGCAATGAAAACTAGCAAGAACATGTTTCAATCTATGTATTAACAACCAGCATGTACGTAAGCCAGCTAACCAAACAGGCACAGGAGTCTCAGGGGTGTTTCTCCTTCCCCAGTCTGGCTAGGCTTGGGACTCATAGGCTGTACTGAGCAGGTCACGTGGTTTCTTGTAGCATGATGGTGAGATGATTCTTTTTTATGACTTTAGGAGAATCTTGGAAAGAGTCAGCAAACTGTGAAAATCTCAGAACTAATGATTAATATCACAGAGTCAGAATACAGAGTGAGTGAAATGCTCCTAGCTTCCTCATAGTTCCTTCTTTTTTAGTACCTATTGTGCTGTGCTCTGTTGTTTCCACAAGACTGCTGAGGCTTTAACCTCTGAGCTGTGCAGTTGCTCAAAGAACCATAGAGCCAGGACAGTGCTCATGACAGGATTTATTAAGTTTTTCAAAACTCTTAGTAATAAATCCATACTTTAATTTCCTTCTGAATTTACTTTCAAGTAAAAACTATTTTTGCTTACCAAAAAAATAACCATCAGGTACATGGTCTTCTCTGACACTGGTTATGACATTATCAGAGCGGGAGGACTTAGACAAGAATGCTGTTTTTACATCCTAACCCCTGCATTGGCCTTTTTCATACAACATTTATATTTACTTCACACACCATTTCATTTTATTTTATTTTATTTATCTACTCTGAGTCAATAGAAATTCTAAACTTCTGGTTAAGAATGGAAGGCAGCCGGGGAGATGTTTTAGCAGTAAAGAGCATTTATGGCTCTTGCAGAGGGCCTGGGTTTGATTTCCAGCACCCATGGGGTGGTCTATAATCATCTGAAACTATAGTTCCAAGGGATCTGATAGTATCTTCTGGCCTCTGCGAGCACCAACTGTCCAAATGGTACACATAATATATGCAGGTTGTCGTTGCTGTGATAAAACACCATGACAAAAAGGAATTTGTGGAGGAAATATTTCTTTCGGCTTTCAACTCTCAGGTAAGCCTATTGTTGAGGGAAGTCAGGGCAGGAACTGGAGTACTCTTTACTCCTCATGGTTTGCTCAGTTTGACTTCATATACAGCTCAGAACCACCTTCCCAGTAGTGACACCATTCACAATGGGTTGGGCTGATTTACGTCAATCAACAATCAAGAAAAAGCCCTACACCATTGATGTCTTGAATGGAAACATAATACAGTAGAAGTTTCACAAAATGTATTCATATATAAAAGACATCTAAGTGGAATTATTAACTAACAGTTAAGACTAATTAAACATCTCTAACTACCAAATGAAACCTCTAATGCCAGTAATGAATTACATCTAATCAAGTTGTTGCCAAAGGGGCCCCCTGGGAACTTCCAAACAATCCAGGGTAAAGGCTATCACAAACTGATGGGAAGGTCCTATTGCTACATGGAACGCCTAACATAATTCATTGAACACTGGTAAGCCAAACTGGTACCCACCTAGAGACTTTATCCCTAACGACTAGTGTTCATGGTATTTGAAGAGACACTGAATATTTCCAGAAAGGAAAGAGAAATACCAAACCAAATATAAACCCTCCAAGCTCCAATGGTGGCCAGCCTGAATGATATACCAGTGAAATTGTGGCACAAATGTTGTGGGAGTAACCAATCATTATCTGATTGGATTTAAGACCTACTCTAGGAGTTGAAACCCACACCCAACAGTGCTTGGGTGGTGCAGGACAATTGTATTCTGTCAATTATGTTTTAAATAAACACTGATTGGCCAGTAGCCAGGCAGGAAGTATAGGCAGGACAACCAGACAGGAAGTAGAGGTGGGGCAAGGAGAACAGGAGAATTCTGGAAAGATGGAAGCCCATTCCTCCTCAGTCCTGTCCAGACACCAAACAAATACTAATAACACTCTGCTAAAGGAATGTAGCAATAAAATTACTCCTATAGACGCTCTGCTGTACTAAGAGATTAGTGCCTTGTTTAGCCATCATCAGAGAAGCTTCTCCCTACGGTAGATGGTAACAAATACAGAGACTCATGTCTTAGTTAAGGTTTCGGTTGCTGTGAAGAGACACCATGACCACAGCAACTCTTATAAAGGAAAATATTTAACTGGGTGGCTTACAGTTCAGAAGTTCAGTCCATTATCATCATGGTGGGACATGAAAGCATGCAGGCAGAAATGGTGCTGGAGAAGGAGCTGAGAATTCTACATCTTGATTCCACAGGCAACACGAAATATATTGCTCTAAGCATAGTTAGCATCAGAGATTTCAAAGTCCACCCCCACAGTGACACACTTACTCCAACAGGGCCACAGCGACACACTTACTCCAACAGGGCCACACCGACTTCAACAAGGCCACACCTCCTAATAGTGCCACTCTCTATGAACTTACGAGGGCCAATTGCATTCAAACTGCCACAAGGACTCATGTTTCATCTTCTCCATGTGCTGGAGTGTAAAGCCCATCACTAAGTTTTATACTCCTGTTCGTTTCCATTCCTTACTTCCATGCTTTTGGTCAAACTCTTCTCTTGCTATGGATTGCTTTCTTCTTGATTAGTCTCTTATAAATTCTCTGTGAGTCAGGTTTACAATCTTCCCTAAGATTCAGCCTTATTCATTCGGAGAGAAATAACCCATTTTTAGCTATTCAATTTTAATAGTTTGCTTTCATGGTCATGTCAAAACAGCCTCATTGAATTCAGGACATTTTTTTATTTGCCTTAACACTTCTAGATCCTAGGATAACGCCTACTACAAAACTAGTGCTTAACAAATAAATATTCATTTACTATATAAATATTATATAAAGGCAGTCAAGTCAGCCTTTAAAAATTTTCTGTGTTTCTCTTTCTCTTTAAATTCACCACCTAAGGCAATGTGGCCAAAACATTTCGTGTTGAAAGGCATTTTAGAATTCAATAATGCATGCGTTTATGAGTATAAGAAAATGAGGACTGAAATGGTTAAGAATAAAACTACATGAAAACTCAAAGGATGTTTGTTGTGGAAATCAATACTGATGTATTTGTGTCTTACCAAATGATAGCCAAATGTCACCCATTTGTCTCATTTTTTTCCATGACTTTATAGATGGACCCTTTGCTTCGTTTTATACAGTGTTTTATCAGTTATCCCAACCAGAGCATGAGATCTTAAATGATGCCCGAGGTTTAAGTTATTTGGACCTTTTCATGGTCCCTGACACCTTCTCCTTCAGCCAGATGCTGGCTGTCATGCAAGGGAAAGGATTTTATTGCCTCCTTAACACCTTCTGGTTACTCTAGGCTCTTAATTTGTTCCCCCTAGGGCAGTTCCTGAGTGAAGGCTGGACCTCAGAGCCTCCTAGTACTTTCTGCATTTATCAATGGGGCAAATCATTTTGTAAAGCTGCCTCCACCTTTGACAGTGGCCTCTCCTGGGGGGAGGGGGGGAGAATCCCTATATTTGCCACAACCGGTTACTAAAGAAACCACGTCCCTTTAGACATATTTCTTCCCACATCACATCAATCAGGACTGGAAAATTGACTTAAGCAAGCACCATTTGATGAGAATCAAGATGCCTTTGGTCATAATGGTTTTCTATGGGGAGGGGGCTTTTCCCCTAATTATACCAATTACCCTGACTTTCCAGGTCTTTTAATTGTTACAAAATAGCTTCTCATTTCCCAAGATTCTATATGACTTTTTAATGGAATCTCATATGGCTAAAAGAGTTAGAAACATTTAGGATTATTGAATTAGACAGTCATTGGGAGAAATTAGCTGTGGAAAGCCTTAATAATTCAAACTGAACCTCAATAATTGAACTTTTGTTGTTTTAGCAGGTTTCATTTTCTGTAGCGTGAGTATCGTTATTAAGAAATAAAGGAATTCTTCACTAGATCTTAACCAAGAGGCCAAGAAATGAGAAAAACCATGAAATTCTTAATAAATACAAAAGGAATTAGAAAACTATGAAATCACCATTAGTCAAATATTATTTTAAGAAACATCAATAGATGTCAAAATGAAAGGGCAAAAATACAAAGAGAAACAACAGATCTTTGTATTATCTCGTAGTTTCTCTTTCCCAGATACCATCAAAACAGGGTAAAAATCACGAGTTTACAATAAAGAAGTCCCGCAGGCATGAATCACAGTAAACCAAGTGAGCAAAGTTGGTGGCAGGAAAAAGGGAAACTGCAAATGTCCTCTGAATTCTAATGCCTTGAGAAGGCTCCAACATCCCTTGCCAGATGCTCCCACCAAAAGGGAAACATTTCAGTCTGACCCCACACAGAGTCAGGTGAGTCCATTGGCAGTTCATCAAATGACTGACTTTTCAAGAGTGTAGAGGTCACAAAAGGACCATCACCGAGGAGAGGGGACCAAACATTCGTAACAATTCATGCAATATGGCAGCCTGGAGTGGCATCTGGATGAGTGCAGGAACCTTCGTGAACAAGGATGTGCCGGAGGTACTGTCTTGGCTCTTGCGATGGCCTGTGGTTACAGAAGATGCCAATTTCCCTGCAGGTGGGGAAGAGGCTCACAGCAACTTTTTCTACTAGTGGAGCAACTCTCTGCTAAGTTTAAGTTATCTCAGAACGAAACGATTAAAGGAAAAGGGATCGCAGAATTCCAGGCAATTAAATCTTTAGGCAGTCATTCCTTTTCTGGAAACAAGGAAGTGGCAGATTGAAAGGCGCCTGGGTGGACGCGTTTGTGACCTATCTGCAGCAGGTGATGTAACTAGATGAAACAGCTCCTGCCTTGGTTGACCATAGCTTCACCTTCGACACCGGCTCAGGTGCTCTCAGTTCCTACCCGTGTCCCCGCCCACTCAGCACTCAATCCTGTCTACTTTCCTCACCAGACTAAGAGTTTGATTTTGATGCATCCAGATAGCCAGTGCATAGCATGGACAGGGACTCCTAACTAACATCGTATTTCTGAACAGTCATCTTTATCTTTAATTTCCTTTTACTTTAGTCTTAATCTCTTTTTAGTCTTCTTTCATAGAAAAATAAAATTTTATAATCATGATGCAGGTTGAAACCTATTCTGAAAATCCAAACTCTGGAGCCTAGAAACGTAGCTCAGTTTGGTAAACTGCTTGTCTGGTAAAATAGACAGATCCCTGGTTTGGGTCCCCAACACCCCCACAAGCCTAACAAGGTAAAACAAACCTATAACCCCAGAACTCAAGAAGGAGAAGAAAGAGGATCAGAATTTCAAGGTCACCCTCAGATATGTAGTGAGTTAGTCAGTGAGTTAGTTAGGCCACCTGAGATACTTTCTCAAATAAAATAAAAAGTTCAGGGGGTGGAGACTGGAGAGATGGCTCAGCAGTTAAGAGCACTGACTATTCTTCCAGAGGTCCTGAGCTCAATTCCCAGCAACTACATGGTGGTTCACAACCATCTATATAATGAGATTTGGTGCCCTCTCCTGGGATGCAGGTATACATGCAGGCAGAGCATAATAAATAAATCTTTAAAATAAATAAATAATAAAATAAAAAGTTCCAAACTGCAAAACACATTGAACACCACAACTGGCCTCATATGACATGCCACAGTAAAAATGCAAACACAGAAAACACTATAGAAAACTATCTTTGGGCTGTATTTATAAGGTACTTATGAAAGGTATGCGAATTTGTTTAGACTTGCATCCCGCCTCCAAGACATCTCATTTATTCACATGCAAATATTCAAAAATCCTCATATACCTGACATTGGAAAGGTTTCTAGTTCCAGGCACAGTAGATGAAGAACACTTCATCTCTATCTTCCCCCTACCTATGTCTCTTTTAATTTCTAAGTATTTCTAATTGTTACAGTTCACAATGCCAATTGGAATATCTCCTTGTGTCTCTTTTGCTTGCTATTCTTTGAGACGGGGTCTTGTACAGAGAGATGACTGGCCTCAAACTCACTCAGTTTCTCAGCCCCCTGACCTGAGACTGCAGGTCTATACCCATATTGGGTCAATTTCTGCATTTAAAAGAACATTTGGAGGGGCTGTGGATAAAGCATTGGAGCTCTTTCAAGCATGCACATGGCTCTTGATTGGATCCTTGGGCCTGAAGGGGAAAAGGCAATGAGGCACGCTCGCCCGTGTTTTTACTTAACTCTGTGAAGTAGGTGGGCCCTGTATTCAAACAAGAAAATCAAGTTCCTGACATGTTGACTGATGGGGAAAAGAAGCAAAACAGAAGTGGGGGCTCCTGAGTGCTGAGACTCTGCTGGGAGAGCCTAAAAGCTCCACAGGGAGGCAGTGCTTCGGGTCTCATGAGCACCAAGGAGTGCCCAGTGCCCTGTGTGATGTCAGTGTAGGGTACAGACCTGAGTAAACCCAGATGAAGAATCTCTTGGGTCTGGGGAGCACCATGAGAGACTCAAGTGTGGGGAAACCAAAGAAATGGGTACCCATGTTTTTGCCTTCCTAATGGAGAAGGACAACTCATTGTCTCCCTCACAAGACCTTTTTTTTCCAAGACAGAAAATTCTCACAAGTGTCAGAGACCCTATTTTTTTCAAAATATAAAAATAAAAAGAATGGTTTCTGTTATTCCAATGCATTTGCTCTCAAAATACACAGCGATTAGAGAGAGCTACGGTGCTTGGCAGGGCCTTCAGACCACCCTTAGGTTTTGTCTGTTCCATTCTTAAAGGCCCTGGGAATTCTTGGCGCTCAACTCTCTGTTTTCACAGCTTTGCCCGGCACCTGTTCCAAAAGCAATTGGAAGGGCTTGACTGGAGCCTTAATTTTCAGCTCCCAAGCAGGAATGTTTAGGATTTAAGGTATAATGCTGTATTTTACAGTGCAAGACCTGAAGCTTTTATGTGGAATTATACCATAAACCACATTTTGGGTTTTAGTGAAAACAGTATATTTCAAAGGGATTTTTGTCCTCTCTGCAAGAAGACAAACACAAGCATGAATGATAACCACGTGGGAAGGGAAAAGTACATATTTGCTGTTGTTTTTATTGTTTGGACCCCCTTCGTTAGATTGTAAACATCTCCCTGTAGAGTAAACAATATATGTTTCAAAGAACCGATTAAGGATGTGCTCAGGATGTTCATGCTTGCCCACCTTCATGAACCAAACTCCTTTCCACTTGCCCACTGTACTTGAATTATTCCTTAATCGTCAATAATAAAATTATTACATGCTAATTAATTCAGCGTGTCCATGAAATAGGACCCCAAACTGTTAATGGAGTACTGATTAAATTCTTTCGGGGAAGATTTACGCCAAAATGGCCAGAGAAAAGGGAGCCTTTTATAAGCTTGGAGCTTATTAGCATGCCAGCCTGGAGAAAGAGGACCTGAGTTTAGTGGGGACTCTGTCTTCACTCCTAGAACTTAAAACGTAAATTCCAACCTCCATGTAAGAATCTACTAAAAAGGAAAGGAAGGACAGTAATTAGTGAATGTGATTTAAAAAGACACTGAATGTCCATGAGGACTCTCATCCTAGCTAGGCAGCTGCCAGGCCTGGTTGAGGACAACAGGGCAAGCTAAAGCCTGGATTCCAGCCAGGTTAGAATGTACTCACCTGCTGAGTATCACAGTGTGGAGGGAGAGGATCCACCTCCCGTGAGAAGCTGGCATCGAAGCTTCCAATAACAGCACTCGGGAAAAGGGGCACCGCAGATCGTAGCAGTGGGGAATGGGTAGAAGGCAGGGCCAGGGCCTGGGAATGACTGTGTTGTGGTCCGTGGGGTGCCAGGGAACACGAGTGAGCATTGGTCACAGCTCCTCTGCAGAGAGTGGGGACAAGAAGATGGAACACATAGTCACAGTCTCGTTGTTTGTTCTTTTTTCTGACACTGGGTTCTGAATTATGTACCTGAGCATGAAAAGTGCTGGCAAAAAGCTGTGTCTGCAGAGACTGGCGGCTCAGGTGCTCAGTACTGTGGAGAGACTGGAATGTGACAGGTCCGGAGGCTAATTACTTATTATGGGCAAGCTTTCCGTGCCCCACCCCCAACAGCCATTCCTTGGCCACCTCTGTGTTGGGAAAAAAAATCCTGTTACTAATAGATAAAAACCTTTGGAATCTATTGACTTAGCAGACTTCTACTTACTAAAGCTAAGAATGTCATCAGCTAGCATCCAATCCTGTAAGAAAGTCCCCCCCCCCAGTTCACTGTAATCACCTCTTCCAGGTACCCACCCAGCAATGTATTTTTAAAAAAGGTGTGGCTGAGCACAGAATGAAAAGGTGTTGTTTTTTTTAAATCTACTGCAGATATTGTTTACAAGTTGCCTACTTATCTTGTAAATCAGATATCAGGAAGGGCAAGCCAGTTCTATCGAGCTTGGGCAAGCAAAAAAAAAAAATGTGATCAAAAAGATGTTGGCCCTTACAATTTTATAATAACACAGAGTTGACCACCCTCAGTATACTACAATACGGAGCAACCTGAAAGAAGACTGCAGTAGCTATAGTCTTATTTAGTCAATAGAGAGAACACAGTCCGCCTTGTCACACTGATCCAAACATAACTGCAGGAGCCATGCCAGGCTGCAGAGAAACTCCCGCTTAATTCCTGGAAAGTAGAGACCTGCGGATGGGCAGCGCACACTACAACCCCAGCAGAGGAATGGTGCCGAGTCCATAAAACTCAAAACCACAAGTTTTCAGTTTTATACTAAAAATATAAAAAGTAAACAAATAAGAACACATTAAGAAATTATGCAGAAAGCCCATTAAATGTTTAAGGGACAATAAAACTGCCACCAACTCATTAACTATTCTCTTGGAAGTATTAGATCCACAGCCAAAGTTCCAAAGGTCCCCCCAATTACAGAGGGAATGAGAGAAGGAGGGAGAGAATTCTAGAGGACAGAATTATTGAAAAATGGATAAAAATAAATCTATTTAATTTTCTATACATTACACCTGTTTTTATTATTGTGTGCCATAAAGAAAATGAATCCCTTGAGATGATGAAAGCGGAGTTGGTTAATATGCGGGACAAATGTAAGTCTTTGGAAAGACTTCAGATTCCTGGAAGAAGCTGAAGGATGCTGAAGCCTGAGGAAGGAGGAGAGCACATGCTGCGTTCTTAATGAGGCTCATTGCCACTGAAGCTCCTTGATGTTTTGTCCATGCGGCCCGCAGCGTAGAAGGTAGATGTGCTCTGCACGTTAGGAAGAACATCGGTTTAGATGACATGCTGTGGAAACCCACACCCTCGCTTCCTTTCAGCATTGACTGGGAACATGAAGGCTGTAGCATTTCAATGAAGACTCTAAGAGGCCTTTACCAGTAGGAAGAAGGGGAACCTCAGTGTTCTAACAGGGTCCAGACGTGACACAGTGTGTAGACACATAGTCAGGCGCTAGCATATGGAGAGGGAGACCTCTCTTTCGTCAGCTTCTTTGTGTCCCCTCCACTTACATAGACTCTGAAGTCAAGCTATCTGGTTTTGTATCCTGAGCTATCATGCTAGTCACGTGTATTATTTTTAACTCAAATGTTTGGAAAATATAACATTTAAGCATATTCATTATTATGTCTACTTTTCTTATAACTGCTTTCGGGTAAAATTTATAATTTATCTAATTATCAAATAAATTGCCTTGACTTCTGCACACTTATGAGTCATATGACAGATGCTTCCTCCTTCAAGAATATCCCAACTGTTCCTAGGTGTTGTGCACAGACCTTGAATTCCAGGCCTTGAATTAAGAGGGAGAGGCAGGTAGATCTCTGAGTTCCAAGCCAGCCTGGTCTAAAGAACGAGTTCCAGGACAGTCAGGCTATTCAGAGAAACAAAACAAACAAAAAAGAGTCAATGTTTGCCTGAATAGGTTTGCTGGATAAACAGGGGGGAAGATTTCAGAGGCCTGGAGGCATGCAGGATGAAAAGTTTCACCACACACACACACACATACACACATATGTGTAACAATGCAAACACATAAATACCCATGCACACATACAAACATACGTATATGCACATGTATACACACATACATATACAAACGTGCACACATGCACATACCCCCCAGGTATCTCCATTCATATGAAACTGAGATGATAATTGGAAAGCCGGGCTTCCCTGGATTTGTTCAGATCTGGGGAAATTATATTAGCAGTTGACCAAGCTATTATCACAATTGCACATTAAGGCGAAAATTCAGTAAAAGTGTAGGAAGTAACTTAATGATGACAAAACATACATATTTAACTCTTCAAAAATGTATAGGAGTTTAAAATTGTATGCGCTTAATAATGTAGTTTCAAGGAATAAGACCAAATTACACAATGAAAAGAAACAGTAGTTTATGAGTAATTGGTAGCTTTGAAACATAGGCGACCTGATTAACAAACTTGGCACAGAGGATACATACATACAAATATAAATTGGCAGATATGCAAATGCAGACATTCAGACAGAGAAATAACTGTGAGAACAGAACAGCTCCGGATCTCTTTCAAGCATCCATGACAGACTGAGAGCTGGCAAGCATGAATCTTATGTCAGTGAGTAGAAATTCGACACAGAGAGGGTTCTCAAACCATAACCCCTAGAATTAAGTTAGTTATAGATATCAAGGAGATAACTAGGGCTCTAGAGATTTGGGAAATGACTTCTAGATGAGTTAAAGATCAGAGAAGAAATCAAACGTGAAAATACTTTGAATGGAACAATACTTTAAACAAGCTGTATGAAAATGGACAGGCAAAACAAAGAACCTTAAGGCCTCAGAGTCACATATTACAAAAAGTAAAAGCTAGAAGCTAAACAGCTTACTACTTGTCTCAAGACAAAAATCCAAAGTAAAACAGAATGAATTCAAACAAGGTAACAAAGGAAATTTAAAATATCAAAAATGAATGAATTGGAACAAGTGTGTGATACAGGTTCAATACACATATAGGCTGGCTCCCTACAAGAATGATATTGGCGGACTTTGGTGAATTTCTTATCAATGACAACAAGAAATAAAATACAATTTTCAGACTGAGAAATGAGTGAAACCAACATGAAAATTTAAGATATTACAAACAGCTTCTTACCAATAATTTAAACATAGAAATGATATAATGTAATTATCAAAACTTTTCATCTTCCCAAGCTTACTCAGAACGAATTAAATCTTCTGAAACTTTGTAAGGAGATGAGAAGTTTTAATTGTTAAAACTCATCACTAAAACAATAATTACGCAAAACCTCTAGGCTTCAAAGTTTTTGCCAGAAACATCTAACAAACATTTTATACAAAAAATAAAAATCACCCTATCGCATTCAAACATGCTAAGCATAGAAAAAGAGGATCTATTTAATTCATCTTCCAATCATTTTTCACTAGCAAAACAGTAGTTGTAAAATGCAACATTAAGTTATAATATTGTTCTAAAAATATACCCTAAAAAATAAATGCAACAAAAGTTACATAGAGATTTTATGTAGAAAGCTGTAAAACTTTACTGAAGGACTTTTAAAGGGATCTAAATAAATGAAGGTGAATACTGTGTTCACAGGCTGGGCTCTGTTTCCTTAGGCGCCGGCCTTTGAGAGAGGAGGAGAGAAGAAAGCCACTGTAGACTGAGTGCTTGTGCTCCATATGTATCCCTAAGACCTAGCAAGGGAAGAACGGAAGCTTAATCCTGGGAACTGAGTGCCATCACAAGTATCTTTAATATTATTACTTATACTTTTATAACTTGGAGTCCAGACAGCTCCCAAATGCCCACAGGAGATGTGAATCTGGGAGCCAGAGTGGAAAAGAACGGCGCAAACACAGTGAGTTCACTAGGACCACAGACAATACCCATTGTTCTTCCAGTCAAATGTTGGCTGGGGCATCCCAAATCAAGCCAAAACTTACAGATTCTGCCGTTGATAGATAGGTATGGTACTAGACATTTTAAAAGAGGGAAAGTCAGCTTTAATCATGTTATTATTAAAATTTACAGATCACAATAATTTTGCTTTCCTTGTTTTAATCATCATGAACTTCACTGTTCTTCCTCCTGGTGACAGTAGGTTCAAACCCAAGGCCTTGTGCTTGTCAGTAAGCACTCTACTGCTGATCTGAGCTCTCAATGTGGATGGGGCAGTCCAGAGAGCACCATTTATGTTATCCCTTAGAAAACAGCATCTAGGTCATCAGAGAACTGTGGGTTTAGAGAGGAAGAAATCCTTAGTGGATTTGTGGAAGAAACAAAATGAGGGCTAGGCTATGCCTAACGCCTAAATGGAGTACGTAGTTTGCCCCAGTAGAGACATGGACTTAGGATAGAGAATACAAGGAAACGGTAATTACTGCTATGTATAGCAACTGGTGCCCGTGGATGCTGGTAAATCAGAAGGGATGTTCGTGCAAACAAACCAAGGGTCAGGAGCCTTTTCTGTGCCATTGCTCAACCCTGAAATTGGGTTCTGTCTCCATAGGACAATTGTCATGTCTCCATAAGTCAGAGGATTTAGCAGGAACAATCTACGGCTGCTTGGGAACATCCAAGGATGCTGGGTGAAGTACGCCTTAAGGTAGCAACTCTTTTCACCTAGCTTGGATTCACTTCGGTAGTGTAGCAACAGACATGACCTGCTATGATATGGAGGTGGCCAGATTAACCCCTGGTCATGAATTAACCCTGGAGGGTGAGAACTACATGGCAACTTCCTCATGCTTTCCCTAGTGCATCTTGTAAATGAGCCCCTTTCAATGCCCGGCTCACAAAGAGCACAGCAGGACCCTCACGTGGAGAAGACTGGGAGGAGAATCTGTTAGCCTTTGGACTAATCTCTGAGATTAATTTAGAGAAGTGAAGTGAAGCGGGAACTTCAACTTATTGTCTGAGTCAGAAAGTGCGGTTCTACAGGCTTTTCCTTTTACATTGGGAATATCCCAATGTATTTTAGGGTCCGTCTGGGGCTATGCAAGGGAGATGATGTCAAATTTGCCAAACAAACATACTTGAGACAGCACCATGGTTGATCTCTTGTTTTTAGTTCAACACACAATGCCAGAGAGAACGGAACTGAGAGTGTCTGTGTTTCCTGAACCAAAACTCCTCTCTGGAATGCTGCATTGCCTTGTCTGACATAATATAACGCACAATGGACTGTGAGCCAGCATGAACAGTTTCTCCCTTCAGATGCTTTGGTCAAGGTTCCTTATAACAGCAGCACGGAAAGAAACCAAGACCTTAGATACTGACACTCCAGACAAAAACCGTATGAACTGAAAACAGCGAAATTCTGAGTGTCTAGCAATGGCCTTACTGACTGCATCATTCTATAGTAGCTAACATGAAGACTTCAAGGGATTCTTATACTACATCCATGAATAAATCTGTGTGTACATATGCAAATGTATATATTTATACAGTGAAAACATAGGAAAGGATGTAAACACAGTCATTTTTAAATTAGGCTGCTTTTCTAGTTTTTCAGAATACACACAAAGACAGAATGCGTGGATCTCTTGCGACTCAGTACCTGTTGTCAATAGCAGTGTGCAGGGCTTCGGGCAGCAGGTGGGCTAGCTCCCAGACCTTGATAAAGGAGGGGAAAAAAGAGCCTGGAACCCTTGCTCTTCGTTCAAGTTTAGGTTTCTGCTGAGGGCTGTATACAAATTTTTACAGCAAATTCCACCTTCAATTTCAAATCAAAATTTTTGAGCTTTAGGAACTTGATCACTGGAAAGCCCAGAAGCAGATAATTGCTCTTGTGTGGGAACTCAGCTTGATAGAGTTATTAAGACATGAAGTCTAACTAATAATGCCAGCTCTAGGTACACCAGGGTCATGAAGGTGAAATTTTAGGAAAAGGTTTTGCCAATGTTCAAGAGGGAGAGAGAAATAGAATCTAATACGGACTTCCATTGCAAGCCCTGAGACTGGTGGAATCCCAGACCCATGGAGCTGGAAATGCACTTGAAGACACGTCTAAGAGCCCACTCTCCCTAAATTAAATACAGTTCTTGGAAATGAAGGCTGCTTTTGAACATTTGCACAGCTCTCTGTGAATAGATTGAACTCAGAGTCTACTGTAACTTCCTTTTATGGAAACTTCAACTTTCGAGTCATTATCAAAATCTTTGTAAAGAAAAAAAATGATACAGGAAACCTCTGAAAACTTTCCTGACCCCAAAGAGCTCAAGCTTTTGTCATGGCTTCCTTCTCAAGGTGAAGGCATGAACAATGATAATATCTAACGTCTGAAATGTTTTACTAGGTACAAGCGGTGACATATTGCTGTCTATAAACTTCAAAACTCCATGACACATGTAATAGTATCTTTGTCCTTCAACAGATCATAAAACTGAGACTTCAATGCATCAACTTTGCTAAGGCTGTATTTTCAGTAAGAGCACACGAGACTGGAATTGGTTCTGAATTGATTCCAAAGGCCACACTATTTTTAAAATATAAATGGGGCATACACCCTGTAAGGCAGCTGGGGTAGGCAACCATGATTTTCACGATGTCTGCTTCCAGATAACCACAATCTTGAATGGAATATTGACCTAAAAAATGGACTTTGATGATGTGATTACAGTGCGGATCTTTTTAAGGTCTAGTTTGGTTTGTTTGGGTTTTTGAGTCTGGTTTTCATGTTTCTCAGGCTAGTCTCAAACTCACTGTAATAACCAAGGATAACTTCGAGCTAGTGACTTTGCCTACAGCTCCCCAGCGCTGGGATTACAGTCTGTGCCTGGCTACACTAAGGCTCTTGTGACAGAGGGAGTCTCCTAACTTCTCAGAATGGCCCACATCATCACATGGCCATGAACAGGGGAGCCATAAAAGAGCCATAAAAGAGTGATGTCCTCATTGGAAAGAAGAAGTCAGGATCCAGGGAATGGGGCTCTGGTGGCTGAGCTGGAGAAGGCAAGTACCAAATCCTCCCTGGAGCCCCAGAAGCATAATGAAGTCCGGCCAACAACTTGGTTCTAGTGATGAAAGTTCTCTTTAGACTTGTGATCACTAGGGTTATAAGATAAACTATATTATGCTATCTTGACACACTACAGTTGTGATAATTTTTTTCAACAGAAATAAAATGTTCAAATAATAGCCAAGAGAATGACTGTCTGCCTAAAGTTTAGAATCCAATTTAATGCCTCCAAGTACAAACACTTAACAAATGTTTGTTGAATTGAACTGACAGGATATGGCCAATACACAATCAGTTCTTAAACCAGAACATGAGCTGCAAAGGGGCATACATATATTCTGGGTTTATGAAGGTGAAACAGTATGTGTGTTCTGATAAGCTGAGAGAGATGCTGTGTGTGTGTGTGTGTGTGTGTGTGTGTGTGTGTGTGTATGCACCACTCTGTCAAAGAAGACAAACCATTATCTTTCAGGGGCAGGCAAGGGCCTCCAGTAATACCCACTTTATTTACCATGTGGTCACCAGTGAGCCATGATTCTTGGGGAAAGGTGTGTTAAGCACAATGCACCTGCTTACATGCGGAGTCAGTGACCTCTGGCTCCAGGTACCATAAAGTTCCATGGGACATTCACCTATTCACTTAGATTTGGGAAGGAAAGCACTGAAGATAGACCCCAGGGCCTCTGCACACTGGGTAAGTCGTTTGACCTTGGGTTATAACCATAGCCCAGAAAATACTTATTAAATATTTACTAGGCCTGAACAAGACAAACTAGGTTTCTGTCCTCAGAGTTTATAGACAGGCAGGGGAGCCAGCAAACAAATCAATCATTTCAAAGGAATAAGTAGCCAATGAGACTTGTGTTAACAATGTAGGAAGGAGGAGGATGGGTGGGGGGCTGAAACTGGCTGGACACAGAGTCAGTCACTAATCCTTTTGTGGCAAATTAAAAAATATTTTTGAAAATGGCTTACAAATTATTAAGACCATGTTCATTTGTGTGGCTTGACTATAACATCCAAATAAAGTTTAAAGTTGTATGAAAATGTGATTGTATGAGCAATATAAATTCTTTTAGAAAATGCACAGGCACTGAGAGTAGCCTTAATAAATGGGACCTTCTGAAAAGCTTCTGTAAAACAAAGGACACAGTCAACAAGACAAAATAGCAATCCACAGAATGGGAAAAGATCTTCACAAACCTCACATTGGATATAGGTCTGATCTCCAAAATATATAAAGAACTCAAGAAATCTGTCATCAAAAGAACAAATAATCCAGTAAAAAAAATGGGGTACAGACATAAACAGAGAACTCTCAATAGAGGAATCTAAAATGGCTGAAAGACACTTAAGGAAATGTTCAACATCCTTAGCCATCAGAGAAATGCAAATCAAAACAACTCTAAGATTCCATCTTATACCTGTAAGAATGGCCAAGATCAAAAACACTGATGACAACTTATGCTGGAGAGGTTGTGGGGTAGAGGGAACACTCCTGCATTGCTGGAAGGAGTACAAACTGGTACAGCCCCTTTGAAAGTCTGTGTGTCAATTTCTCAGAAAACTAGAAAACAACCTGTCTCAAGACCCAGCAATACCACAAGGACATATGCTCAATTATGTTCATTCTTTTCTTAAGTGAGTGTCTGTCTCTCTCTGTGTGTGTACATGCATGAATATGCATGTATACATGCCACAGTATGCATGTGGAAGTCAGAGGACCAGTTGTAGGTATAGTTTCTTTCTTTCCACCATGTGAGCTGAGCTCCAGAATTGAACTCAGTCAACGTGGCAGCATGTGACCTGATCCACTGAAGCACATCCCTGCCTATTTTTTTCTTACTGTACACTTTCCTCTGTATCCATAAAGATGTCATAAACACCATCCCCTGACTATGTACACAGAGAGTTTTTTTTTTACCTCTATAAGTGTTATGACCAGGGTACCTTTTTTTTATTCAATTAAAATATTAAAATTTGATTAAAAATATTAAAATTCGATTAAAACCACCCCCATTTTCCTCCATCCCACTTATTCTACCCACCTCATGGCCTCTTTTTCAATTAGTATCATTATACATATTTGCATATACATATGCCCACATATATGCATATGCATCTGTGTGTGCATTGTGTATACATATAATATATATGTACAAATAAATATGTAGCTGCTACCTGCAGAGTTTATTTGTGTTATATGTTTTTAGGGCTGACCCCTTGGTACTGGATAATCATGTAGGGAGCTCATCACTGGGGGAAGACTAGTTATTTATTTTTTTATTTCTTTTTTTTTTTTTTTTTTTTTTTTTAAAGTAGTCAATTGCCTTGTAGTTCTTTATCTAGGGACATGTTCCACAAAACTTTCTCTCTTCACTTTGTCTTGTCAACTGGCATTGCCATTGTTCAGGACAGGCTAGCCAAACCCTACCAGACCTGGCCTCTGTGTGAGTCACCTACCTCTCATTGGGTGAGTTTTCCTAGCCAGTATCTACACCTCACAAAGATCTTCTGAAGTTGACACACTAGACCCACACAGACTGCACATATAAACACTCGAACCCAGGAGCAGTTCTGAGCGTAAAGAATTCAGGACCACACAACACCATTTTGTCTCTCAGAAAGCAATATGCCTTGGGAACCATGTCTGAGCCTCCCGGGAGGCGCCAGCAGTCCCAGAGATGCCTATTTTGCAGGACTGTTCTGCTTCCACGCTGAGTCTCTCCGTTCATACTGGGTCTTTGTGCATTATGCCCTTCTAAGGCATGCTTGTAAAACTGCAGGACGCTGATTTCCTTGCACATAATATAATTCTCACAATGGATATTTAAAATTTATGATCAAATCTCCCACATGAAGGTGGTCTGGCAGGCATAATTTTTTCCTTCTGTACATAAATGACTATTAACGTGTTGGCATTTTGCAGACAGGTTTTGGTGAACTATGATATTTTGCTTAAAATCCTTCCAAGAATAATGTCAGACTTCATAATTGCCTTACCCATGATTATAGGCACAAGTCACTTCCACTCCTGCTAAACAGAATTCACAGTGGCCACAGGCAGGACTATGAACCTACAGCTCAGGCCAGGCAACTCCTTGCTGCAAAACTTTGGGAATGGGCTTAAAAGTGGACAGATCAGACTCTAAATATCTCATGTTGATTTGTGCAAGCCTAGAAAAATGTTGTGAGAATGGCTTTTAACGTCTCCTACAGATTTGGAACAACTTGATCGAAATTTTAATATGAAAACAAAGCAGCAATCAAAGGATCAAGGAAATAATAATAAAAAAAAGCAATGCACCAGTTTGCATTTGGGGGGCTGTTTAGAGTACAGGTAGCCAAATCTAAACTGTTAAAATCTTCCCTGCAGTCAGTACAAAGTCAGACACATCTGTAGAGTTTATGCATGCACAAACAAATACATGCGTGTCCTGGCTCAGCTGCCAACAATCCCTCCTGAGGACACGTTGCTATTCTGAGATGATGCATTTCCTGATGTTTTCAAGTCAACACACCCTTCCTTCTGTGCATAAACGTGACAGATGCATGTGATTGGAGGCACATATATGTACCCATTCGTGTGTGCAGAAGCCAGAGGAGGATGCCATGTGTCTTGCTTTACCGCTCCCCATCTAATTTCCTTGAGACACTGAACCTGGAGCAGGCTGGCCGCCAGCAATCTTTTGCCTCGGCCTCCTACATCACACTGGGGTTAAAGGTGCATACAGCCCCAGGCAGCTTTTAACATAAGTCCTGAGGATGCAACTGTCCTCATGCTTGCCCAACAAGCACTCTTACCCCTAAGCCATCTCCCCAGACCCAGCATGTCTTTTCTTTATGCGATGATTCTCACAGAAATAACTGCTATTAAACTAAGGGGTACTTAAAATTGCTCAACCTTTGAGGGCGGTGGAGGTGTAGTGCAGCGGAAGGGCACGCGCCACCCAGGTGTGAGGTCTTGGGTTCGAGCCCCATTACTACAAAAGTTTTGGAGACCTCTTGATGGAAAAGCCAGTTGTATGTTCTCAGCCACTGGCTTGCCTTCCAATCTACTAACCTTCCAAGGAGCAGGGAAAGTGACGCAGGGAGGAGAAAACTCAGATGTGTTTGTTCCCAACTGCAAAGCTCATTCAGTGCAAAGCAACAGGTTTATGTAGAGAACTGCAGACCAGTTGTTGTCAACTCAAGAATCCTGGGGGGCAGAGAGGGGGAGGGCTAGGCAGGGAGGGAGAGAAAGAAGGAGGGAGCAGGAGACAAACAGATACAGAGAGGCGGACAGAGAATCAACCACTGGGTTTGTCGTGCATATCACAGTTCTGCTAAGACTTTTATCCCAAGTTTTTCTGTTGCCATTAATTCTTGGGTACCAGCACACAGAGATGATTTCTGCACATAGTTAACAGAGAACATACTTCCAGCCCTGCAACCTTGGGTAAAAACACTTTTCCTAGATGGGGTTTCTGTCTTCAACTCTAAAAACAAGTGTTGGACTGAGCTGCTGAAGTACCTCCCAACACTAACATTACATACTTACTGACTGCTGTGGCTTACAAGGAACACGTTGCTCCCTAGAACAGCTGGGTAAGTGAGAAAACTTGCAAGGAAGTTGGTGGACCGCAAGGATCTCCAGTCGTTGCCTGACATGTCATATGTACCAGGTGTGAGGTCTGTTTCCATTATTGCTCGTCTTTCTCTTGCTTCTCAAAGCTCATCCTTCATTCCATTCCTTTCTGGTACTCCTCAGTACCAGCACACATACGTGTACAACACACAATACGTGGGTACACAAGTACACATAACACAGAGGCATACATATGTACACATACACTCACACAAGACACAAGCGTATAATACATTACATAGACATGCACACCACACACACACACAGTTTCATGATGAAGGTAAGATCCTGGCATGCTAACATTTACCTTAAACCTAGAATAGGCAAGTGGCTGTAGCCTGCACCTGAGAGTGGCAACTCTAGGGACCGAGGGACAAATAGACCATCAGTTACTACCCACAGATAGGTAGAGTGAGGACTCAGCCTTTGCTCTCCAAAGCCAACCACAACAGTTCAAAGTTGTTAAGTCTGTCTTTACTCAGAAAAGACTTAACCCTTGGAGTATATAATCTTTAGCTGCACGTCTTCCAATTTAAGCCACTTCAATGCAGGAGCCATAGGAACTCACAATGGGCAGGTGAGGATAGTTGGGATAATGTTTGCTCCCTTTTGGACTCCAGGTACATCAGGTACACTTGTGCCTTTGTGTGGCTAGCTTTTACGGCCCCTGAAATGTGACAGTTATCATTTCTGAGATGATGTACTAATATTCTGAAAACAAGACACTGTATAGAGACCTGATTTACTTGGGGGCCCATATCACACATTCTTTTTCATTACTTTCCTGGAGTCAGCAGCAGAGTCAGACAATGCTCTCATAGAGAAGATGCGACATGGGTTTGCAAGACAAATCTTGATGGGCCCCAGTTCTGCCCATTGCTACTTTTGAAAGATCTGACGATTTTGGACCTTCATCTTTCCAGTCTGAAAAAAGGAATTCTTCCCTATGTGCAATCGAAGTCTTCTTTCCATTTCCAGGCTGGAGGCCCCAGGCTCACACTTTTGACCCTTACCTTCACTGTGCTCTGCTCCTCTCTGAGCAGCCTTCCAGTACCTTCCCCACATCCAGACCCCACTGCTGTAGGAAGTCTTACAGCTTGTGGTTACCTGCCTACTGGGGTGTGGCCTCTTAGACCATATATGCTGATGTATCCGCCCCCTTTTCCCCAGCTGCTCTTTCGTATTGCTGGATTCCACCTCTGTTTTCCATTCAAGCAGAGAATTCTGATTTGTGAGTTTACCCCTAAATAAATAGCCATCTATTTCTCAATTCTGAGCTAGTGTGGGATTTCTTTGAAGCCTCTGTTCCACACCCCACTCTAGCTCTGCCCCCACCCCGCAGAGCTTTGCCCTCAAGGGTCACATCTTTAACTGATTCTCCCCAGGAGCATTCAGTTTTGTCATTATCCAAACTCCTTTTCACCTGCCACTCCTCCGGGCCATCCTGCACTGCAGGTGACCACAAGTTCTCACCAGAGCCTAATGTGAGTTAGAAGGAGTGAGATTATTCAAGGAGATCTCTCTGAACAACTGTGTATGTTTCTAGTTTTGCTTGGGTCACAGATCATCCCATACATAAAACCATACAGTCTCCCTGCGTTGAGATCAAATGTCCGTGCAAAACAATTCAAATTTTGAAAAGAATATACTTTTGATGGTTACCAATTTCAACATCCACAACCAGGAATCTCTTCTACTCTGCAGCTTAAATAACGACAGCTTCAAGAATTAAGATATTGCCAGCAGGTCATGTCACTGCTGCTTCCTCTTAGACCCGAAATGTGGCCCCAGCTCCAACTGCTAATTAGATTCCGCTCCAACTCTGCTTGGGGCGACATCTAGACCTGATTTTTGAGGCAGGTGGATTCACTAAGGCACACAGAAGGCCCAGGAGTGTTTCTTGTCAAAGCTTGTTTGAGCGATAAAGCCAGCTCTTGGAGGAGATAAGGAATGCCCTTCTGGGGCGATCCATTTCAATATCTGTCCAGCATGGGCTTCTGTGGAGATTTATTTGTGTTGAGTTCCCATGATGTCACTTAAAGGTGGTGATCTGGAAAGAGAATCGGAGAGAAGTGTTTGGGGGAATTAGTCTGACAAATGATTGGTCAGGGGGCGGGAGAGCGGGAGAGGTATGTGAGGGACACAGCTCTGGCCACCCTCCTTGCACGGACTCTATGACTGATCACCAATTGCTTATAACCTTTCAGGGTTCATAAAAACTAGACACACAAAGGCACAAGTGTACCTGATGTACCTGGAGTCCAAAAGGAACAAACATTATCCCGAGTATTAACCATCTGTGTGTGTACCTAAGGAGCACTATCTGTAAAGCTTCAAAAACTTTGTGACGTGGCCAGAAAGTAGTTTGAAGAACAACATGAATGTTGTCTGGCTGGACAGTAACTCAAGAAAGCAAGCACAGGGCAGGACGCAGGAGAAGCGCAAAGGAAGCCATTTTGATGTCGAGTCAAACAAGGCCCAAGAATCTCAGTCACAGCTGTGAGTCCACGGTCCTCATCTCCCTCGGGTACGATGGCAAAGACAAGGGAAAACCTTTCAAGTGCTCACTCTTATCTCCAACATATTCGAGACACCTTCAGAGACACTACTTTGCCTTGAAACTGTTTTGAAGAGTTATTTTCCAAAATAAAAATGGTTGAGATCGGAATTAGGGTGTGCTTTACCCCAAAGCTTTGTTGATCTCTGTAACAGGTGAGAATGCCTTAAAATGCCAAAGCAAACCAAACAGACAAAACACATGATTTAACTTCACAATGGTTTTCTGGTAGGTGGCTCCAGACAAAGACCAAGGCATTCCCTTCCCAGGCAGGCCTTCTGCCTATGCGATCTCCTGTGGATAATGGGTCACTTCAACTGTTCCCTCACCTTCTAACTTTTCCCCCTTCACCCAGGAGAGCCTCTTCCCACCGCTCAAGAGCCAATTTCAATAAGGGGTCACCTCAAGATACATTTAGTAGCACTGCCCTCCCTGGGAGAACTTCCTCCCAGCAGTGAAACAGCAAGAAACAAGGGAAGGAAAATTAAAGACTACTAAAATTTATATTACGGAAATTATGGAGAGTCCAGACTTGTGAAATTTCATCAAGATGAGAACTACATAATTTTTCTTACGAGTCAAAAATAGAGTGTTCAGGAAGCCCTGCCCTGTGAGCGAATCACAGTAAAAGGCAGAGATGGTTAGAAATGTTACCGACACTCAGGCCTTCGTTCCTTCAGACATTGGAATGTGGTCTCCAGAGGCCAAAGACCTGCCTCAGAAATAAAGGGGAGAAACAGACAGTATGAGCAAAATATACCAACCTTACTGTTTATCATGAGAGTCGAAGTCAAAGTCTGTAACTATCGCTCAGAGGCCTCCTTAGTCCCTCCCTTCCCCAGTCTCTCCTCCTCTTGCTGCTTCCAGCTTACCCTGGATTTAGCTGGTCCTTGAAAACCCCAGCCTTTCTTCTTCACCTGGAACAACCTTCTCCCAGACTCCTGATGGCTCACCTCCTCTGGCTCCCAGGCTTCCAGCCTCTGCCCCTCACCCTTGCAAGATTGCAAGCCACTTACACCTGGCATTCTTTGGATTCGAGTGCTTTTTATTTTTTTTTTTAAATTTTTTTTTAACTATTTTCTCTGCTCCCCTCCTGCCCTCCTCCTGCCCTTTCCAGCCTCTCCCATGAACTCCATGCTCCCAATTTGCTCAGGAGATAGATCTTTTTTTACTTCCCATGTAGATTAGATCCAAGTATGTCTGTCTTAGGGTCCTCTTTGTTGTCTAGGTTCTCCAGGATTGTGAATTGTAGGCTGTTTTTTTTTCTTTGTGTTATGTCTAAAAGCCATTTATAAGTGAGTACATACTGTATTTGTCTTTCTGGGTTTGGATAACCTCACTCAATATGATGTTTTCTAGATTCATCCATTTGCCCGCAAATTTTAAGATTTTTTTTTTTCTGTGTAGTACTCCATTGTGCCATTGTGTAAGTGTATCGAATTTTCTTTATCCATTCTTTGGCCAAGGAGCATTTAGCATTTAGGTTGTTTCCGGGTTCTGGCTATGACAAACAATGCTGCTATGAATATAGTTGAGCACCTGACCTTGTATGATTGAGCATCCTTCGGGTACATACCCCAAAGTGGTAGAATGGCCACGATTTGGGTGCTTTTTGTGTATTGTGTTTCCTTCCATCAGAATGCAAGCTTCAGGAACTCAGAGAGGTCTGCCATCTGCTGCTATGTTCAGAGTAGTTGACGTGGAGCATGATTGTTTTACTGCTCACAATTCAGTTGTTTAGCAGAGGAGCTTGCGGCAGGGTGAGTGAAGCCCTCTGGATGGATCACGGTGCTTCCCTGCCTCTTGCCGAAATGCATTCTGGGATAAGAACTGGTGACTTCATGCAAACGAAGCCCTCTCCTACACACTCCGAGTGTGAGGTCAACTGCGGCAGTTCCATTACCAGATGTCGCTCATGCAGGTCAATGCAGTTCTTATGCAGGGCTCGGAGATTTCTCTAGAGGAACAATTATACGCTATGTCTTAAAGTGACTGCAGGACATAGAACACATTGCTCTCAGCTGCCTGGGAAATAATGCCACTCTAGTTCCCTAGCCACGGCAAACAAATACCTGTGGGCAAATGCGGAAGGGAGTTCTGGTGAGAATGATCTCTATGTTAAACTTGCTGATTACGCTGGAGTTCAGCCGTGTTCACGCGCTCTCCACCTCTTTAACGTGCTGTAGGAATTAGAGGTTATTCCTCTTTACCATTTTTCTAGAAGATCTTTTAGGCCTTAAAGTTGCTTTGAGTCCTCAAGAATGTGAATGGAACTCAAAAGCAGGTGCAGATATCATCGCACTGAAAGAAACTCAAGGGACCGTCACCTCCCAGAATGTGGGCAGTCAGAGGGGGGCGTGGGAAATTAAGAAGGACAGCACAGATTCAAGATAGAAGCCATTTTGCACTCTGAGACTCAGACCTAAACGGCGTCCTGGAATCTCCATCGCCCTGGTGAATGCAGCATTCAAGCTGGCTTCCATCCAAGCAGGTTTAGTGGGAAATGTATTAACGCCTGCAAGGTGGTCCCACAGCAAGGTCCCCGAGGACAGAGGCTCCAGTATAGCTGGGGACTGTAGGAGGAACAGGATTGATTCAAACGTGCCAGAGCTTGCTGGTAAGTGACAAGGCACTATATCACATAACAAGCTGCAGCTTTAGCATGGGACATGGTGCAGGAATGATTGAAACCCAAAGGTCCCACAGATGGACATGGAACAAGTGAGCAGGGCTGTCCTTGGAGAACATAATCTACATACCAGAACAGGCATGGGTTTGTTTGGGTTTAAGCCCATAGCAACAAAGTTTGAGCTTTGCAGCTCGCAGAACAGCTGTACTGAAGGGGCCTTGAGTAAGGGAGGTCATGGGGTTCCCCGACACCCAACTCTGAGCTCCGTTGTATTACATCTTCAAACAGTGCCTAAGTGTTAAACCTTCAGTTCATTTGCAAAAGACAGCTAAGAAAACAAAGCAACTCCTAGGACCTCCCCACTACCTTTCCCCTGCCCTCCACCACACACACACACACACACACACACACACACACACACACTCACACACACTATGGCTGTGGTCAGTGTTTCATTTTGCCAGGAGAAAAGTAAGTTTCAACAGTTTGGAGGTAAAAGTGGAGGAAATCAGCTTGTTAGCTTTGAGGCAGGGAAAGACCAAAGATAAAGATTATAATTCAGAACGGAAACTAATCTGTTCTTAAAGAGAAGCCAGTGTCAGTGTGGGAATTTGAATGGTTATGTATCATACAGTACAGGCCCATGGTGCTTTTCATGTTAGAAGAGGAGACATTCACAAGACCTTCCAGGAAAGTGGGTGACCAAAGTTGGCATTCCTCTCCTGGTTTTCCAAGTTAAAACTACCTTCCTCTAAAAGACCAAGAAGCCCACGGCAGGTTCCCTCTGCCTTTTCCCTCAGATGTTGGATTCTGAAAAGGACATTGAAGGATTACTAATCAGTGTGGAGACCACCGAGGGAGCTTACAGAGAAGTGCTTTTTTTTTTTTTTTTTTTTTTTGGTAACTATTCCTGTGATAAAATACCATGACCAAAAGCAACTTGCAGAAGAAAGGGCTTATTTTAGTGTCCGGTTTCATATCACAGTCCATCCAGAGACCATGATGGAAATCTACTTAATGCTCGCTTCTCCTGGCTTGCTCAGTCTCTCCTATAGTGCTCAGGTCTACCAGCTCAGGGATGGGACCACTCACGGCAAGCCAGGCCCTCCCATATCAGCCATTGATCAAGAAAATTCATCACAGGTTTGACCACAAGCCAATCTAATGGGGGACATTTTCTCTGTTGAGATCCCCTCTTCCAAAAACAATTCTGACTTATGTAAAGTTAACATCAAAGTAGCCAGCACAAGAAGAAAGCACCGGTCAGACCCGGTGAAGTGCCGCGTCTGGAGCAAGAGAAATACCTGGCAGCCTGCAGAATCCATCACTTGGCCTTTCACTGGAAATGCCTATGTACTGATGCATGCAGTTTAAGATAGGGACGGTCATAAAAGGTTGGGAGGCTAACAGTACTAAAAATGGTGGGGAAACAATGCCATTTGTGATTTATCCAAATTCCAAACTCTTCTTTGGGTCCATGGCCTTAGCAGGCATTTGGGGTTCCGGTTCAGGCAAATCTGCCCTGCCAACCCTTTTATTCTTCACCCCCATACTGCCATAAAACTCTTCAAAGAAGAGCATCGGGGGAAAACTTGTGAAATTCCCGATGTAGATTATATTTTCCTAAGCATCTAACTTTCAGAAGTCTAAGTGTGACTTCTCTGATTTTAGCAGGCACAAAGGGGAAAGATATTAATCACCACCAGCAGGCTAGGAAGGGGCTCCTTGTGTTGTTTCAGGATGCCCAAGCCCTCCGTGGTGTCAGAGCAGGTCACCTGGGCCTTGTTAGAAAAGCAATCATATGCACCCTGCTCCCCATCTCTAAGTAAAGCTGCTTGGAGAGGCACCCCAGCTTCTCAAGGAAAAAGAACTCCAAGGCATTTATCCTGGTGAGAAGGGGTGGTATACATGAACTTGTTGAGGGGTTTCTTAGGGGGCTGCTTCAGGCTGCTGAGTGCCAGTAAAGAGGCATATTCTGTCCTGCTCCAGACCTACTACTTCAGAAGGTCTGGGGTTAAGGCCAGCAATGCAGTGCATGCAAAACCCTCCAGCAGCTTTGAGTACACTCTACACTGGTCTAATTCAAACAAACAAAAAACAGGCATGGCAAGGGACAGACGCCCTACAAGAAAGGAAGAATAAACCCCGTTTCCAAACTATTAATTCTTGAGGTTGTGTGGTGGCTCAGACAGCAAAGGAACAATTTTAGGCAGGACTGCCCAAATTCAAATTCTCACACGTATAAGGTGGCAGGGAGAAGGAACTCCAGAGAGTTGTATTTTGATCGTGGACTGTGGTGTGTGCTTGTGTGTGTGTGCATATGTCCTGATTGATTAAATGTCTATGGAAAGTCTGTATTGCAACTATTAATTATTTTAAATTAGTGGCAAAACTATGCAGCTAAAGTGCACATTATAAATCTCCAAGGTAGATGGTTGATGTAACCTGAAATTTATGCAGGGATCACTAAACTCAGTTTTTACATATTCCATAAGATTCTTTCCTGAACATAGGATTAGATCTTTTGTTTTATGTATAATGCCTGTTTGTTTCCTAGTAGACAGGGATGCGTGGGTTTCTTAGTGTTTTAGAGATGCGCTACCTCACTTAAATGTTGAACCTTTGTTGAACACTGGTACTCTCTCCTCCAAGAGGATCAGGGGACATAAGTGAGGGAATGCAAGTTCAACCAGCTCTGCCACTTTCCCAAGGTCCCAAGTTTCCTAAACTTGAGATCAATTAACAAAACAAAACACACCTCAGTTGACTGGCACAAGTCCTTGGGACATGTCTCAAACATCACTCTGGAAATGCTAGAGAGGAGGAATGACAATTAGTCACTAGATGAGTTTAGGTTGAGAATTTTATGGGTTGAGCAGGAGACACTGGTAAGCAGTTTGGCTGGGGCTGCCATTCCAAGGGAGGCGGAAAAACCAGCAGGCCATGCTGGCCCAGGGCTGTGCTGAGGACAGAACAGAGCCAGGGGACAAGAGCATTTGGAGAGTCCCATCTCTGCAGGCAGTTTTCTTTCATTGTGACCTTTCTCTTCTCCCTCTGTTCCCAAAGTGCTCAGCGTCTCTGCCGTGTACAATTTGGCTGATAGTTTAAAAACAAAACAAAACAAAACAAAAACAGTAGTATTGGTTTGCATATGATTCAAATTGTTGGCCTAGCCTATAGGAGACTTATGCCTAAATTCCTCCCGAGTGAAGTCAACATTCAAATGCCAAGGCCTCTCAAGTGCCAGGACTGTGTTCTTGTAAATACCATCATCTCCCGCTCAGCATATGACTGGCATATTTAGGCATAATTCCTATACTGGCTATTGATTTCAGCTTGTCAACAGTTTAAGCCAGTCTTGATCATGCTACAGTGGTTCTTCATCATACTGCTGTATGAGATTTATTAGTTGAATGACCAAATTTTATTACAGTCCTTTCAAGAGACTCTTTAATGATTTTTTTTTTCATATAAAAAGGGAAGGGTGTAAGATAGCACGTGAGAGAGACCTTGGTGTGTTCCCTGGCAAGTGAGGAACACGGGTGGGAAACAGAATACGCCATGCAAAGAGAGCTTGAGTACGGAGTTTTATTTAGAAAGAGGGTATTGGGAGGAAAGTGGGGAGGAAGGCATATATA
>NW_026067995.1:245524-536441 GCF_014885135.2 Alexandromys fortis
ATATATGGGGAGAGAGAGAGAGAGTTAAAGAGACAGAGTACCATCTGCTATGCAGGCCTGTGAAGGGTATAATGCCCTGTGCCAGGGTGTCCTTGAAAACTAACCAAGGGGACGTAATAGTCCACAGTGGTGTAGCTACTGAGAAGTTGTCCTTGTGTCCTTCAAATGAATAATGCTACCTAAGATCTTGTAGCAGCCTGAACCAAATGCAGTGGACCATGAACACACACGTACATGACTTGAAAGGAAGAGGAGTCATGGTGGGAAGGAAGGGAAAGGATTGAGAAGATAATGGGTAATGTTATCAAATTACTGTGTGTGTGTGTGTGTGCGTGCGTGTGTGTGTAATTGTGAGAAAATAACTTACAAAACAATTCATCAGGGCATGGGTGGTGTACACCTATAATCCCAGAACTCAGGATGTAGAGACTGTAGAGACAAGAGGATAAGAAATTCAAGGCCATCCTTGGCTTTGGCTACATAGCAAGTCTGAGGCTAGCTGGCGTTATGCCAGTCCCTGCCTCAAAAACCAAACTGAAAAAAAAAAATTTCGGAGTAAGTAATTAAACTGAATGCTCATCTCTTGGAGCTCAAGCAGACACTCTGAGCCGTAGATGTCAACATGAGCAGTCAAGGCTTCTAAAGCATAAAGGATGCAATAGAAGTCCAAACCACCAATTCCATCAGTGTTATTTTAGCTTCAGTCAGATTAAGAGCCTAAACACTTAGGATTTAAGTCATAGCAGCCCGTTCGCATATTTCACAATGTCTCATTTTCTGAACAAAGGATTAACAAGTTGAATGTAAGAAGCAGGTGTGAGCACACTCAATAGGTCAAATCCTTAACACCACCCAGACAAGTCTATAATTTCTGGGCACAGGACATAGCATGCGTGAATTTTGTTTCAATGTCTTCCAGAGTGATAGTTTAGAAAGTCACAGAGCCATATCCTTCCCAGACATCCACTCCTATGGCAGAAGTGTCAGCTGATGATTGAGGGCTCATGCAAAACAGATGTGTAGGCAGCTGGCTTTTCCAGCTTTGCTTTGGCGGACTTAGCACTGGTGTGAGCCATTATGAAGCAGCAGAGATTTCATAGAACCAGGATCTGTGCAACCTTGTCAGGAGAGTCTGCAGCTTTGCTCCCTCTGCTGTTGCCATCTTTCATTCTTCAGTCTCGCACTGGCATCTAAATTCATCACACAGGTAAGGTAACATTACTGGGTGTCAACCATGCTGACTTCTTTCCTACCATCTTATACCCAGCATCGTGGACTTCGGTGTGAGGAAGCAATATTAATTGCATTGATTTCCTGCAGTTTTCTAATTAGTTAATGAGCGCGTTTGGTGTTATGTATGCTTCAAGCCAGCCCTCTCTCATGAGTCCTGGGGCTTTTTAGCACCACGGCATGTGGATTGTGAAATGTAGCGAAAACACAAAGGACAGCAAATGGCACATTGCAGAGAGGACTCTGGCATCACAAATACCCTTGAAGAACAGATGGTCCAATGAAAGACTCCCAAATATTGACATCTGTGCAGCAGGCAACTGCACGTCAGGCAGATACAGCATTCAGTGCTGTGTGTTTCATCAAAGCTATGCCTTTCTTGACACCAGCATTACTATTAGTATATATATAGCTCTTATTAGTAAAAGGGACTCCAAGTAAATGCATTTTCTCCCTAGTCTAGTAAAAAGTCTGACTCTCAGATTTTCCAGGTAGTAGATGTATATTCTTAGCAAAGAACTTCTCAGGGTTATTTCATTTCCTAATTTCTAATAAGGATTAAAAATACACGACTATCATTGTTTGGGACAGTAATTTAAACTGGCCTTCAGAGAAACTGTATTTCGATCATATTCTATAGGTTCACCATCATATTGATCTGAGAATGAAATTTATTGGTAAAAAGAGTAAACTTTATTACAGGTAGTGAGTGAGTGCTTTGAATCACTAGTGTTTCCTCAGGTAACAGGTAAGACACCACCCAAACTACAACAAATGTGACAGTTTGGAATATGAAAATGAAAACCTAACTTAGAATCCAATTAGAACACTTTGGACACAGAGATCTTTCATGCATGAATGGCCTGTGTCAATTGTCTGTGTCAATCCTATCTGGGCCTGGCACTCACCATAACTGAGAAACTGAAGAATTAGAGCCTCTGTGAATTCTAAGTCATTTTAGTTTCCTCCCTGAGGTCAGTGATCAGCGGTTTTCTGACATGGAAATGTTTTATTCTCCTAAACAACAGCCCCAAGCTTTATTGTGTGTAATTACAAGCAGATACAGACAGGAAAGAAATTGATTTCTTGACAAGCTGTGATTCAGGAGGGCTCCCCCAGCGCTCTGCCATTATTGCCAATCATTCAGTGCATCTCGTCCTCCTCCTACTCCACACTCAAGGGTGGAAGCCACACCTTTCTTATTGAGCATCACTTGTGTGATCCCGCCACCTATGTAGATAGGCTGCAAACCATGGAATCAAGAGTAAGAAGAATTCAATGACTTACCACAGGCAGCATAGTGAGCACCAAATTCTTTTTATAAAAAGAAGCCGAGGAGGCAGATACTTGCCATATTAAAAATAGCTAATATGCATGAGTTTGGCATTATAGTGTTAGCAGGGCATCCCAGGACTCAGGAGATCGAGGAAGAAGGGGGATTTCAAATTTCAAGCCAGCCTAGGCTACATAGTGAGATCCGGTCAGGAAACAAAACAAAATGTATAATCTTTTCAGACTCCGGCCACTCTGGGGCTCGGCACTGACTGAGTTAAGCCCTTTCATTCATACAGCCCAATGCCCCCGCAGCCTGCTATTCTGTTAGGTAGCCATGTGTCCGGTTCCTTTCCTCTGTTAAATTTTAAGTACTGCACAGGAACCATTTTCCCTGTGAGGCTCCCACACTTGGGATGAAACTTTCTCTGCGGAATTTTGGCACCCTATTAATTAGTGGTTATGAGTGGGAGCTGCTCTCTCTCAGCAACTCCTATTCTGCCATCAGTCAAGTGTGATTCTGTAATAAATTTCCACAAGGCAAACTATTTCTGGTAATTCTCCCTAATTAGCACCAGGCCCGCTAATAATACATAGTGCCTATGTGTTTCTGATATAACCAAGATCTTGTCTGCGAGAGTACTCAGAAAGGGAAACTGCCAAGCTAAATTAAGCTTTTGCTGGCAAAAGGATTTTTATATGTAGTTCAGTCAGAAAACCTTTGATAATCTTATATTGGGGACATGTGAGTAGAAAAGAGTGACTGGCGGGGAGGCTTGCTCTGGCTTCAGCACCGAAGGGGGGTTTATTGTGAACACACAGTTGAGACGTAAGCCTATAAATCTCGTACTGGATTACTGTTTCTTAACGAAGGAATGACAGATCTCTCATTCTGTCGGTGCATTTTAATGTGCAATGACGTGATTGACAGAAACCAAACAGCAGCTATTAAAATGTCAGATGTGGACTCGATGCCCTTAAAAGTTTGGCTTCTGGAGTTTAATATACTGTGGGCAAAATAGACTTGAGTTTCTCTCCCATTCCCAATGTACAGCCTGAAACGCAGACATCCCTTAATTTATACAGTTAGGAAAAAATACTCCTTCCAGCCACTAAACAAATGAGTAAAAGGTGAGTGAGCCTACCTACAATGACCAGTCAGCTAATGAGACTGAGCTGAGCTGTGCATAGCTGGCCCAGCCAAATGGAAAGAGCAGGGAATTTGCTCTCTGCCTACGATCCATGACATAACAAGGCATGATACTAGGTCATTCCAATGAGTCATTTCAGCAACAAACATATTTAAAGACAGCTTATCTACTAACTTATAAACATGTCTTTTATACATTATACATGCAAAGCACAAAAGGTGGATAATACAGTAAATGCAGTATTTTCAAATGACCTGTTTCTGGGTCACTGGGATTGGCCAATACCATGGCAGAGGCTCTTCGTGGGGCTATTCCATCTTCTCTGGTCCTGTGAGGAAGGAACGTGACTTCTGCACATGTTCACTTAAATGAAATCACATACCACCCAGAGAGAAAAAGCAGGCGTGTGTGTCACCATCATTGCAGGTGTTTATTGAGTACGTGCTCATGAAGGTATCACTATACAGATTAGATTTCTCGTGTGATTTTAGAAAATCAAAATTAGAAAACATATTCAAAAGCAAAGAGTAACTACATACAAAGTTAAAAATGCAAGGAAACAAAAGACAATGATTGACGGGTATGGCAAATTACACATTAAGTATCTATGGTTCCTTGAAAGAGTACATTTTGTTGTAGAGAATTTTAAATACGGTTTTATATCAATATTTGAAAGATAAATGATCACTTTTAATACTGTGGCCAAATAATTTGGCTTTAGTTTTACATGGAGAAGGTAACCCTACTAACAGGAAACACGGAGTGGCTATGAACAAAAGCGGAGGTTCCTATTTCAATAGGCAACAGCCGTCCAGAACAATTCGAGAAACAGTATCCATCCGGGCCCCTCGAAGTCTCAAAAATGAGAAATCGAATAAGGGACATTAAGAATTATACACTATTGTTTTCATCTGGAGCTTAGCAAGCAAACCTTCGAAATAAACATTTAGCACGAGAAAAACTCAATGTTCTATGTTGAAAATGTAATAATGAAAAAATGCTACCGACACAGAAGATTTATATGAGATACTCAGGGAGCCTGCCAGAAGAGTAAAGTGCTCTGCCAGGCACTAAAGAATCTATGCTGGTACACAAGGCACGCCGATCTCACTGCAGAAGGCTCTTCTGGTTGTGGTGAGAACTCATCTCCCAGGAGCCACTGTTTTAGGAACCCAAACGAAAGTTGCCGTACAACACGATAGGCAAAGCATAAAGACACAAGGCCAAACTAGCGAACCACACTACCATTCCAGAGAGTAAATTCAGAGAAATACGGCATTATAAAATGCAGTATTATATTTCACAAGTAACAGAGAAATAAAGGTTCAATAGAAGTGAAAACCTTAAGGAAAGGCAACTTTATAATAAATCCAAGTCAAAGAAAATTATTTGAATATGCAACTGCCAATGAGTTGTGAAATATTATCATGGCATAGCATCTAAAAGACAAAAACCCCATTCTTTTGTAGTGTAATGCCAAAGCCTGATATTCAGATGAGTCTGCTATCGGTCACTGGAGCAGCAACACGATCTAATGGGAACACTATGTTCCAGCACTGACTCCTACAAGCACAGGTGAGGAGGCCAGCTGGGCTGCTACTGGAGACACTTCCGGTTTACAACGTGTGCCACCCTTCCTGTTCATTTATCCCCCAGTTCGTTATTATCTGCATATAATATAAATTTATTAGACCATAAATTAGCAGCTTTCAGGACAGATACCTTGAAAGTTATGGGGGGTGGTTAAACAAATACTGTAGCCTATGGCCTCCTCCACACACAAGCACACACACGCACAGGTGCTCTTTAAAGACGGGGCAGCAAGAACTGGGTGCCCTATTTGAATTTTGAAAGCTCCCTGCTCCCAACAGATTTAGTTACAACTCAGCAGGATCATGGGCTTTCATTCACTGTAGAAACAAAGACAAAAATATCAAATGCCATGATTTGTTTTCTCACTGGGCAGTGAGCCACACTACTTTCCCGACTACAGTGCTCTGCCCAATCAAGGAGAACACATGACAGGACAATGGGAGCAATGGATCATGGTTCCCTGTACTTCCAAATTCAGAGAATAAAAGTTGCCTAACTCCATGATCACACAGTGAGAGGGGATTTACTTCCTACTGGTAGGAAAAAATCCCAGACAAACAAACAAAATCCCAGAACAACCCCAAATAAGCAAACAACAACAACAACAACAACAACAACAAAACAGTAACAACATTAACTTGGATCTTATCCTAATCCTCAATTGAAAAAAATTACCGGGCAAAGAGTTTCCAGATGGTCATTCAGTCAGTGACACAACTGTAAACACAAATCAGTTCATTATCTGAAAGGGGCAAGCGGTTCTTTTTTACTTCTCAATTGCTTTATTTTCCCAATTTCTAGCTCCTTTATCTTCTACCTACTCTCTTTAAAGAGAGAGAGAGAAAATTATTAGTCTAGCACTACTGAATTATCTTCACGTCAGCGTAAGAGATGAGAAACACTGCAGCCTAGCCCAGGCGATGAGCCACACACAGTGCAAACAAACTTCCCCATCTGAAGACATCAGCATCTGTGACCTGTAAACAACATGGCAGCCTTGGGAAGAACACAGGAGACCACAGCAGCTCTTATTGCATAACAAACTATGATCAAAAACTTCCTTGGGCTGTCTTACTAAGAGGACCAATGATAAGACCAAAGCATGTACACATACTAAAAAAAAGATAGCATGGTCCTACTCATAAAGTTTATTTAAACTCCTACTTACTATTTTAAAGATAAAATGAGTTTATTAAACAATTATTCTTATTAATAAAGTCTAAGGCACTTATATTGCCCTCTGTGGATTCTCATAGTTACAAGGAAAGAAAGTATCACTTCAGCATAGAGGCTAGAGTTTGTAATTCTAAAATGTAATCCTTTGCTAATTTATTCTAAGAAGAGTTTGGTAGTCAGGAAATTGATTTTTATAAAGGCTACTTCATGGGCAGAAAATACAGGCTAGTCATAATAAACCCCGAACTGTCTGTGACTTTCTGAAGCCAAACATTTTCTCACAGACTGGGGTTTTAAGGTTGGAGTTTATCCATTCAGAGTTATTATTATTTTATAACTCCATATAAATATTAAAACTAAAAATTAAATGATAATTTTAATTTTCCCCCCTTTTCTTCCAAATTCTTCTCTTTTCTGGAACTGTTGATTTTCAAATGTTCACAGAATGAGCGTGTTTTTTGCAAAGAGGCTTGTCCTTCTTGGAGAAAAATGTCTGACCTTCCAAACTTTCACAACACACCTGCAAAAAAGAAGAGTTCCTTAAAAGAATGTCGTTATTTAAACCAAATCTCCCGGAGGGAAAGGACTGTCCCCAGTGAGTAAGATTACAAGCTCTGCGGATAGTCGTGTCAGACACCCTGACACGTCATGATTACTATGACATTTTATGTCATCTTGGAAAAGCTGTGTGATTTTTTTTTTCCTTTCTGGAACATAGTCTGGTTTATTCAAAACACTGATGATTGCTCTTCTTTACCGAGAGGGAAGCATTTAGTCCTAATGAAAACTTTAATACATCAAAGAGTCACACTAAGTATACAAATTCTAATCAATCTTTTAAATGTTTCCTCTTATAAAAAAATTAACGAATTAGAAAAGAAACAGCTCAACAGCTTTGTCAAGCATGACCAAACCCAATGTCAGTCTGTTCTCTTATATACTGGCCATAGATTATTTTTATCTTTTACTTGATTTCTTTTATTATGTGTATGAGTCTGAGTATGGTATGTGTATGAGAGTGGAGGTGCCTTGGGAAATGAGATGCAGTGAGAGCCCTGGTTGGGGGACTGATATGAGTGTTGGGACCCAAACTTGGGTCCTCTGCAAGAGCAGCAAGAGTTCTTAATCACTTAGCCATCTTTCCAGTCTAAATAGGCTGACTTTCATTTACTTTCTGGATAAAGCTATTCTTTGTGAAAGAACTGATTTAACTTGACTCTACAGTGAACATCTTGGGCAGTATCTGCCTGCTTGGTGGTTTTGTGGTCAGGCCATCCCCACTTTTCCCTTCATGTCATTTCTGCTATCTCGCAAATGACGACGTTCATGAGAAGGCTTTCCTGAGAAGGCAAATATGTAAAGTTGCTTTTTATAAGCTTTATGAAGTCTAAACGATGAATGAAGTAAAAGCAAGAAGTGTTCAAAGAAAATGTTTGGAGAAATCATTTGATTTCACTATTATCTACTCTTTTATAGAATGGGTATCAAACACTGTTAGATATATTACATCTAACAGCAGTAACAGATATCAAACACTAGAATGTAGCATTAATACTGAATATGAGCTTTATAAATGATCAAACTTATCTTAGGGTCAATGTTAATCTTTTGATCTGTCTGAATCATTAAAAATAAAACTCAGAAGGCCAGGTATAGTGATGCACACCTTTAGTCGCAGAACTCAGGAGGCAGAGGCAGGTGGATCACTATGAATTTAAGGTCAGCCTCATCACTGACATAGGGAGTTCCAGGTCTGCCGGAGCCACATAGTGAGACCAAGTCTCTAGTCTCCACAAGGAGCTGTTGGGGATAGCTCTGTCAACAAAGCACTTGAGTTTGAGCCCCAAAAGCCATGTACAAATTCTGGGTGTCACGGTACATGCACGCTTGTAATCCCAAGGCTGGAAAATTGAAGAAAAAAGGGTCCCCCTGGGACTATCTGGCCAGCCCATTTAGCCCAATTGGTAGGTTCTAGGCCCATGAGAAACCCTGCCTCAAAGGAGGGGCCAGGGTTCTGAAGGTGACTTGAAGTCCTTCAGTCTCTGTAATAATGTAAACACACGAACACACACATACACATACAAACACCAAAACAAATAAAATCAAAACCAAGATCATTAAAGTAGCAAGTGAAATAGGTAAAATTCTTTTGCATGTTCATTACCGTTTCAAAAAGAAAAGAAAATTCATGTGCTATTTCTCAGTCAGGAAAAAAAATTGAGACATCTTGCTGGCTATCTGGTTTTTTAGAATTTGTTTTCTATTTAAGAAATACTCAATGTGTGAAAAATAACTTAAACTGTTTAATAAAGGAATTTAAGAAGAGAACTCATATTAAAAACAAGGGCAAAAATCTTCTTAGAGATAAGAATGCATTAAAAATCATATTTTGTTTGGGGTAAGATCTTATTATATGCCATATATTGTCAAATCCAACTATGAAGAACATCAAAAAACACTGTTCATTTCTTTTGAGGAAAGGAAAGACCCAAGTGCTGTTACTTTGACCAGGACAGTAGTTGACTTACCGAGCATACAAAGCAAGTATCATGCCAGGTGTAGCCCAGAGCTTCAAGGAACATGTCGCCAGCTTCTATAGGGAATTCGCATCCACGGCATATTGTTCCAAAAAGAGCATAATAATCTGCATCAGGTTAGGAGAGAGATGTAATTTGTACACGGTAAAGCTTTGGAATGGCAGGTCACAGGAAACAGTGGTACAATGGGAGTTAAATGAGATATAAAGGCTAAGAATGAGGTGGAACTGAGGAACACAATACCCGCTGGGGGTGGGGCAGCTTGGTGGGGATTTCCTCACTGGACTGGATGGGAAACAGGACAGCTTTTGCCGAGGAACCACTGCCTTGCTTGGGATGTACATCCAGCATGGCAAACACTACTGTGAAATTTAGTTTTTTATTGTATATCTTGTGTTCCGTGTCTTTCTGTTTAAATGTCCAGATGCATGCACAGGAGACCGCTGTTCTGTGCAGTCGTCAGTACACTTAGAAGAAACTGTTAAGTATGAAGGCCCTGGAGGAGCCAGAAATAAAATCTTAGTCATGTTCAGAAATAATAAAGGGATAAGAAATGGGTTAAATCTAGTGTCAGAATGTAAAGACGCAGAAGATAAATCTGGCAAAGCAGCAAGGAGGACGGTTCTCATTCTAGTGGATGACATTTACAGGATACAAGCACAATCTGCTATTGTTGACGTTGCACCAATTACTCTGCAGCTGCTTTTGGGATGTCCAGACAAAGAGTGAGAGCAAGCTGGGTACACTGGAGAGAGGGAAGGAGACACTAATCTAACATCCACGGGATGTGGAACTGCCGGAATTATTTGTTAGGTTCTGTTTCGGAAGAACAGAGAGAGGAATCCTAGGTGTTTGGACAGTGGACAACGCAGCCGTCTCCTGAGATGGAAACACGACCAAGAACTAGTTGAAGATTAAGGGAAAAGAATAAAATATAGACCATGATTCCCCTCTGCTAGCAATGCATTCGTTTTCTGTCGTGATTTCTTAGAAGACATTAAGCATCATAGCCTAGATAGATGTTTATGTTTTTCAGTTAGTCATAATGTCTTACAAAGCTGCTAAAAAATTCACAAACCAGCCAATCAACTAATCAAATCCCAAGTCTCTCTTCAGAAAAAATAAGCTGTAGAACATGAGCTACTCTGAAGATGGTAGAAACTTTACAGTCAACTTATACTGCTAACAACACATGGGGTATTTTATTGGAGGTTCTGGGGCTTCCTGGTGAGCAATCTGGAACAGAGCCAAACCCTTCCTAACTAAGGGGTTAAGGGGACCGTGAAAACCAGAGTACTGAGCAAAGAGGTAAGTGATGCTGAACCAGCTGCAGACAAAGGCTGATGGTCTCTTTAACTTTACCACTGGGCAATAATCCCTTCTTCTAGGACCACACTTTGAATTTCAATCTAAAATAAGATTAAAACTCAACAGTGGGAATTCAGTTAATGGTAGTTAGTAGAGGCAAAATAAAGGAAAGCATGCTTTATATTTTGAAATAAGCAATATCTGAATAAGGAGTAATTGGTAAGAACGTTCACTTGCAAATGTGGCAAAGGGAAATGAAGTGCTGGGGTGTTCAGGTAGAACCTAAATCATTAGGAACATCTTTATTGGCGAGCAGTCTAAGCCACGATTACTTTCCTATTCAGAAAAGGTAGCAAATGGCTTCACTTTTTTTTTTTTATTCAAGGTTGTGGCTTTAAAAAGCAAAGCAATGACATTCAAATGTTAAACATTTCTCATGTCTACTTATAACCACGATGTATTCATTATTACAACAAGTGGCTTTAAGCTACATTTTGGGTGGAATTTATATCTATAATGATCGGAGATTCGAAAATATTTTTTCTACTGAGTAATGTTAATCTTCTTAATGTTCATGATGTTATCGATGACGTTGGAAATGTTTATGTTGACAAAGTCACGAACCGTTTTTATCCTTTTGTTTTGCTATATATTGAGTCATATGTAATGTGCAATGCCTCTAAAATAGTAAGGGAAACTTCATTGGCCTTCACTTCTCTTTCGGTTGTACAGAAACATAAACGATTTAGCTTTATACTTAATTAAGGCGCTAAAGGTTTATTATCTCACCGGTCTCACAGTATGGCTCTCCATCTTCCAAGTGGAAAACATTGTTTCGAATGGGTTTTCCACAGGCCACACACACAAAACAGGACACGTGCCAGGTTTGTTTCAAAGCATTGATGACTTCCTGTTATAGAAAGGCAGATGGATTTTTAAAGAAGATGACAATAAACGCACCCGTACCTACACTTACTGTTGTACCGCGCTAGCTTAACGTGGACACAGTATTTCATCTTTGTCTTGAACTTTCCATTAAAGAAATGAGAAACGTTGTGACAGATTCACACATCACCGAAAGCTCTTCAATATGTATGCTTTCCATAAATACAAAATAATCACTATTACTAAGCCTTCACGTGCAGTGACTAAGGGAAGGATCACATAAATGCTCGCTACAACACATTCTGCTTTCTTTCAAAGGGTGTCAGGATGCATTAACCTGAAAAACTTTCGTGGCATTATCTTGAAAATGTCATGAAGGAAGGGAAAGCATTTAAAAACCAAAACAAACCTAAACTCCAGTGCATTATGGAAGCAATAATGTAATCAGTTTAATCCAATCAGCTCATTGAGTGTTTAGCTTTTCGGAATCAGCTGTGGCTGCACTGTGCACTTACTCCATCGAGTAAAGTGTGAACCATAAAAGCAAGGATCCTAGCCCGCAATGTCCTCCTGGCTAAAGACTCCAAGACGCAAGGCTAGGAAGAGATTTTAATCAGTAAAAGGTTTGGGTTGTTAGTTTTTCGAGAATTATTTCAACAATTTGATTGAGAAGATGTAAAGCAACTGAAAAATAATTTCTGAAGAATATTTAATAACATGGAAATTCTTTCTTTCATTTCCTATAGTCTAATGGATTTTACAGTTCTTGATTTTTATTAATTATGCTCTAATCCACAGAATATGTTTATTCACTAAATAGTACTTTAATATACAGCTTACTAACTGATTATCTGTCAGCACTTAGGAGGAACAGGCTAGCCATTATATCCTTTATTACCAACACATTGTACAAATTAACAGCATAGAAATTGGTCAGGTGGCATATTTATAACTGTAACTATTTTTAAAGCTACTTAAGCATGTTCTCCATAATTCAAATTTTTCTACAGTTTCATTATTGCATTTTGAGATTAAGAGTAGTAGGTAGAATTCAGCAAAGCGATTCCAACTTGTATATGTTAAAGCCATGAACACTGGCTTCTTCTAAAATCAACCCCCCCCCCAACACTACTGGTCACCTATAGTAGACATCTGACTCTTCAATGTCACTGAAATTGGATGTTATATGACCTGAAGTGCATTTATTCATCCTTATTTCTTTCTTTTGCCAAAAAAGTATAGCTTGAAATGCTTTTCCTATCATATGTACTTCTATAACTGAAATCACAGTTTTAAACATTATAGTTATTCAAATAAAATATTATAAGCTTCATACTTTACAAATTTTATATATTTTATGAGATCAGTGTCCTGTGCTTGAACTCTGACAAGTAGGGAAAGGCTGCTCTTATAAAAGCTATGGAATTTAATTTACACCAGCGAAGGTGTCAGTCCTGCGAGCTCCTGTGTGTGGTCCTGGACGACCTCTTCATTCCTCAGCTAACAGGGTCCTGCTGAGGTAGCACACCCACAGTAAATTATTTTTCCCATAGTGGCTAGACTTTCACCAGACAAGCCAGCCCTCAGTAAGGGAAAACCAAAGACAACTAACCCCAGGAGTCTGATATACTTCCTTAGAGCTCCGTTTAGTTTTGTTTTATAAAAAACACAACTAAAGAAAGCAGAGGATTGATAAAACAAGAAGAAAATTAAAAGTAAAAATAATAAAAAGATTTATTATAAGAATCGGCATAGCTTTAGGATACACCAAAACAGAGAAGTTTCAAGCACTCACCCCAAGGATCTTCTTCTGGCACCGGCCACATTCAGGAGCAAAGAACTTTTCATAACATAGCTCGCAATACAGTGCTCCCTTCTCCTCAACAAACCCAATGTAGGCCATCGTGTTTTTGCAGTGAGCACAGTTAAATTCTTCTGGGTGCCAAGACTTCCCCAGAGCCACAAGGAAAGGACCCCTGCCAAGGGAAAGAGATCAACTTGACCCAAAGATGAAAGTGTTTGATGGTGGCCTGGAGAGAATCTCTTCTTACATATGTCTAGTTAACTGCTTGATTTCCTTCTTCAGCACCGGCATGGTGGAACTGGCAACCTGCACAGAGACTGAGTGATGACAAAGGGGAAGAGAAGCAAGAGTGCTCGGCAGACCCTCCACGCGAAGTAATCTCCTCCTCTTTTCCATTTGCTTGGGATTTGGGGGCACCTCTGACTGCATTACAGGGAGTCGTTTTGTATACATCATTATGACTGCCAAGGAGAAAGCTGAGATGGAGAAGCAGCATCCGAACAATACATGTTTAAGAGAGGAGCAAAACTGAAAAAACTTGGAGATGTTGATCCTTAAAAATAATGATTTCATGAGAGGCTTCAGCCTTTCTTCCCCACATATGATGTCATGTGCATGTTTCTCAACTTTAGTAAATGTTTCGAATTCAGCTTCTAATTTAATCACAGAATCTGAGTTGGACCTTATCAGTTGTTTGAAGCTAGTTGGGAGGCTTTTATTTCATTCAAATATGACTAATTAAAATTTTATTTGCATTAAGAGCATTCGATATGAGATCTACCCTCAAAATGTATTTAACTATGTATGATAATGCTACCAAACATCGGCTGATGTTCTACAGTAATCTCCAGAAGGCATTCATCATGCATGACTGAAGTTTTATATCCAACATTTACCAATCCCTCCTTCTCCTTCTCTAAATATGACAGAATTGAGAGTGAGGGAGGGACAAGATCTTACTTTGTAGCCTAAGCTGGCCTAAAACCGAATAGGTAGCCCTGGGTAGCTTCAAATTCATGATCCTCCTGCCTCAGCCTTCCAAGCACTTAGGATTATAGATATGAACTACACCATGGCCAGTTAAGACCGATTTTAATGTGTATTTTTACCAGGTAACAAACATTTATATAGAGATCTATCCCTTTAAATACTATAGCCATAAACTGGTAAGGCGTGCCTGGTTCACTAACAGGAACCCATTATGAAGCCTTATCTGGTTAGAAGCCTACGGAGATGAAGCAGACTAGCCTCTGTAACACACTTTTCAGTAACTACATCACACTAACTTTTATTCATGGAATGGCTTTACCTCCAAGGCACTTTTACACTTATTTAATTTGTTCATACAACATTCTTGTGAGATAGACCAGGGCATTATTATGAACTCAGTTCAACAGATGAAGAAAGAGTATTCGAAAGATATGCCAAACATCATAGCATTACAAAGCTAAGGGCTGGTGCTTCTATTTCCCAGTGTATTACTCTAGTCCACTGAGACTCTGCTTTCTCTCTCACTACTGTAAACCGACATCACAGGTCAACCACAGGCAATTGCAACTGTTAGCGAGCATGGAGCACTGGACGTCTAGGCAGAGTACTAACAAGATGCTACGGCAATGAACATCATGCAACGCAGCTTCTACCCTGTGAAAACACAAATCTGCATTTAATCGCTGTCTCATAGGGTATGGCTTCGTGAGCATGTAACTACGGATTTGGGGTGGGGAACAGGAGGAATCTGAGCGCTCCATGGCTGCCTGTCCTTGTCGGGAAGGTGAACTTCTGGTTCAGTGAGAGAGACTTTGTCTCAGAGCATGGCAGAGCACATCCAGTGTCTTTCTCTGGCTTCTGCATACCCATACATGAGTACATGCACCCACATACTCATGTACATACATGAACATACACACACGCACGCACATATGCAACCCAATTAAAAAAAAACTATTTGGTAATTGGTGATTGCTCCCCATCACCAAGTCTGGTACCAACATATCCAAATCCATGTACTAATTTTCTTCGCAAAATCACTAGTGTTAACTCAGACCCAGCCCTCAATTCTACAAGAGTCAGGCAGTATTGATGCAAATTGAACTTATTTTTTTCTGTGAAACATAAGAAAGTGTTCTCTAGTTTAATTTTTTCCTACCCTGATTATTAGGAATGTGATACTCTTTTGTACATGGGCTGGCAACAGTTGAAGTAATTAGTTTACTATTATTAAAATTTCAGGGTGACCAGGGGAGTACTCCAGGTACTATGGTTTTGCATGACTAGAAAGGAAGGCATCTGTTCATTATTTCTAAAAGAAAAGAAATAGCTGTCTGTCATCTATTGTGAACAAATATGTTACCTCCAGTCAGCCATCCCTCCGTTTGTGACTGCTTTATAAATACTGTCATTCCACAAACTCAATCAAGAAGTCACAGTCTCAAAGGTGAACAAAATTTTCTAAGTGCTCTAAGCTTTCCCAACAGCTAGGTATCTGGACTGTGTAGGTCAAAGAAACTTCCAGGATAAACTTATTGTGACTATAATGTAGGGTGCAGTAGGACTTTGGGGTTTATGTCACATTCTGTATGGATACTAAAACACATGTAAGCATTTTAAAAATGTTAGCCCGAGTTTTTCATTAGGGAACATCCTCACGTCATCACAGACTCAGTGGCCTTAAAGCCTGGATCCTTATCAGTTTTTAAAAGAAGTCAGTTCAACCTCAGACTCTGCATTCTTCAGAAATGTAAATACTGATGTGGGCTTGGGTTACAATGAAAGCTTTGACACTGGAGCACATCTACTAACCCCAAATAGCTGAGGAGGCTTCCCTGGTGGGGGGGGGGGCAGATGGGACACAGACATCTAATAACTGGGTAAGGAGCATGCAATCTGTTTCCTAGATTTTCTGAAGTATGTGTTATCACCAAATCAGAACCCAAGAGAACTGGATCTATGAATCACAGCACTTGACCAGACCTAGCCCTCTGAGAATCATTCTTTTATGAGCAATGTTTGGTGTGATACATTAGCCCATATAAACCGTTGCTATAGGAAGCAGCCTCATGATGTTCATCCCTGTTCTTCTGGGAGCTAATGAGAGGGTCCTCTTAGAGCACACAGAGTTAGGTTCACATGAGCTCTGTGAAAAATTTCCTACCAGATTTCTGCAACAAGCAGTTTGGACTCCCTTGAGTAATCATTTTATTTTTAAATCACATTAAGCAGTAGATTGCAAAAAAAAAAAAAAAAAAAAAAAAAAAAAAAAAAAAAAAAAAAAAAAAAAAAAAAAAAAAAAAAACAAACCAAACAGAAATCAAACGGGTGGCCTGATTACAGGTAACTCTGTGGGTGTGGGTCCTTATGATAATAGTGTCTATCTAAACACTTCTTTCACTCTGAATGGCCCTACCCATGATTTCACTCCTGTACCCCTTTGCAATTCAGAAGGCTAACATTTCATGTATTCCTTTTTGGTGCTTGTGACTGAGTGTTCTCATGTGTTTTGATGCAGCTATGTGCAGTATATGCATACTTATACATATGCATGCATGTGTGTTCAGAAGCATAAACCTGGCATCAGCTTTCTTTTTTGAGCACTATCCTCACTGCCCGTTGAAGTAAAATCTCTTGCTGAATTCTGAGCATGCCAATCCCAGCTAGTCTAGCTGGTTAGCTTGCCCTGGGGATCCCGTGCTTTTCTGTGGTTAGGGTTCTGAACTCAGGTCATCATGGTTTTGCACCAGTGCTTTTATTCATTAAACCATCTCTTCCTTACCACACTGCATATAATATATGGGTTTTTCGAGACAAGGTTTTTCTGTAGCTTTGGGGCCTGTCCTGGACTAGCTCTTGTAGACCAGGCTGGCCTTGAACTCACAAAGATCCACCTGCCTCTGCCTCCCAAGTACTGAGATTAAAGGTGTGTGTCACTGCCACCACCGCCTGGCCATCACACATATTCTTTAAAAGTTATTAAAAAATACCTTTTTGGCATGAAGCTTAACAATCAAAAATATAGTCTAGTCTATTAAAAGAAAAACTTTGAAATGTCTCATTGTTTTTTTTTTTTCAAACATGAGCAGTAAAGAGAATACTCAACAGGAGAGGACATGACTCTGTACCTTTAAAATATGAGGAGACAGTGGGTCTTGCTTTATCAGAGCTCCTTCCTCTAAGCCAGAACTAGAGGGAAAAAGCCAGCCTAACTAGATCCTCCTTGCTCCAGTGAAAGACAGCTTCCCCCAGTGCCCATGGGGTTATGTGTAGATTAAACAGCAAGCCCGCTTATGTAGAAGGAAATACTTCCTTCTGTGTGTCAGCAAACACTAATTTAACAAATTCATTAACAGCGGATTAACACTAAAGAAGTTCTTTCTCCAGATGGGATTAGGTTTCCACCTGTGAACTGGAATGACAAGCTTGGATAACTGCAAGGTGGAATTAAATATTCATCTCCCCTGACAGTACTCCACCCTCAGCCTTTACTAAAGACTTGTTGGCTGACAAAAGAAAGGAAGGGAAGAGTCAAGGCATCTGATTGGCTGAGAGGAATGGCTACTGCAAACAACTTTTCAACTCTGCTTGTCTTTTGCTCCCACCTCCTAAAGAAGGAAAGAAGCGGAGAAAAACAAAAACTTACAAATAGAAAGGGAAAAGAAACTGGCATCTCAAGGAGCACAACCTAGCAATCCGGATTATCTTACATATCAGCTCCGACTGCTTGCTTCCCCTGTTATTTAATCCACAGGCAGCCTCAGCAACAGAAATGAATCCATTACACTGAGGAAGAAAACATTAGAATTTGCCAACTTTCCCAAGATCATGTAGATAACCAATTACAAAGTTAGAATCGTGCAAAGCCCAGATGGTACAGATGGATCTACTGATGGCTGAATATATTTATGTAATTGTTACACCATCTTACAATTATAAAATGTACTTCTTTCTCTCTCACAACAATGTTCACTAATGTCCATTTCATCCCACTCCGGAGAGAAATAATGAAGGGGGATGGAGCAGAGCCAACTAAGTAGAGCCTTCAGAGAATCCATTGCATAGATTCTCACTTGCACACAATGCTAAGCCAGAGAGTTGACATGATCTGTTTGAGTAAGTGCTGAAGAGGCTGTGTGGATCCTCTCATAGAGAGTAGCAGGAATGCAAAACGGTATAGACACCATCCAAGGAAGTTTGGCAGTTCTAAAAACAAAGTTATTTATATGCTTTGTAAAACAAAACGAGTACCACTTGTTTGAATACGGTAATAATATATATTACCTATAATTACTAAAGCAATTATTGAATATGTAGATTAGTTTTGTTTGTTTCATTTACTTAATGAATAAAGTAGTTTTGAACTAGGAAAGAGAGATTTATAGAGATTCTGTGTTGGTGATGACTACAGTGCAAGGGCATAGCTGAAAGATTTCTTAGCAATGAACTCTGTTACCCTGGGTGAGAAATGATATTGTCTTGGATTAGAATGGCAGTAGGAACAGGGAGAAGTGAAACAGGAGAATAATTCAGACGGGACACACATGCACACACACACTCACATACACGGTAAATTTATCTGTACCAAACAGATTTGCAGACAAATCACATGAGGTCTGAGCAACGATGAGCAGGGATATTACTAACCAAGCTGGAGAAGACTGAGGAGAGAAGGTGTACAGATGTACACATGCCTGGAATACATGTTCCCATTGGATGTTAAATAAGACACTGCTACTATCATTAGATTATATAATCTGTACAAAGAATTCCTTTACTTGTCAACACTGAGAATTCAAAGGACATATGATCCTAGAAGGGCCTGACCTAGTCAGGGAGCTCTGTAGGAAAGTAAAGAAGGGCAGCACATGCTGAGAGGCTGGTGCCAAGGAAGAGGGGAATAGTCACATCAGCTGCCTAGGGTGGCAGCAGCTTCTAGGGGGTGAGCATCTCAGCCCTTCAGCGTTAGATACTGAATTCTGCAAGTAGTCACACTCCAAAGGAGCTTGGAAGAAGAGCCAGATCACCAGGTAACTGCACCTTGATTTCAGCCTGGTGAATTCTCACCAGAGACTCAGCTAAAACATATCTGCCACTCCTCCCAACTCACAGAAACAGTAGACATGTGTGGGTTGCTCTCAAAGTTCTGAATTCTATTATTTCTCATAAAACAATCTTAAACTGAAAAGAAAAGTTACTAAGTTAATAGGCTTTTTTTTTATTTTTCAGTGAATCAATTTTTGGTTTCACTGTTTTTTTCTGTTCTAATTCTCTCTCCATTACTTTCTTTTTTTAAAAAAAAATATATACTTTTTATTTTATGTGTAAGAATGTTTTGCCTGCACATATGTATGTAAACCAAGTACATGAATGGTACCCATGGAGGTTAGAAGAGGGTATCAGATACCTAGAAACTGGACTAATGGATGGTGTGAGCTACCATATGACTGCTAGAAATAGAACCCAGGTCCTCTGCAAGAGTAACAAGTACTCTTAACCACTGAGCCATCTCCAACCCTTCATTAATTTCTGCTTCAATCCTTGTTTCTCTTTTCTTCTGCTTAGTCTTCTGTTTAGTCTTCATTTTTTCTAATAACTCAGGATGGAAAGTTATACACCAGCCAATTTGAACTCTTTAAATATTAAAAATTCGCAAAACACCAATAGAGTTCTTGAGCAGTATTAACATTTAATAAACAGCTATATGATGATATTTTATTTGTAATCTAACAAATAAAGTGTGCCTGGAAATCAGAACGCAGAGCTCAGCCACTAGTAAGTCACAGACGCCAGGTAGTGGTGGCACACACCTTTAATCCCAGTACTTGGGAGACAGAGGCAGACTGATCTCTGTGAGTTGAAGGTTACCCTGGGCTATATGAGATTGAGCCAATCTAAAAGAGAAACAGATGCAGGTGGTGGTAGCTCATACCTTTAATTCCAGTACTTGGGAGTCAACATACCTTTAATCCCAGCACTAGGGAGGTGGAGACAGGAAGGGATATGGCTGGCCAGAGAGCGAATAAGACGGGAAAAGACAGGAGCTCAAGGCATTCAGTCTGAGGATTCCTAGAGACAGGCTCATTCTTGGCCATTTTGGTCTGAAGATTTCGTAGAGGTAAGAACCCTAGTGGCTGGCTACTCTGCTTCTCTGATCTTCAGAGCTTTGTTTGTTACAGCACAAACAAAATATCACCCCACAGCTGGCTTTATTATTACCTTGCTTAACTTTGTTTGATCCTAATTTTATAGTTCTAAACTTTTGTCATGTATGTAGGCATTCTCCCAGACAGTGGTTGTTACAGACACGAAGAAAATGGAGTTAGATAAATAGCATCAATAGAAAATGTAATCACTAGCTGGTAACAAACATTTAGGTAAAATACTTTGCACAACATCTGGAATATTTAAGAACTCACTAAGCACTGCCATCCAAACAGGATCTTAATGGTGACATTGTATTGCAAATATAGATGCTAGACTCTTCCGTTCTTTTCATTTTTTTTTCTGTATAGTGAACAATAAAATCTTGGTTTATATCTTGCCTATAAATCTTGGTCAATGTTTTCAATTGTTTTCTTAAATTCAGCAGCTGATACATTAAGCCAGCAAACCTTTTATTTTCAAATAAAATCTGAACCAGAAGGGACAATAAAAAAGACCTATAAATAAAGGAGTGGAAAAGAGTTCAGAGATTGAAATGGATGGTGCAGTAGGCAAAAGGCTCTCCTTATGAAAGTGCTTGAAAATCACTGTGCAAAACATCTCAGTAAAACAAAAATTCCTTTTCCCTACAGAATAAACAAGGAGTTGGTTGAAGGTGGTTCTGGTGCTGTGGTGCAGGAAAGATGGAATAACAGTAACATGACTACCATTCAATACTGACATTCTCTACCTAGGACAAAATCCAAGCATCACGTATTCCCGACTCCTTCAAAAAGTTGTTAAGACACTAAACACGAGCAGCTCCATTAACCCCGTGCAACACAAATAGCAACCGATTTTAATGACGCAATATGTTACATTCAGGAAGTAAGCTGGGTCCTTCATATGCCTGTTGCTCCACCAGGAAACAGAACCTGGCCTGGCCTCCACTAGTCACCTTCCGCATACGCAGCTATTGTACTCAGTCGATACAGTCACAGGCATGAGAGCGAAAAACTGTTAGTTCCATCCTACTTGAATTTGAAATGTTCTATCACAAAATGAAAGCTTCAGAAATTTTTCTAAATATTATATTTCTAAATATTATATCTTATGCATTTGTAATTAGTCAAAGTATATGCCTTTAAGTATGAGTTAAGGGGTAACACCCATAAACTTCTCAAGATTCAAATAAACACAAAAACTTAAATATTAAAACAAAATGAAAAATCAAGTATGGGTAAGTATGCCTTATGAAGACAATGACTTCAGTTGCTAACATCAGATCTTTTACATTTTCTGAAGGCAACTAACTCTTCTAAAACATAACTAATGGAAAACTAACAACATAAACTCAACTTTACACTTCCCAGTTTGCCAGGGTATAATATTATGCCTACAACTGCAGCTCATTTTAAAAACAGGTGTCCCAGATAATGTCACTTGATCCAACACCTTCTTGCTTTGGTAAGTAATACTGACACCGAGGGCAAGAACTGGATTTATGCTTTGACCAAGGCCTCTGAGCCGACTGCAGGGTATGCAAGCTGCTGTAGCACTTGAGCACCAGGCAAATGTGCTATGTTAATTGTTGTTACATGATCTTGACATGAGCTAATCCCCACCCCTGTTCACTTCCTTAGTAATTGAAGCTCCAATGCTTAAACGATACCAAGAGCTGGATCGTACAGAACAATGTAAAATTGAGCAGATGGGGGAACAGTTAGTGATGGCCATTCATCTCATTGGCTGAATACATATTTATTCCCTAAAACTGAATGTCTGTACATCAAAGCATCTCAGTCTACCACTAAATCTGGAACTAAGGCAAGGAAGAATGGTGCATGACGCTTCTGCTTTGAGTGTCCTATTTTTGCCATATTAAAAAGAGACACTAAAAGCTGGGTTATAGGAGAGGACTGAAGTTGATAATCAGCCATGAATTAGCAGCTGACAAGCTCTGAGACTCTAGCTTATTATGCAGCAGCTTACAGCAGCACACAAAAACGGCGATTTCTGTTTCCACAAAGGATGTCATAATTCAGGATACCATATCACTTAGCGCCAGTATGGGTAACCACAGTAAGGAAACTTGCAGAACCATGTTTCATGTCAGAGTTTCTATTTATTAACATTAAATCTAAAAATTTAAATAAGTGCAAGTAGTAATTAAAATCACTGTTTTACTAATTAGAATAAAGCAGTGTTACACTAGATTTTATATAGATTCTTTCTGTGAAATAGAAACTCTACAGAAATTTGCAGAAAAATGGCTAACCAATTAAAACCAAGTTGACTGAACTCTGAGTCATGCCCCAGTTCTTTAAATACTTAATTTACTCAATGCCTTCTGCTCAGTGTATGCTGCCCTAGACTGGAGACCTCCACTGCTCTGGTCCTCTTCTTCAGAATCATTATTACTACCATTGTGGCTATTTGATAATTCTTTTTACAAAAAAAATAATTAAAATACTGTTAATTACATTATTTATTCCCTTTCCTTTCCTCCCTTTTACCCCTCCTTTTACCCCTCCTATGTCCTGTTCCCCTCACTTTCTCACAAATTCATGACCTCTTTTTATACACACACACACACACACGCACACACAGTTTGTTTAGTGTTGCTTATATGTATATGATTTCAGGGGCTGACCATTTGGTATTGGATAACCAATTAGGGGGTCATCTCTAAGGACTTAAGAACTAATTCCCCCTCGTTTAGCCTTCATGACTTAGCTACAATTCTTTGTCTAAAGTTGGAGCTTGTGAAATTTCCCTCTTCTATGTTAGCATGTCTGCTGGTGTCATTGTTCAAACGTTCTTAGTAGTTACATTTTTATGAAGAAGATATAATTACAATTTACATGAAAAACAATTAAAAATCTATTCTTTTTCTATAAGACTTGGTTTTTGTGTGCATGTTTTAAAAGTTTAAACTGCACTGGGCAAGGTGGTTCACAAGTAGAATCGTACCTCGTCACCATGAGTCTGAGGCCGGTTTAGAGGACATGATAAGCTCTAGGCTGGAGTGAAAGCCTGTGCTAGAACCGCTCTTTGCCTTTCCCTAAGAATCTATAAGCTAGAAGACTAATTAATAGTGGTTATGTTAGCCGGTAGCTTTGGGGCTTTTCCTTTCTGTTTTTTGTACATTTTTAAATTGTCACACGTGAACATCTTTAAAATAGAAGTATGAATCTATTTTAACCTTGAGCTATGTACTGAGTTCTCGACATGGTATCCAATTACTGAAAGGTTAAGAGGAATATTTATTTGTACTTTGTGTTTAAATCACTGGAGCATCCTACCTTCCATATTGAAAGGGACCTAGAAATATAATGCTAGACAATATTAATGTAACAGGAAAGGGGGAAATGTCAGTTTTAAGCTTCTTTGCCTTTATAGGCCCCATTGTTTCAACTGTTTCAAAACAGGACAGTTTAAAAAGAAGAGAATGTAAGCAATAATTTCAAGCAACTACTTTTACTGCCAACAAGGCAACTCACAAAGAGGCAACAGGGTCTTTCTGGTGAGATGTCTGCACCAGCATTCGCATACACACCTCATAACATTTTAAAGGCCACTCATAAGAATGCTGAGATTTAATAAGCTCTGCTACAATATGATTAAAAGATCTCTGGGCATTTCCCTCTTTTTGGAATTTAAGAGACAATAAAATAGATTTGGAAGGAAATACTCTAAAGACAGAGGTGCTAACCCATTCTAATACTTACGGTGCCTGCGAAGAGATACAAAGGTCTACAATCACGGATTCTTCTCCAGGGCTCAAAGTTCTTTCTTTCGCGTTACAAGTCATTTTCCAAGTAAATGAAAGCCTTCATTTGTATAATTTGTAGAATAATAAGGCTGAGATAAATGATCTCAGAGTCCCTTCAAGCCTTACAATTTTAATATTTCTGAACGACTACTATATTAATGACTATTTTTCTAGATCTGGTAGAAATGAATAACTGACACAATCAATATTTTAGTTTTATTTTTAGGGAGCCTGGGGTTACTTTTCTTTAAAATTGATATGGTTATATACTTTAATCCTACCAGGGTTTTAGCAAGAATTTTTTACTAATAAAATTATACACATTAAAGACCATTAAAAAACAACCACATTGGTATTAAGTGTTTTTGAAGAAAACTTCAAAACTGACTGACCTGATGACTTGATTGCAGTGGGCACACATGGGAGTTCGCTTGCCTGCTGGAATGTGCTCGGCTCTCTGCACCAGCGTGTCTTGGTCACTTGGCTGGGGCGGCCCCGCAGCTGAGTTCACAGGTACCCCTGTACCTGAAGAAGTCACGCTGTTTGTAATTCTTGCAGTAGAAGGCACTAGAAGTTAAATACAAGAGAAGCAGAATGTGAACAAGCCGAATATGAACTTTTCAATAATAACAAATTACTGGCTATCCACTGATATTGTAGTTAAACAGGTGAACAGAGAATATAAAGCCAAGGATTAGCACACAATATGAGTGACAGCCAGGGTGTGAATCTACTTCTTTCTTACTTTTACAAGGAGATATGGTAAGGTAACTATCATAGGTGACATATTTCTTTCCATCTAGATATGTCTGCTCACCTGAACTAATTAAGCTTAGTTCAAAATAGACCACAGACATATAAGAAACTTCTTTATGTTCAGTGTGTTGAGGATAAAGAGCTCACTCTATTCTCTTCCAGTGTGTATTTCTCAAGATCACATCATCTGTTACCAGGCATGTAGCTAGTCACCCAGGACCATCCCCATCCTTCCTGAACAGTTCTGGTAAAAAACAGTTCTAGATTTCATTAACTTTGCCTCCGCTTCTCTGTTCCTACAGTGCTTCCTATTGAGGTCCCAAATGTTTGCTTTCTGGAGCAGCTGCCAAAATGACTCATCTCCCTTATAGCCATTTTCCCAATGACCACTGAAGATTGTAATGCTGGAAACCACAACTCTGTAAAGGGTTGCGGGAGTCTCCCTGCTCTCTGACCAGTGAATGTAGCTCATGTCTCCCGTTCTGTACACAAGTCCTTCCTGTGACATCCTCCTCAATGTCAATTTTCACCACTCCGCCTTCACCGAGTGCTGTAGCAATACTAAACTGCCTCGCTTTTTCTTTCACATATCATCTTCTATGCACAGGCTGTCTTTGCTCCCAGGAATGCCATTGTTTTCTATCCTTCTCCTTGTTTGCATAGCAACTACCATGTATGATGTAAGGCTCAACTCCTCTGTGAACTATTTCAGACCCACATCTACCATGGTCCCTTCGGCATAACAGATCAAATGTTTGTCTCCTAGGACCCCATAATTTTCCATGAATGCCTTAATTATTCTACTAAAGCTTCTGTGTATCTTCTTCAACATAGCACATTCTCAAGAACCCTTAATTCTCTTCGCCAACAAATACAATCTCTGACATGAATGAATAGATCAATCAATGCATGAATAAGCCCAATAGGTCTGAAACCAACGGAGAGGCCTTCTCTTCACCTACAAGCAATTAAAGTCTAATGTGCTAGAAAAGACGCACATTTAAATACGGTTTAAAGGGAACAACTTAAATGAGAAGCATGTGCATATAATACAAAACCAATATTGCGTGAAGCCTATATTCTTCTATGCCCACACAAGTGGACAACACCTATTAAAGGTGTGACTAGAACTGTGTAATATTAAGTAAGACAGCTATAAGGATGCTTCTCCTTTGTCGGAATAAAAGCTGTTTGCAAGGATTTGCAATTACAGATGCGGAAGCCCTGCACTTCTACGGTACTGTGTGTGTTGCTTGCTCTATGAAACAGAGTTTTCAACACTAGAGAACTTGACAGGGTTGGGAATGGGTTTCCACTCTCTTTGGCTTGCATATTCTCTTAAAGAATGGGACATTCCTGTCATATGCATTCACACATCTTCTTCCTTGGTACTTCATTTACTCTCACAGTATACTCCTACCTCGCCTCTATGGCTCTTCAGTTTCTGTGTGCAGGTTTGTTATCACCCGAAACTCTGGGAAGCGTTTTCCATGCTCAATCTGAAAGTCTTTACATTTAAAGCATATAAATGGGTCTCCTCTTGGGCACATTACAGCTTTTCCTGAGAACCCCTCTTTTAAAAATCTCCCATGTAGGCGGGCACAGAGGGCAGGCATTCTGCCTCCCATACCCCTAATGTGTCAAGCTCAGACTCTAGTAACTGTTTCATAGAAACTGTTTTCGAGTCAATCCACCTGCCTCCCTTATCCAAACTGTACCTGTACCCTAACCTTTTTTCTTTTCTTTTCTTTTTTTTTTTTTGGTTTTTCGAGGCAGGGTTTCTCTGTGGTTTTGGAGCCTGTCCTGGAACTAGCTCTTGTAGACCAGGCTGGTCTCGCACTCACAGAGATCCGCCTGCCTCTGCCTCTCAAGTGCTGGGTAACATTTGAATTCCTGAAGTCTAAACAAGTTTCGTCACTATTCCAGCAGCAATCTGTGACTTCTTCCATTTCCCCAATTCTTGTGACACATGCTCAGTCGTGTACACACACACACACACACACACACACACACACAGAGTTCAGGTTCCTTTCAGAAAACCATATTGGACCCCATCTCTGTAACCTTCAGCCAATGAAATGTCCAGTAAGTGTTACTTACTTTACCTTGCCCTATTGTGCAAGATCATACCTACTTTACTCTCTTCTCCAAAGTCTCTCCTGACCACTGTAGGAGAAGTGCTCTCGTTCTCTTTAAAATCTATCGCACCTTGCCTGGAGAATTCACAAACGATTTGTCAAACTCCTGTTAATATCTTCTCTTCTCCAAGACAATTAGTTTCTTAAAATGGGTACAAAATATATACTCTTTTTTTTTTTTGCCAATAGAAAACTGCCTCAAGGATAGAAAGCGAAAAGACAATTAAACGGAAGAGAAAAGGTCACAGTTCACTTTGTTGTTTCTGCCCTAAAACTATACAGAAAGCTATTTCTCAAATGTGGATTAGGGTTAGGGTTTCAAATGGGGAATTTACTAATTGGAAAATCTGGAAATCAGACCTCAAAGAGAATGAAACCCTTTCATCTACTGTATCACATTATCTATGCATAAGCCCTAAAGTACTGAGTCATCTGAACACTTTAAAGCAATCAACGAGTACAAAAATTCTCAAACAGCCACTGTAGAATGGGACATAACCCATCTGGCGCAGGCCTCAAGAAGGCACTAACTTATTTATATGAGAAGCAGCTTTAATCACAAGCCATGTGGCCATATCTTAAATACAAATAAGAAGGCTCCAAATCCTACTGCTTTTTGTTAGTCTCATGCACACCATCTTGGTGTGCAGGAAATTCTCACACCCGTTTGCTGCCGTGTGCTAACACACTGGCTGTCACACAAAGCTATGCAGTCTCGGTAACAACCAAGCCCTGAGCAGTTCCAAGGCAGACTTAACAATGTGGATAAAATACTGTTTCTCCAGACTGAGTCTCACACTCCTCCAGTGCGGGAGCCTGACATCTGAGCAATGACGAGCCATCCTATGGCTCGAGGCAGGATGAGGTGTAGGAGCATGAGGCACTGGGTGACAGAGACTGTAAAAAGTGAGTCCTATTCGCGTGGTAATTACTGCACCATCTCAGAAAAAGTCTTCCATGGAGACCACGGTTCAAACGTAATGAACACACTGGAAAAATGAGCTACCTTGATGACAATTTACTTACCTATAACTGTTTTTCTTTCCTTGTACTTTATAGTAAGACCATCACATAGGAACAGGGAGTCAGATCCATTTCACAGTGTGGAAATATCAGCCACAAGTCAGCACAATGCCACAACCAGAGCCCTGGGAAGTGGGCTCCACTTTAGACTAGATTTCTTCTTCAATGTTAATCCTGAACAATCTTCATTAAATCTGGATTCTTTTTGGAAGATCTCTACCTGACTAGAACTTTGCTTAAAGTATTTTCCTTTTATAATAAACATATTTCAGCAAAACTCTCAGCTAATCACTGAGAATGTCTCTTTCATGAACTAAAATTGCGACCTGAGGTTTTCAAGGGTTATAAATGACGCAAATCCATATTTGGTCTTCCTTTCTGCTTTACAGGACTTGGGGTCTACAGAGAATACCACCAAATGAGTTAGACAGGTATTAGATAATGTATCAGTATACTGGATGGCTCTCAGAATATACAAAAGGATTTGTTAAATTAGACAAAATACACAGAATGAAAAGTAATTGAATTGATAGTTAGAAAAATATTTGTCATGATGTATCTCTTTTAATGTATGACTTCTTACATCTCCCCATTTCTTACCATATACACTCTTGCACACACACACACACACACACACACACACACACACAACCATCCACACATCTATGGACTTTTGTTTATGTTGAGAAGTTAAAAGGAATAGAGAAGAACAGGACTGTTTCATCATTACAGTGTCGCTGTTAGTACTTAGCAGATCAAGAATGCAGACAAAAAGGATAGTGATTGCCCAAGGACATGGAATTAAGCAACTGGTCCATGAACTATTCAGCATTGAGCATTCTACTGGGCTTACCAGTATGAACAGGAACTACTTCATGAAGTTTAAAGAAGGCCATGGACCAGTAAATAACCATAAAACTGTAGTTCCTTATAAAAATCGTGTAATATTTTATTTTCACTGTCAGAAGAACGAGGTTGATATTGAAAATGTTAATGAATATGAATGTTTCCAGATAGGAAAAGAGACAGGTATCCACCGCTCCACAAAACAGAAGTCAAATATGAGTTATGATGTGAAAAACAACTGCTTGAATGGCAAGGGCTATTCTTACTAGAAATACAGAGGCTAATCAGGGCTCATATAAATAACTGGTCCTTATTGAAGTGACACTCTTCCACTCCTGGGGAGAGAAAGACTTGTAATTCAACAGTGGAGTATGTTCTCAAAGGTATGCCACACATAGAATTTTACACATAGAAATTGGGAACACACGTGCATGTAATTGTGGACAGCGAGTCTTACTCCTCTGCCCCTTCTCCAACCATCTTAAACAGATGGTGGCCACGAGAAAATGCACAGGGTCTGTGCATTTTTTTTTCTATCAAGCTCCTTATGTTGAAAGCATAAATAGCAGTCTACTTTTCATAATCCAGGCATGAAATCATACCCAGCAAAAATGGGAAACGTTAAGCTAAAGATCTAAGATCAGAGGACATTCTGGGGTTTGTGTAATTTTTATTAAATGGAATAAAAGACTTGCTTAATTCAATGATTAGGAGCTAAATTGGACAGATTACACTATTCTCATCTATCTCAGCAGGGGAGAATGCTGGCATGTATGCCATGAAGAATTGAAACAGGTGCATATAAGGCTAAGTATCAAGTGTCCACAGCTCCATGAGGACAGGTTCTTCCATTAGTACCACCCTTTCAACTCTAAGAACTCAGATTAAACTGGATCTAGAAAGTCATAATTAAAGTGAATATAGAGACTTGGATTAGATACCACTCTCTTTTAATTTTTTTATATTGCATGTAACCAGATATCAGTCAGTACCCAGATGACTGTTTTTCTCTATCGAGTTTACAAAAAAGTTTTATTCCAGTCAGTTACAATTACATAGCAGTTAAAAACATAAGTCGTAAACACAGAGGGTTTTAGTACCATTAGCTGAAGTCAACAAATAACTCATTTATCATAATATGCACAGCATTTTCTGAATAATTTAATTATCATTGCTGTGTGACATATGGTGGGAAGACAAGTTCATGCTTTAATTGTGAGGAGCCAGTGATATTCATAAAAAATGATAAATAGGAGCAAAGAAAAGAAACAAAAAAGAACCCAGATAAAATATTTATTTTTTAAAAATCAAGAAAACTTATTTATGTCTGTATGTGGGTGTGCCACGGTATGCATGAGGAGGTGAGATTAAAGCCCCAGGAGTCAGTTCTCTCCTTCCACCATGTGGGTTCCTAGGTAACAAAGGAAGCTCAGCTGGGTTGATGGCAGCACCTTTAACTGCTTAGCAATCTTACCAGCAAAAACATTACTTTCAAAAGCAAAACCAACGTGTAACCTATAGCCTCAGGAATATTAAAAAGGATTGCTAAACTTACCTGAAGGCTGGGGAGACAGCTCAGTTCTTAAAGCACTTGCCATGCAAGCATGAGGACTCGAGTTTGGATGCCCTGCACCCACATAAAAGCCAGGCATGGTGACAAATGCCTGTAATCCTAGCCCTGGGGAAGTAAAGACATCCCAGGGCTCGCTGGCTAGCCAGTCTAGATAACCAGGGAGGAGACCCTTGTGATGGCTATTCTTGGCTGCCAACCTGACTATTGGAATGAATTAAAATTCACATGGCTGGGTATACCTGTGGGGGATCTCTTTCTTTTCTTTTTTCCTAATATAACTTTCTACTGATTCTTTGTGGATTTCACAGCATCTATCTCGATATCTCAATTATACTCCTCTCCCCATCCTTTCACGTCCACCATCTGCCCTTTAACCTCTCTTATAAGATAAAACAAAGTAAAATTTGAAAGAAAAGGAAAAGGAAAATTTCATCATGGAAGCTGTAGTGTGACGCGGTGCATCAGAGAGTTTATACTTTAGTCCATATATCTTTACTTGCAAGTGTTCACTGCAAGGAGTCACTGGTCTGTTTGAGGCTTCTGGTTTCTACCACACTATCTATATTGGGCCCTCACTGGGACTCCTCTTGGATATCCTGTGGCTATTCTGTGTCATAGAGATCCTGCAGCTTTGGGTCTGCAGGACTGACCCCTTCATGTGCTTCAGCAGTTCATAAATGGGGTGAATGTTGGGGTGGGCCAACTCATAGCCCCAGTTCTGGGCCTGAGTGGTAGCTGAGTTGATCAGTCCCGTGAAAGCATTTGAAGTGGGAAGACTCACTTAATCCAGATCCACCTTTAATCGGGGCCACACCTTCTGGTGGCAGCCTATATAATGGATATAAAAGAAGGAAGCTCTCTTGCTCTCTCTCTGTCTCTGTCTCTCTCTCTCTCTGCCTACTTCTGCTTACTCTTGCTGCCAAGTCTATTCCTTCACTGCTATTAGAGCCTATTTCTTTGGGATTCTGGAGTATACTAAAGACCAGTTGAGACATTCAGCCCAGTGGATATAACAACTACAGTATTCTTGGACCGTTTGTTTGTAGACAGTCATTGTTGGACTAGTTGAACCACAACCTGTAAGCCATTCTAAGAAATTCCTCATATATATGTATACACACACACACACACACACTCACATTTTCTACAAGTTGTAAGTTCTGTTCATCTAGAGAACCCTGATACACCCTGTTTCAAAAAACAAAAGGGGCAGCTACTGAGGAAAACATGGCATTGACCTTCATCCTCAATACATACAAACATGTGTGCACACGTGTACACACACAAATGGATATTAAATTTCTAACTGGGTATGGTGGTTCTGTCCTGCAAGCTTACCATTGGGAATTTGAGGCAGAAGGATCATGAGTTCAAGGTCAACTTTAGCTACACAGTGAGTTTGAGACAGACCTGACAACATAAGACTTGGTTTCAAATGACTATAAAAATAATTGTATAATTTGTCTCATATTTGGATAAGAAAACATGTAAGTATATACATTAAGACTATTTCATTATTTTCAAAGATGCTATATAAATAATTTTACCATTTTCTCAACAAAAAAAGCAGCGTAATCTGAAAGAAAAGGAAAGAAGAGAAGTAGGACTCATGTTACCCTTATACACAGTGTGTCCTCATTAGGTAGACAAAATGATTGATGCAAAAAAAAAAAAAGAAAAGAAAATGCAAGATTTTATCATGTTAAATGATACTGTTTTCAAAGCTGAAACATTAGAAAAGCCATCATTTGGGCTCAGTTTCCCAATCTGGAAGACAATAACTAACACAAAATGTAAAAAAAAAAAAATAAAGTGAAACCTTGTAAACAAAGCATTGACTACATTATGGGGTGTGCACAGAATGCTTCCCAATGTCAGGTGCGGAACTCTGACAAGGGACTTCATATAATTAACTCAGCCATTCATTCAACCACTACCGGAAGGCCAGACCCAGTATCGATACCAAGAACTCTACTAGAAAGCTATACCCAGGGATAAGCACCTGCCTCTGAACATCTTCTGGAGGTTGATCCTGATGAGGCAATAAGTAATCACATGCGAAATAAAGTTAGTGCTGTAAAAGGTGCTTCCAGCTCCCTGGAAAGTTTGGATCTACTGAGCAGAATTAAGAAGCATAGCATTTTCCTCATACATATGGTTTGAATCCAGAGTTGGGGTTTTTCTATAAAGAACCATCAAGATACTAGTTCAGATTTCATGTGACTGTTGACACTTTTGCAAATGTGATGGTTTGAATAAAAATGGCTCCCATAGGCTCACAGGAAGGGGCACTGTTATTGGCGCTTGGAATAAGTATACTTATTACTGGGGCTGGGCTTTGAGGTTTCAGATGCTCAAGCCAGGGCCAGTGTTACTCTCTCTTCCCAGCGCCTGCTGATATGGATGTAGAACGCTCAGCAACCTATCCAGCACCATGTCTGCCTGCATGCCACCATGCTTCCTGCTGTGATAATGAACTAAATCTCTAAAACATAAGCTAGCCCAATTAAATGTTTTCTTTTATAAGATCTGCCATAGTCGTGGTGTCTTTTGGCGGAAATAAAACCCGACTGAGACAATAAATATTCAACTATGCCACTGAAGCCTGAAAATAGCCCTGGATGGTAAAGACGTGAGCATGGCTTCCCTTTGATAAAACTTTGTTTACAAAAATAGACGGCAGGTGGGGCAGATGTGATCAAGGGCGCTTGAACCGCATACATGAAATAATAAGAGTAGCAACTCTTTAGGAAAAGCATTTATAACTGAATCTAGGTATCCTGTCTTAAAAAAGATTAATATGCTAGCATGAAGTAAAAACGGGAAGAAAGGAGGGCTATACGAGGATAGCCAGCACATTCTCCCATAACACCCCAATTCTGACAGAAGTGGACAACTTCACTCAGGCCTCTGTGGCAAGTGGCGTAGAAATGCAGAGGGCAGATGGCAATAAAACATTATTAGAAGAGATGAAATTCATGCAACTGGTAGCAGTTTACTTACTCATACAAAAATTTAAAAATAGAACCAATAAATCTATCCATCGTAGCTAAGCAAATCTAGTTATCTCGATTTATTAGTGTAGCACAAAGCCTAAAGTGAAATTCAGGGTGGTTGTAGCAGCAGTAACTTCCTTTCTCACCCATATCTACTTTAGCTTTCAAATGAAGATAGAATTTATATCCACTTACAGCTGAGATGAACATTATTCAGTCTTTGATCTAATCAAATCTCACAAACAAATGAGTCTTTCTTGGAGAGAAAAATAACATATCCAATCAAACCCATGCTCTATCTACCCATAATAAAGTAAAAAGCTGTATTTTACTTCTAAAATGTACCCCACAGCATATGAAAACGGGGGTGAATTAACTAGAATCGTAGCTGAAACATCTGAATTTCAAACATGAAGTTTAGATACAAAGAATATGCCACTCAAAGCAGATTTCAGCAGTTGCCAGGTACATAGTTAATTCTAACTGTCCTAAAAAGAATTCCTTCTATGCTAGCTCTACAAGATCTAGTCCTTCTTAAGTAATCACCGATGTTCTCCTAACACAAGAAATGGGCTGTCTTGGGTCAAAGTAAGAGAGTTCATCATATTATAAATTGGATAGTTCCTTTTATTTTTCTCAGAGCCTGTAAATGTAATGACTTCGAGTGTAGTCTTGATAGATAATTTTTGAAACGGAAAATACCATTGAAATGATTACTGCTAACGATCAAGGATATCTACCATTTTAGTGTTAGCTGATGCAGTTTGTTTCTTTCTAGGCTGCCACTGCATTCAAGTAGGACAATGAGTTCTCCTTCAACAAAGTAAGAGGAACTAAAGGCAAGTAAGCACACTGTAAACTACGTTTTGTCATTTTCCTTTTACATCTGACTGCACCAAATTTACTATTCCCCAAAATATTTCTATGTGATAACACTTTTATATTACATAATATAAGCAAGCTTCTTTGTATTGTACTTGCCAAAACTACAACATATATATATATATATTTTAGAAAGCACTGATTTTTATACTTTTACAACACAATCACCATCAATTAAGATCCCTTGCTTTTACTGCATATTAAAGCCTTTTGGCATCATAACAAGAAAAGCAAGTCAATGGTGGGGGGACAACGTAGTAAAGTGTTCCCTGTGCAAGCAGCAAGCAAGAGCTCGGCACATATGTAAAAAACAGACAAGTGGAATGCTTCTGTAACCCCAGCAATGGGGAGAAGTGAGGACACAATCTAAAATTGTGACTTCAGGTTCAGTGAGAAACCCTGTCATGAAAACATAAAATAGAGAACAAGAAGAAGACACTGAACGCCAACCTCTGCCCTCCACAGGGGCATGTATAGACAAGCACACCCACACAAGTGCTACCACACTCACGTAACACATATACTTACACATAAAAAAGAAAACAAAGCAAACGATTAATTAAAACTGTGTCACTGACTGATATAAAGAGAATGATGACTTAAAAGGAAGGTTGGGAAAGCCGGGTGTACAAGCACCTGTTTGTAATCTCAGCACCTGGGAGAACAGGAATAAGGTGTGTTTGAGGCCAACAAAGTCTACAGAGCAAGTCTCCACTTAAAATGACATGGACATCGATATTTTTTCAATATGCAATATCAGAAGTTAGGAATGCTGAACACTAAAATGACACATGACCACCATGTTTGAGCTAGATGCCTTTTTTTTTTCTGATACCTGCATAGATGCATTTAATAATAAAAGCTTTTTTTAAAAAAAGGCATCCATTCATTTCTTGGCACGGTCAGCAGGCATGAAAGTAAACAAGGCTCAACTGGGAGTTGTGTGTACACACAATTAAAGAAGGCATACAGGTGATGCTGTCCTAACATGTAAGAACTGCTAATGAAAACAGCACACTGAAAAGTTTCAGAAAAGCCAACATTACTGTGAGAGGAAATGTGTTGGGCAGTTTTATGTCAACTTGACACAAGCTAAAGTCATCTGAGAGGAGGGAACGTTAATTAAGAAAATGCCTCCGTAAGACAGGACTGTAGGCAAGCCTGTAGGACATTTTCTTAATTAGTAACTAATGGGAAGGGCCCAGCCCATTGTGGGTGGTGCCACCCCTAGGTTGGTAGTCCTGGGTTCTGTAAGAAAGCAGGCTCAGAAAGCCATGTTGAGCAAGCCAGTAAGCAGCATAGTCTCTATCTATATCAGTTCCTGCCTCCAGGATCCTGCCCTGTCTCAGTTCCTGTCCTGGCTTCCTTCAGTGATGAACTGCTTTGGAAGTGTGAACCAAATAAGCCATTTCCTCTCCAAGTTGCTTTGGTCATAGTGTTTTGTGCAGCAACAAAAGCACTAGGCTGGAAAATAACAAAATATTTCATTTTTAATGACTCTTTTACCTAAAAAAAAATTCCAAACAAAAAACTCTGAATTGAGTATTAATTCATATATAGTTCAATGATTTTGGGAAAGGAATTCTAAGGAATTTATCAAAGATACATAATGTTAATAAATTTATTAAGTATCACCTACAGATCCCATCAAAGATTCTGAAAGTGAGAAAGAAGGAAATATATATTAGGAAAAATAAATGCATATGCAAAAGAAAAGGCTGCATAAACCAGGCCATCATAAAAGTAAGCTTCAGTTTATTTTGAATGAAGTGCAAGATGCAGCAGATTTATATGGTGCAACTTGGCACATTACATTAAAAACCAAGTATATAGTCAGCCAATTTTCTACGCCATGGTCTCAATTGCTTAGAACCAATCATAACCATTTAGTGTCTGTGGTAGTTTGAATACAAAGTATTCCTGGAGTCTCATAGGGAGTGGCACTACTAGGAGGTGTGGTTTTGTTGGAGTGGGGATGGCTTTCTTGGAGGAAGTGTGTCACTGTTGGGGCAGGAGCTGAGGTTTCCTATGCACTGGATACCATCCAGTGTTTCAGTCGATTTCGGTTGCCTACAAGATGTAGGACTCTCAGCTACTACTCCAGCACACATCTGCCTCCACCCTATCATGCTCCCTGCCATGATGATAATGAACGGAACCTCTAAAACTAAAGTCACCCCAATTGGCTGTTTTCTTTAAGAGTTGCCATGGTCATGGTGCCTTTTCACAGCAATGGACACTCTAAGACAGTGTCCATGGGAGATCTGCTTTAGAACCCCCACAGATACTCAAATCTTCAGATGCACAAGCTCCTCATGGAACAGGCATTGTACTTGACTATAAACTAAGCATGTCTTTAAACTACCTCAGATCCTTAGGGATGCTGCAAATGCCATGCAAATTGCTGTTATGCTGTACTGTTAGCATAACAAAGAAAATGTGTATTTTCAGTTCGGATACATTTTTGCCTTGTAGCATTTAAGTCCTAGTCTGACTAAATCCATGGAGGCAGATTCCTGGATACAGGGGTGAAACGGGATAGGCTGAATGTCTTGTTTCTCTAAGCTACACATGATCACTCTGCCAGTGTTTTAGAATATGATGCACAAGTACTGTATCACAGTATTTTCCCTGGGAAAACAGGGTTAAAGCTACATCAGAGTCAGGTAAAGATGCTAAGGTCGCAGGTCTGTGCACCCTGGGACTCTTTCCATTCCTAATGTCAGTGCCTAGGGTGACTGATATCCATCATCAAACCTCTGTCTATGCTGGAGCACCTAAATAACTTCTAACCCAGGGTTCTGGACTCCATTCTCAGTCACTACAGAGAAATCAGTGTGGTCTGTTAAGCACATTAAAGCTATACTGATCTGTCAATAGAGCAAATCTGACTCCACTAATACAGATTACAGATCTTGTAATAGCTTCCTTCCAGAAGCAAGCCCACACTGATATCTCCAAGTACTTTCTGGCCAGGTTCCCCATTAATCCAATAACCCTACTTTCTCTCTTGCCACTAAAACACCCCGAACAACTTGCACTTCCTTTAAGAAATTAAACTCCTGAGGTTTTTGCTTTTGTTTTGTGTGTGTATGCACGATATTCCTGAGTAAAATAAAATTTCACCATAAGCAAATGTATTTTTCAACTCCAAACTGTATTCTTTATTCGAGTCATTTCTACTCCCTTTCACAGACTTCTATGTCTTCTGACCCAGGCCCTAGAACCAGACTTAACTTTTCTGTGTATATCTGTTGCCCATTTCTATGCAATATAGTGAGTGGTGCTTTGCATCCAAATTTGCTGTTCAAAGTAAGGTGAGCCCACATCCTTAATATTCCCATTGTGCTCCATTGCTTGGCTCCTTAGGTACAATGAATTCCTTACTTTTTTAAGAGAAAGAAAATTGTCGTGGGATATTTGTACCCTATGTGAGGATGTATTGCTGTGATTGGTGTAATAAAAACCTGAACAGCCGATAGCTAGGCAGGAGCAATAGGTGGAATTTCTGGACACAGACAGAAAAAGAAACTGGGAGGAAAAACCTAGGTGATGACTTCACCAGCAGACTTGAACCAAATAGGATTTGTCATACTAAGAGATAACCAAGACGTGTGGCAGAAGTAGATTAAATATATATGGGTTAATTAAGTTATAAAGAGCTAGTTGGGGGACAACCCTAAGCTAAGGCCAAACTTTCATTATATTTAAGTCTCTAAGCCATTATTTTCAGGCTGGTGGTTCAAAGGTAATCCAACAAGAAAGCCTGCTATAGTAATGGTTACAGAACTGCTAATATTCTGAATTACTGGGCATAGAAGACAGCACCAATTACAGCTTATGTTCACCACCTTGAATTTAACGCTTCACGAGACTAACATGCTCTTGTCCTTAGTTCTTCGGTGTTTTTAAATAGTTTCTTCGCCAGATACTGCTTTTGTCTTTGTTCAGTAACCCTTAAAGGAATGCCAAGCCCAAAAGGAATGTTCTATCCCCAAAATTACATGAAGAGTTCCAAAATAAGACAATTTGGTCTGTGCACTCACTCACTGACATTTACCAAAGGAACTGCCACGCATCGGGAAGGTGCTCTAAAGCAAGGATTGGTAAGCCTTGGCCTGGCCCTTCATGGGCTATATAAACAGTGATAGAAGACATGCACAAACAACTAAAATGAGTGTGATGAATTCAATGGTAAGGACATTACCAAAGCTGTATAGGAGAAAGAATAAGTGTTCAGCCAGAGAGCTCAAAGGCATTGTACAAAGTGGCAAACCGTCTTTGAACAGAAGAGCTTGGGAGTAGGGGGCCAGGCGAAGTCTTTCACACAAGAGTAGCCTGTATAAGGCATGGGGGTTTGTGAATAAAGAATGTTAGGAACCTTAGCAGGATGGAGCTATACGGAGCAACCTTACAAAATGAGGCTGCAGAAGTCAGTGGAGACTAGGAGGGAACTGACTGAAGCCCCCACGAAGAAGTTACACTGTCTGCAGCAGGAAGCCCAGAAACATCTGCAGATACTGAAGTTTTGTGACATCTGTTTTGCTGGCTTATAACAGTGTAAATAATGGGCACTGTTAAGAAAGGATCAAAGGGTGGAATCCAAACCCTTCTTGCCCTATCTTTTACACACCAAGCATGTCAATACATCAGACCATCCGTTCAAACAGTGCTACAAAGGTACTTCAAGAGCCTTATTTTAACAAAGAAATTGTAGAGTCTAAAGTGTTAGGCGCAGAGCTGGGCACAGTGGTACAAACCTACAACCATAACTGCTATGGAGGTGTCGGCAGAGGAACCTCCATACAATGAGACCCTGCTGAAAACCAGAAACAGAAAACTGAAAAGGCTAGCCCTCTAAAACTCGTGTCCCATGGACACACATCATATACACCAGAGCCAAAATCACCACAAAACCGAGTTCAATGAACAATGGAGCCTGGCCTAGTAAGGTACTGCTTGTATTCTAGCAAATTCATTCTCATTCTGTGTTTGATTAAGCTAATTAATGTATGCCAACACAAAGTGGCCCTTCGTGCCTTCCTGAAAATATGCTTTACTATATTTGGTAAGACAGTAATATTTTTATACATGTATTTGCATCTAGTGAGCTAAGTTTGCCTAATCTGGTAATCATAACTTACTAGGAATCTAGAAAAAGCATTACATAGCAAATTAGGTCACCTACAAAAACACAGAAATACATTTTTAAACTCTTACTATTAAATCTTCAAAGGTTTAAAAATATTCATCTCACCATTTATTTATATACAATATGAAGCGTTCGTGAATAAAAATTTAATAGATACATAAATACTGAAGGATATAGCTCAGTGCTACAGCAGATGCCCAGCACGTGCAAGACCCTGGGTATAACCCGGGATCTGCAAACAAATAAAAGTGAATTCAATATAGGTTTTTAAAAAAGCTACATCTATAGTGGTAATGTGGATGCTATATAATTGTGAGATTTCCGAATGTTGAAAATGCTTAATGCATCCCTCATTATATTAAGTAACATTAAAAAGTTGATTATGGTACTATTAAATTGCTGAAAGTATTTTGAAAAGTTACCTTAAAACTAAATTATATCCATTCATGAGTTTGACTTTTTAAATTTTTTTTTTACCTTTCTGAGTTGTCAGATTTTAATAGCGCATCAAAACACTCTGGTATCTTCTGCACCACGCCATCTCATTTTGGGAACATGCTGGCTACAGCACAGGAGTACAAAATTCCAGAACAATCAAATGATGGATCTTTTTAAGACATGGAAGTGTTATAAGTGATTTGATCATCAAACATGGTATACATGTGCCAAATTATCAGAATGTACCCCATAAACGTGTACAAATATATCCCAACAGACATAAAGCCAAAGTAAATGCTATCTCTGAGATATTAAACTGATTTCAGAATCAACTGGGCCGACCCGACTGGAACTCGATGACTTTGATCCTCTCTCCGAGACAACTGTTGGATTATTTTAAAATAATTCACTTGGTGGCAGGGTAAGAACAAATCTGTTTTTCTTTCCTCGCTAGAAACTAGAGCAAAGCTATGGATGAACTAGAAAAACAAGCGTGAAGCTCTTAGTGTAGCGGCAGCAACGTCACCGGCTTTAATGCTGGGCGCCACACGGCCCAGTGACCTGCACAGTCAGGTTCTGCAGCTCTTTGACCTGCATTGCTGCTTTCAAAGGCGAAGTAAAGAACGACCAGCCATGTCCTAATTCCAAAGGACTTTCAAATCTTCTTTAGGAAACCCTTATGGCTGTCAAATACAGTAGATTCTAAAGCGGTTTCTTTTTGTGTGTGTGTGTGTTTTTTTTTCAATGACGTACTTCCAGGTACACTATATTAAAAACATAAGAGCCTGGGAATTAGATTTTTTTTAACTTTACAACATAATGTAAACTAATTAGCATTCATCAGTAAAAAAAAAAACCACTAAGTGCTTATTTTTAGGTCCTTGGACTAAGGTAACAGAATTATCTCAAAAGTATTTTCTAATTTGAGCTAAGGGTCATGATGTAATTCAATTACAATTCACAACAGAAAAATATTTGGTAATACTGTTTTATGTTATATGATATTTACCATGTTGCAATATTTCTCATATTAAATTACCTATTGTTTTTACAAAAATATTATGTTTTAAACACTAAGCATACGGGTCATGATTACAGGTGCTTGTTGTTGCCTGATTTGATTACTCTCTAATAAGACTCACTGGAGAAGGGTTCTATCGCCCTCTTGTGGTCACTTTCATGTACTGTTTCCTCCAGGGATTCTTTTTTTTTTTTTTTTTTTTCCTCCAGGGATTCTTACTTGAACTACCATAACCATCATCTATGTTTTCTATCTGCACTTCAGTTTCGACCTCAGGAATTTAGTGCTTTTTATTTTATAAGGCAATGTCCTGTCACCTTCCAATTACATCAAAGCCATGTTTTTCTTAAAAAAAAAAATTTAGCATTAAATACATATATATAGTAACTACAGTGAGTCCCTGTCATCAGACAAGGTCTGAAATAAATGGAAATAGCACAGTATCGCTGTGCTTTATCACATTTTCCTCCCCAAAAAAAATAGGTTCTGCCATTGCCATGGCCCACAGGTATCAGCAGCCAGCATTAGTCTGAGCATTTTGTTTTTAGAAATAATACAGCAGTCTAACTTCTTTTAAAGAAGTCTGTATCATATGCAATCGCCTAGCCTCTTTCCATCACAGCACAGCCACAGCCAGCTCTCCGTGCTGAAGTTTCTATATTGGCAAGTTCAGCCAACAATGGATAGAAAATGTCTGTGCGGAAAAAACAAGTATGTACTAACCACCTACATCATATTTCCTAAGCAATACAGTGCAGCAGTGTATACGCATTCCTTACACTGTATTGAGTAGGTAACCTAGGAACAGGCTAAAGCAGAAGCATATATGTATACTTTGGGGACTCACTGAGCTTCAAGGGTTGGAAGCATGAACATGGTGGAGGACCACTTACTCGACTATGGCCCACTTAATTAGTGGCTACACCACTAACAAAGATAGTGTGCCCATTTAGCAACTCACTAAATGTGACCAGCTTCCCAGGAAGGGGTGGGTGGGGCCTCATGAGCCTCCTTCAACCAGTCCAGAATAGGGAGGGGCCCAGTCTAGTGTCAGTCTTGTGCATGTAACCCTGGAACTGCTCTTGGTTAATGGGAAAGGCAGGGAGGACACTAAAGATCTGGAACAGGTAAAGAGTTTCTGAACAGGAATCTGGCTGTTTAGAAACTAAGGCCAACAACTGACAAATGGCATTCTATGAAATTAAAAAGGCTTTTCTACATTAAAGGAAATCTCCAATCAAGTAAAGGGGCCCCTACAGAACAAGAAAACACTTTTAGGGGGATATATCTAATAGAAAGCTGCTATCTAGAGCAGACAAAGAACTAAAAAAAAAAAAAAAAACCCTAAACATCAAATAAACAAATAACCCAACCCCCAAATGGGCATTAGAACTGAACAGAGTTTGCGAGAAGAAATACAAATGGCTAATAACGTATTCAACATCTTTGGCCATCAGGGAATGCAAATATTATGTCATTTCCAATCAGGGATTTGTGCATCTGCAAGTGAGCCTTTGCTCAATCTTCCATGCATACTGAGGGGTAAAAATGCTTGTAGCTTCTCCACAGAATCAACAGCATGTTACAAAGTACATTAAGTAGCAACACAATGGTGAGGGTCTGAGACATAGCAACAGCTTGGCAGAAGAGAAAAAATGCTTGATAAGTACTAGAACAGACAGCCAGCGCACATTAGTTACTGTGAGAATTAGGAGTGGGATCCAAAGTTCACAATTTGCTGCTGATGACTGAGTGGATGTGCCATTCCCCAGGGTAGGGAATCACACGTTCAGACACACTGCATTTGTTGTTATCACTGCACAGCAAACATGTCAATGGGCTTGAGCATCCTGGAGTTCATCAGATACAAGACTGTAAATAATGGCCAGGTAGTAAACAGAACTTATGTGACACCATCATCCAGGAGAAGGGAAAAAACAAGAAGGTGTGTAGCTGAATTGGGGCTGGCAACATTTTGTGTAGTTTCACCCTTCATTTAAGAGAGGGAGTGTGTGAGAGTTAGTGTGTGTGTGTGTGTGTGTGTGTCTGGAACTTGCTGAGCAGGCCGGGTGGGCAAGCTAGCAGGTGCTAGGGACCCTCTTGTGTGTGTGTGTGTGTGTGTGTGTGTGTGAGAGAGAGAGAGAGAGAGAGAGAGAGAGAGAGAGAGGGCGTGCACCTGCGACTTGCTGAGCAGGCCAGGTGGGCTAGGGACCTTCCTTTTTCAGTTCAGTTCAGACCTGATGCTGGCGTTACAAGCACACACAACTATGGAAGTTTTGTCTACATGAGTTCTGGATCAGGTCTTCAGACTGATGCGGTAAGGACCTGAGTAAATTACCTCCTTACTCCTAACAGAGCTACTTCTGCGATATAACCATAAATGCTGCTTATGTTGGAGAAACAGTAAGTGGTCTAGACTTCCTGCGTTTTATGTATCAGAAGACCAAGGGTCAGAGAGGTGGGTGATTTCAGAGTTCTGACTGAGAACTGAGCTTTCTCACCGAGTCTGAGGTGCTGGGTGTCAAGGATGTAAATGCCCTATTTATAGTGTTTTGTCCTTGTGCTCTATACTTCTCCAGAACAAGCAAGGGCAACTGTATGAGGCACAGAGGATGACAGCGAGGCACTCTGAAGAGCAAAGCAACCATTGACTTTCTTTATAGTTCTTCTAAACCTGCAAGGTTGAGAATGGTTTTCTCTAGGAAAGTCTATTGTACATGCTAGACCACATTTTCATAATTTCAAAGAAAAGCCATAAGTAAGATTTAAAAAAAAAATACCTGCTTGGTTTGGACGCTGCCAGCTTGGTGACTTGACAACGCCGGTGGATCCTACAGGCTTGAAGGCAGCAGCCGTCTTGAGGCCAGCCACGCCTGGCCTGCTTGAACCTGGGGTCTCTAGGCTCTCAGACTTGCTCAGAGGTGAAGCTCCGGGTGACGCTGACTGCTGAGAAGGCTCCTGAGTGCTACTGTAGGGAAGGGAAGGAGACAGCTGTGGTGAGGGGCAACAGTCTAATTTAGCAACGACTCTCTTTTTTTTCCCCCCAGATCTATTAGAGCTTTAAGAAAAACAAAATACTGATGAGCTTTTATTTTTAAAAAAGAGAACCCTGAAAGTGAAGGGAACACACTTGATGTTAAAGTGGAGAGGGGACACTGGTGGCGGAACGTGTCAGTGGGGAGACGGAAAATGCAGAGAGGGAAACCAACAAAGGCCACGTCTAAATGAAGATACCACGGGGAAGCCCAGGGCTTTACATGCAAATAATACAAAAATAATTCTGAAATCATGAAGGGCTTCTTCTTTTCAAGAAGGAAAAGAAGCAGGTAGCATTTGTTCTGAATGCTCAAAATTATTTAACGAGTCTCCAACAAGAAATTGTACTACTGAAAATTATATAAGCAATCCTTGCAGTAGTGGATTCCCCTCTATTCCTATCAACACCTTAGTTTAGCGGATCATGTAGCTTTTATTACCAAACCATTTGATATTTATAATCATACATGTATATCCAGAGTAATAACTTAAAGAGCCCAAAACTATAAAATCCAAGCTTTGGAATCACACAGTAATGTAAAAGTGGTTATTTTTCTAGACTATGGCATATAATAATAGCCATAACAACAATAATAAACTTCCAATTTTTTATACATGACTATTTTTATACATTATATGTTTTAATATAGACAGATTAAATAATTCTATGCACAGACATTTAATTTTTTCAATAACTGAAATACACAGCTAGAGGAAGAGACTACCAAAAATAAGATTCTTTATAAATGACTTCAGTAAAATACATTATACAATGTATGATTGCTTCAGTTACATTTCAGATTCACTGCTCACTCCATTACCAAATGACTGAGAGTATCTACTTCCCTAAAGCCTCTTGAACCTCAGTTACCTTTTAGCATGAGAGATATGTGACTGCCCAACCTAGCCTAGCCTTAGGAAGGTCTATTTGCAAAGCCTTAGCTAGCATGTGGGAATTTGGTCGGGCAAACCGTCCCCTACAATGCTATAAAACTATCTGTAAATGACGAGTGTCTCACTGTCTGAAATTGTGGAAGCAATATGGCTTATGCTGATACCCCAAATGGGACCAAAATTCTAGACTCGAAATGCAGGTAATATGCCCCAATAACACCTTTCCTCCACCTTGAATGGGCTTCCGTAGCAGACACTACTGTGCACATGTGCTATGACCCCTGCTGCAGGAATAAAACTTGTTCATGTGAGCTCACTAGTAAAGGATCCCTGCAGGCTAAGGCTTCATCCCAGAACCCTATTTCTTTTGCTCCTTCCTCCCTTCCCTTCCTTCCATCCATCTGTCTCTCTCTGTCTCTGTCTGTCTCTCTCTCTCTCTGTCTCTCTTTCACAGTCATGTGAATGACTGCATAGGAATCATGTGGGTTCCTGTAGTGAAATGAAAACCTAGGTGTAGGCCGGGCGGTGGTGGCGCACGCCTTTAATCCCAGCACTAGGGAGGCAGAGGCAGGCGGATCTCTGTGAATTCGAGACCAGCCTGGTCTACAGAGCTAGTTCCAGGACAGGCTCCACAGAGAAACCCTGTCTCGAAAAACCAAANAAAAAAAAAAAAAAAAAAAAAAAAAAAAAAACCAAAAACAAAACCCTAGGTGTAGTCCAGAATATTCCACCCTAAACAATTTTGAGAGATCATAGAATACTTGAATTTTATTGAAATATCATTCCTTATTTTTATTTTCTCAAATTTAAGTTTAATACTTTCATCATCTTCTATGATTCCTTATTTTAGTGAGAAGTTAAAACCTGCTAGATGATAAAACATGCTATACAATGAAAAATTTAAGAAATTTAATAATTTTTATAAATAGTAAAAAAAATTGCCACTTAATATGAATGTTGAACACATTAAAGTCAACACAAAGACATTAATGGAAAAAGTTCAAAGATTACTGCATAGTGGATAAATGAACATCTTTTAAAAGCTTTGGGATAGGCCATTATTTTACTTCCAGGACTACTATCTATCTAAACTTTAAATAAGGCAATTTACACTTGGTGACAGAAAGCCCATGCAATCCAAGCAGAATAAATATAAATATTTAGGACATAGAATGTGAGCTTAATATATGAAAGGCTAATAAACATATCCAAATCATGAAAAAACTATCTTCAATATATTTAATCATTGCCAATAAATTAGCTTTAAAATACTATACACAGGAACTTTCTATTCTGAGGTTAAATTACTCGTGTGAATCATAAAAATAATGAGCTAGAAAACTGAAACTCTTAAAAAGCAGCTTATATCCAAAATGAAATTCAGAAATACTGAAGTCCAAATCATTACCATATTATCATCTGAAGACATTAAAATTCACCTCTAAGATACCTGCCAAACCTGTGAGGCAGTAAACTGGATGACAGGAATCCAATGCCAAGGCTAGCGAGTCTGGTTGTCAGAAGGAGCAATACTAGATGGCCCGAGGTATGAAAAGACCTTGGCAACCCTTGCACATCTTATGATACACAGTTATCTTTTGTGTACTACTCATAAATACAATCTGCAGCAAGATGGATGCGGTTCAACAAAGGGAGCAATCCTAATATGGAAACACTCAAAGCACAAGCCCTGTGCCTTACAAAGCGACAGTCCTGTCAACTGAGAGGCACTCATGCAGACGATGGAAACACTGCACTGGGCATGGTCACTAGCAGAGTGGAGAGCTGACAGCATGTTGGTCAAAGTCTGTGAGACTCAGCTATAATTTATATGCCTAAATCAGCTCTCCTGCTGCTGTGGGAACTATGGGCTCTGGATAGGCTTATTCTCTGTACTACGTTTACTCCTTCCCCACCCAGACTTAGTACAACAGGTACCCTCTCCACCTTCTTTTGCAAGCACCCAAATTCCACATCTAGTTAACAGAAGGAATGATATCCACCTAGCTCTGGGCTCTATGGCAAATGGCTATAATACAGTATTTTATATTTAACCATTCAAGCTTTTAGAAGAAGTACTACAGCTATAGTCATGTGATAAAAGTCAGGATTCCACTACAGTTCAAACATTCATAACTTCATACCAAACATCAAATGTGCTAGTAAAAGATATCACAGAGGATAAGCAAATAAATTAGCATGCATGTACACTAAAATGCATTACTCTGAAATTGCAGCTAACTCAAATTGGATAAACAGTTCTTTGATTTTCTCATATGGCCTGTTACCATAGTTAATATGTTGTTAGAGGAAGCAAACCTCCACACGCCATGCACCATGTTCCTCCCCATAGTACCTGCTTTTCTTAACATGGATAGAGCCACTTGACTTTTCGGAGAACTGAAGACAGGAAAAAGCTAGAGGCTTGGGAACAGTGCTGATGCAAAGGGAATTCATTAGGAACAGGGAGTTTTCAGGGCCGGAGAGCCTGGCAAGCATTCAGAGAAGGGCTTCAGTGAAAACATGCAGTATCCACAGAAGAAAGTGGGTTTTCAGTCTATGATCTGAAATATTTCCTTTAAGGATGAGACAGAAATAGGGAGGAGGAAGAGAGAAAAGCAACGCAAAGCAGTGGAGAAGAATGAATAGAAATATTATGAATTCATTATATTATTTTACTCATTGAAATAAAACTGATGAAATTTGGCTGGCCGTGGTGGCACACACCTTTATTCCCAGTATTTAGGAAGTAGAGTCAGGTGGATCTTTGTGAGTTTGAGGCTATCTGGTAGACATTATGAGTTCCAGGATGGCTAGGACTATACAGAGAGACTTTATCTTAAAAAAAAAAAAAAAAAAAAAAAAAGTTGAAATTTTCACTACAGTCACTCAAGGCTGACTTTCAAAAGCATTTAAACCAATAAATGTGGTAGGAGTAACAGAAACAAAGATTGCAGAAGGGCTGCTTCAGAGGGCAATTAGGCTTCAGTTCACCCGTGCTGTGGAATAAGATAGCCTCAACAGATACGTGATTTCTTTCTGATTCCACCTCAACCACAACTGAAAGCTATGAAAAGTCTGTAAGACTTTCCATAATAGTGGGCACACCTGAGAGACACACGTAAGTGGCAGCCATGCAAAATGAGACAGGGAGCAACTAAAGAACATTCTCCAGTCCCATGGATTTACCCACAACCTGTATGAAATGCTCACCACAGGAGGGGGAGCTCATTACAGAATCCTACAACTGGACGGGTCACGTCTGTTCTCTCCTGCCAGACACTGGAGGTTGCTGGGACCACAGACAGACACAACACTCACAATTCTACCTGGTTTTTGCAGCAAGAGCAGCAGACACAGTGGCAGCCGCACCACTGACAACTGCAGCACTGTATCTAGCAGGAGGGGAGAAGGCAGAAAAGGTTCCAGAACCTTCTACAGTCCTTGTAGAGCTGCTTACACTGATAGGGAAAGAAAGACAGAGGAAGAGGAAATGAGAGTAAGAAAAGGCAGCAGAATAAACACAAGTCAGCACGCATTCTAGATCAGTATTAGACATAAAGGTGAGCCACTCATTTCAAAGTGTGGCGGGTGTTCAGGCACTTACTTATGTGCCCCCAATTCCAGACATTTAAACTAAATGTGTGAGCCTACCTAGGACAGACTGTTTGTCACCAAGCACTCTAAAATGTCAATTATGCCCCCTCCTATGATAAGTGCATTGATATTATATAACACATATTGGAAGAGTGACACCTATACAACAAAGCAGAAACTGAATCTGAAAATAAAGACCGGATTTCTATAAGCAGGGATAAGGAGTTTTTCCTAAGCAGGCTTTACATGAGAAGTGTTGTCTCGGAGTAGATGTACATCAAGGACATGGCATTTTATGAGATGCCTACATGTTCAGATGCAGCAACATTTATTAACATGAACAAGACATAACTTTAAAATAATCTAAGTTGAATTATTCTGGATGGTAGGAATCTTTTCAAAAATAAACAGTAATTACAAGAATATAAATAACATTATACAATAATACAAATAATATAAATTACGAGAAAACAAATAACAAAACATCACCTTCTTTGCAAGGTTCTCCATTTCTATTTTGAGTTAGCTCTGTAACATTTTTAAATGAGGTAAAATTTCATATTCAGAAGAGTCCTTAAGACTTAAAGTATTTTTTCAAACAATAAAATATATGGTCAGGAATTTACATTCCAGCATTTAGAATGCACTCCTAAAATTGGTTATTAAATTTTAATTAAGTTTTTTTTTTCATTTTAAACTAAACAGGATAGTCTAAAAAAAACATGGTGTGGGATTTCCCTCTTATATTCCTCTTTGGGTGTAAGTTACTAATAACATTACTAGAACACTCTAACTACTTTTGTTTTAAAAGTTTGTGCCACAATGGCCACCTCCAACACATCATGAGCCAAACCCAACACAGGCTCCAGCTGAAGGAAACTGTGAGGGAGGGCCTAGGTCTACAATCTCTTCTAAAGAGTTTGGGAAGCACCCAACTCCACAGACATAGCTTTATAAGCCACTGGAAAAAAAGTGAAGAAACTACAGGAAGTCAGTTTAACATATTATATAGAAACGTGATGTAAATATTTTTTTTTAAGTAATCCATGAAATGGAACTGTGTGGCGAAGTTTGAACAACTTCTGTGAATCGTTAGAAAAAGAAGAATTGGGGCCAGGACAGAGAAAATAAAGATGCTTTTTTTTATGCAGATGACAAAGCGTGCTAGGATGAACAGTTACCTAGTGATTTAATGTTTGTTTGGGTTTCTGAATCACTCTTTCTTAGAGTCAGCAGTTGCCACCGGGGAAAAGTGATGGTGAGTAATAAATAGAAACACGGTATAAAATAGTCAGCTAAAAATACATCAGCTAACCCAGCCTGTAGTTGGGAGAAGAGGAAACTAATGAAGTTCCTTTATCCAATGATAAAAGGAATAATTTGAAAGAATTATCAACGTCTTACAGGTAGTATCTTTCTCCTCTATACTCTGAGAACATGTCTGGGATGTCTGAAACATGTCTCTCTTCTTTTAGAGGTATACTATTGAATTTAAGGACAGACTTAAGCCAAACTCAGTTCATTTAGCAAATCACGAAGTGCATAAACAAGACACAGATTTTCTCATTCTATATTAGAAGTTAAAAGCCAAACCAAAGCACACAAAAAATAATGACATCGGCTCCTTAATCCATGATCATGCTCTCATTCTCAGTGAGGTTAGTATTTAGAATTATCACCAGCATTGAAATGGAAACAACTGAGAAGAAAAGAACTCTACCTAGAGTAAGTGGCTGCTACTTTAGAAAGTGTGGCTATTTGGGGAGTTGCAGGTGGGTGAGGTCCGCTCTTAAGTAGGTCTTCCAGAGAACTATCAAACCTAGGTTTTCAGAAGTGAAAAAGGACAAGGCAAAGGAAAGATTAATGAAAAGTTGAGACCATGTTCACCATGTATATCGTTATTTAAGTGTCAGTAATTCCTATCTGGGATACTCCAGTTCAGTGGTTCTTAACCTGCGGGTCATGACCTCCTTGGGGGTCACAGATCAGATATTCTGCATATCAGATATTTACATTACAATCCATAACAGTGGCAAAGTTAGTTATGAAGTATCAATGAAATAATTTTATAGTTGGGGTACTGATATATGAAGAACTGTATTAAAGGGTTGTAGCGTTAGGAAGGTTGAGAACCACTGCTGTAGTTGGTTCTTACTGTCTAAGTCTGTATCTACAAATCAAAACAAATACTGTCTCCGACACCAAATGACTGCTCTTCTCCCAAATCATTCAACATGGCTACAGTCATGTGATAAAAGGTTATGCTAAAAAGGGAAAGGTGGGTGGAAATTCCCATTCAGTGACCATGCAGTTTTAAATTACATAAGAAAACTTCAGCTCCAAGAGCTTATTAAGTTGTCCAATACTGCACAAAGAATAAAGTTCAAATGGAATTTGGACCAAGTCTGCCCTTACTATTTCCACTGGCTTGGGTAATATATGAGAAAAGAGCAAGCAGGAATAAGTAAAACATTTTTTTTTATAGATCTCAAATCATATGGATGGTATTCATCTTGATGTATATAAAGAAAACAGTTTATCCAATTATACAGCCAACAGTTGAAAGCAGCTTGGTGCTTTTTGCTTAATTAAAAATTTTTAATTAAGAGGTTAAGAGCACTGGCTGCTCTTCCAAAGGTCAAGTTCAATTCCCAGTAACTACATGGTGGCTTACAACCATCTATAATGAGATATGATGCGCCCTCTTCTGGTCTATAGGGACATATGCAGGCAGAATATTGTATACATAATAAATAAATCTTTTTTAAAAATTTATAATAACACTTGTATACAATTTACTCTATTGATATTCTCAATTCTACAACCCCCTTTTAGCTATTATTATATTCATATAAATATATAATATAAAGATGGTCTTTGATCAAAGTTATACCTTACCTGCTTTTATGTGCCCTCACCAAACTCCTTCCTAAATCTCTCTCCTACTTTCATGTTTTGTTGTTGTAGTATTTTTCACTGTGTTTTTTTTAATGACTACAGGATGACAAAATTAAATTTAGAAAAGATATTACCAGGTAAAGAAAAGGTGAAAACAACCAAGTATTGGTTTGAATGCAAGCAAGCACCAAATCTAACACTGGAAGGAATTAAACAAGAAAAAAACAAAATTACCTTTTTTCTTAAAATCCCATATGTGGAAAAATGGAATAGGCCAACTATATTACACTAATTCGTCCATGGAAAAATGTAATAGTAAGGTAAAGAACTAGAAAAGGAATACTTATAATCTCATTTTTCATTTAAAATTGGTCATCTCTTTACTAAAGTGCTGGAAAACTAGAAACAACTTAAGAACGTGCCATATTTTAAAAAAAGTATCATGAGAGGTACAGGAAAAGATAAAAAGATATAGAAATTATACAAGTTAGTAAACTACAGCACAATGGACAAAAATAGCCACCATCTCCTTTTGCAAGGTTACAAACTAAGAATGATTTTCATACTTTTTTTTTGGGGGGGTGGGGATTTTGGACACAGGGTTTCTCTGTAGCTTTGGAGCCTGTCCTGGAACTAACTCTTGGAGACCAGGCTGGCCTCGAACTCACAGCGATCCTCCTGCCTCTGCCTTCTGAGTGCTGGGATTAAAGGCACGTGCCACTAAACTTTAAAAAAAAAAATAGGACATTTCTCATGACTTCACACAATCAAGAGTTCATGGCATTCATATTTTGACATGTATACATAAAGTTTAGTGGGATACCATTGCGTTCCTTCATTTATGGATGTTACGGATGTCTGGCTATTTCATACTCTGTGGAGAGTTGAGAAATTATGGCACACTATATTATGCACAAAACTCAATGTGTTAGTGATCTGGACATTATTAAGCCAAAAAAAGAAAAAGAAAAAAGACGCTGAGCTTTGTCCCAGAGAAAGAGAATAGCACTTAGCTATGAGACTGCCCTTTTAAAGGGCAAACTTTATCATGTGTTGCTTAAATCTTCCAGCACTGAGCTGAGGATAGCTGACCATGCTAGCTGTTCTCCAGGGTTCTCTTGGAGCACTTCCTCCCTGCCTCCCTCCATCTCCCTCTTCTTCTCCCTTTCCCTCTCTCTCTATTTCTTCTTGAAACAGACCAAATTCCACTACGGTTTACCGATGCCTCTCTGTATCACAGCTCACTGGGTTAATCTCCAAGCCTCCTTTAAACTCCGTATAAGGCCCTCCTTTGTGATGTTGTCACTGCTACGTGTGTTCACAGCACTCTGTACTTGTCTGCATGTAAGGTGTTGTTATTACATCGTACTGCTTGTGTGGCCAGTATGTTTAAAGTCAGACTCCCTCAACAAACAAAAATTTTCCTAAACTGAGAACTTGCGATATTTATCCATATAAAATGAAGTATAGTACTTACCATAAACAATTAAATATTTGCCAACTGAATAAATGAAAGTTCCTATTTTCAAACACAGAACTCATGATATGTGTAAGTATTTGTCCTAGAACATTTGTACCTCTAACGACATGTTACATGGGGAAGATACATGATCAAAGAAATGACCTCAGTTCCCTCAGTGATTGACTGTGCCCTGGAAAGCATGAGCCAAATAAACCTTTTCCTCCCCAAGTTGACTTTGAACATGGTATCTAGCACAGCAACAGAAAGCAAACTAGAACAAGGTATGTTTTCTTAATATCATGTGATATGCTTCAAATTTCTTTTATAAAAGTTATGAATGTTTGATTCCTTTGATACCCTCGATTTTATCATGGCTGTCTAAACATGTTCCTTTTCTGTATAAGAGTTTCAAATTATCCACTGTCTAATCAAGATATAGAAGCATCTGAAGTTATAAAAATCTTCCAGTTCTTTCTCAGTTTCCTTTTTATAAATTTGTAGACTACCATCATAAACAATAAAGTGCATGGAAAGACGAAGCTACTTCAAAAAATTCCCCATGGTTGTCCACCCTTGGCATGTTCTGTGCAAAGAAGTGAATTCAGACTCCCAAAGAACAATTAACTGCACTTGTGAGATGAGCTCCTGTCACTAAGGCAGACATGGGGTGGCTCAACAGACAGCTTTCCACTATGTACCAAAGTAGAGAAATGCAAGAGAAGGGACAAGCAACACTGGCTTTAATTTGAAAATCATGTTCAGGCTGCAGAGATGGCTAAGAGGTTAGGAACACTGGTTGTTCTTCCAGAAGTCCTGAGTTCAATTCCCAGCAGCCACATGGTGGCTCACAACCATCAAGAGTGAGATCTGGTGTACAAGCAGGCAGAACACTGTGTACATGAGAAATAAATCTTTAAAAAAAAAAAAGAAAGAAAACCAAGTTCTTTAAGGAAAGGAAAATTAAGTTGCTTAAATATCCTTCCCCATCACTTCTATTATGTAATGTACTAGCTTAATTTCTTTTATAAAAAAAAATCATACTACCAAAATAACTAAGCAGAATAACTAAGTACTCTGAAATGTCGGTGTGGCTGAAATACGTGAAATGAACTAAAAGCAAAAGGGGTCAATTGAAGACTGTCACGGGGAAGCTGTCTATGACCAATCTTCTAAGCTGTCCAGGTTGTGGACTATGTTAGAGAAGGAGCTGTACTTGATACTGCAGTTTTGAACAGATAATAACAACATAGTGTTTGCCTTTTTGAAGGTAGCGATGGAAAAACTTAACCCAAGCAGCATCATAGCAGAAGGGTTACTGCTCTGTAAGCTTTTCTATGTTCTAAGGGATGGCACTTGCCATTTTTCTGGGCTTTATAGATGAGTCAAGTCTACATATAATGAATACTTATTTTTATTAATAAAAGGGCTTTATTAAAGGCAAAGAGTTACTAATAGTTTTGCAAAGTTCTAACAGTTTTTAGAACTATACAGAAAGCAATTTGTACATGAAAATACAGAGTACTTAGGAACTGCCTCAAATATTTCTAAAGGACTGCTCTCAGAAGCAACTCAAGTGTAATGACCAGGTAAATTCAGCAGATGGCAACATCTGCATTACAGTCACCAACCCGCTGTTGCTATACCACAGAACAATTTACCAACAGAGCATGAAGGCAGATCAAATACAAATACTCTGCATTTTCAACCCACAAAGACAACTTGTTCATGGGCCCAGTGTTGACCTCTGATTCTTCTCCAGATTGTCATACATACTGTGTAGGAATGTTTGAGACAGTAGCAGCTGAGGAATTCTAGCTAGGTATTTTCAGAATCACTTTCTAAAATTAGATGGATGTGGAGGTGTTGACATTCTGTCCTTTGGGTTTAAGTGTGATTGTTAACTGATGTCATAAAGATGCATGCAAATATCTTTTGGGGAACAATTCTCACTTCCTCTACAGAATAGTAGTTTGGGGTAACAAATATATTTAACTAGCATGTAGCCTCGTGTGTTCATACTCACACGTATGTGTATACAGGTGTGTGTGTGTGTGTGTGTGTGTGCACTTGTGCATATGGAAGCCAGAAGTCAATATGTGGTGTCTTGTTCTATCACTTTCCACCTTAACTTTAGACGACCTCTCCATGAACCTGGAGCACACCAATTCAGCAACCCCACACCTTTGTCTCCACCTTACTAGCACACACCACAACAGATTTTTTTTTTACCTGTGTTTGGGGGGTTAAACTCAGCTCCTCATGTTTGCAAGGCAAGTACTTTACTGATGGAACCATCTCCCTAGCCCCTGCATGTGTCTTAAATATCTTACTATTTAACAAGAGACCAATGTTTCTGAAATAGAATAATGAAGGCATGATATTGGCCAGAAAGTTTTTTCCCACCTTTTATAGATATGTATTTATTCACTTGTGAAAAAAATTAAAAAAAAAACACCATTAACTTGCAAGAGAATGTATTAGGAAAATTTCCTGCAGTTTGTTTCCAAATTGTCAACGAATAAGTAAATATGACAGGTCTCTGTTCAGAAGTAACTGAGATCCATTCTTCCGGGTAAAAATCCATTCTGATGGTTATAAGCCAGGAGTTCTATGGATATTACTTGGTGTCACGGGCAGCCCTGAGGAGGATATTCAGACTCATTTCTTGAGGGCATGCATATCTGTCAAATGAGTGGAAAGGCCGTGGTATAGTTATGGCCTAGGCTGTATCACCACCCTGATTCATATATTAAATTGAGTGTGACTCAATTTAGCCATAAGTTCTTCAAATTTGGAATTAAGGGTAAATGGGGCCCAAGTTCAATATAACTAGTGACCTACAGAAGTAGGGAAAACTAAAATGCTAACTCTTCTGACCTGCCATGTTGTATACTACGCTATCCTTTGAGCTTGACCTGAGAAAAGGCTGTATGAAGACACTGAGGAGGTGGCCACCTGCCAGCAAAGAAGACAGGCTTCACTGGAAAAACAAGACTGCTGGTATGGAGATCTAGGAATTAATCCAATTGCTTAATCCACTTCACGTGTGCTTCTTGTTGCCAGGGCTGCCTAATACAGTATCTTTCTGATTAAGAGGTAAAAGGGAGAGGAATCGTAGATTCTAATCCATCTTCAAGGTGACTCATTCTGTAAACTTTCCTTTACCTATATACTCACTGCTGAATGCATTCAGCAGGAAATAGCGTGCCTATGAGTGCCTTTTCTTCCCATCTGTACTTTTATATGAAGACTCTTGTCTTCCAGGAACAAGGTAGAAAGTCAGGATATGTAGATAAACACCCAGAAGTAAAACCAGAAAAAGAGGTATCAAGAAAGTTAACTTCTGTATAGTAAATTAAGAGAGAAGTGCATGGCTTCCACTGTGAGGTGGATGTGGAGAAAGTGAGTTATAGAGAATATGTAAGGCAAGCTGTGAGATGGATTAAGAAAATTCTGTAGAGGACAGCAGCATTCGGGCCTGGACACATCTTCAGGAACTTCCCAGCAGCATCTCTAGCCTTGTGGACCTGCCCACTACCCGACTCATTCCCAATAGATATGGAGAGACCAGGAAGTAGAGTTAACAACGTACAGAGAAAAGATGTACCCAGAGAAAATTTATTAAACGGCTCATCAAAAGACAAATACACAGGATTCTAAAATGCTGCACACTTCCATTTACAACATTCAAACAGCAATCCTTTAGATATACGTTACATGTAGTCATCATTTTCCTTTTAAGAGTTCTTCCTTCACCGCTTCATTGACACAGCTCTACCTACAATACCCACGCATTAAGTCTAGATGGCCTATAATGTAATCAACAAAGAAACACTTTTCATTCAAGGCAAAAAAAAAAAAAAAAAAAAAGTAAATGAATCTTCCTTTTAACTTCCATGCACTGTAACTAATCTTTTACTTCAAAGACTTCTTTAATCTTGTGGCTGTGGTCTGTTGTCAAAGATCAAGGAGGAAGGAAAGTAGATTGAAGAAAAAAAAAGTGGATGAGAAGATTAGTAAAAGGACCACGCTGTAGGACCTGTGTAACCAAGTCTGGTGACCAGCTTTCAGGGTTTAGCATGGAAGGTGCTTATTAGGAAACACTTCTTAAGTCAAGAGCTGGGAAAGAGAGGGGCCAGGTAGCAGGACTCGACAGAGGCGAGGTGCTGTTGTGGAGGAGGGCAGCTCCAGGCAACCTGTCACAGCAGTCCTGGAGACACAACAGCTATTAGAAGCTGTCTCTGGTAGGCCAACGTGATCAGACTTGGATCTCCTCTTGCCCATATCAACAGGATCAGCTCACTGAAGTGAGTGCTGGGGTGAGTCAGAGTACGGCTGCCTGGCTCACACACATCACACACACACAGCCATCAGGTCCTCCGCTGAAGTGGAAACTCAGTCAGCTACAAATCTGAGAGTATTGATCGCTCCCTTTCTCACGGTTTCTAATAGCAATTTAAGCTATGATACCTATTTTGCAAAGAATCACCAAGGAAATACTTAATTGCGTCATGAAATTTTAATGGATGGGATAAATCAAGCCAGCTTTTTACAGAGAAGCCAGAATCGTTAAACCTACCAACTAAATTATTACATTCCGACTTTGCTGTCTTATCTGTGTTCCATAGTATAGTCTGTTCCTTGCATACCACAAAGACAGTATATGGAAGGAAGCCTTTTTCCCCTCTAAATCTCCACTGAATCTTAATAGAAAAAAATAATAAATTGACAGTGGTCAGGGCTGGACTACTAGGTATATACTTTATTTAACAAGCTGGCAAACTCCCTCCCCAATGCTCTGATTCTTCATTTTAAAATTAACTCATGTGGTTAAATTCAGAATAAAAACTGTTTGCTCACATGCTTAAGAATTACGTTCATATCTGTTTCCCCTACTCATTTCTGCTACACCGTGTTCTCTGATCTAGAGACTTGCCACACTGTTTTCCACCTGTCTCCTTTGCCTTGAACTCTGCCTGAGATCATCACACAGCTCAGTTCTTATCCTCTACAAAAAGTCAGCACTAAAGCTGAATTCACAGAGAGCCACATAATCTACAGCAATCCTGCCCTGCCTGAGCCAAATCTGTTTTATATTAACCTACTTTATTATCTGTTAATAAAATTACCTTGGACCATCTTGTTTATATGTTTGCCCATTATTTACTGTGGTATCCACAGCACACAGATTGGTGGCTGACAGTCAAATAATTACTCATATGAAAGAATGAACACAGAATGAATGAATCAATGAGTGAGTGGTCATAAATCATATCAAAAATAAAGCAAATGCAAAATGATTTATCTGGATAAACCTAGTCTTAGGGCTGAAGAGATGGCTTGGTGGTTAAGAGCTCTGACTGCTCTTCCAGAGGACACGGGTTCAGTTCCCAGCTTCCATATGGCAGCTCGCAACTGCCTGTAATTTCAAGATCTGACACCCTCACAGAGAAATATATGCAGGCAAAACAGCAATGAACATGAAATAAAATTTAATAAATTATTTTTTTTTTGGTTTTTAGAGACGGGGCTTTTCTGAAAATTAATGAATTATTTTTATGAATCCAATTCTATACTATACTTTGGAATGAAAAAATGGACTAGCTACTCTGCATCCTAATATAATGACTTTATAATATATTTAAGGGCACAATGATAATTAAATGAGCATGACCCTTTCACAAGAGTAATATATGTGAGAGGTAACGAAAGTAGATGACTGGGTAAGACACGCCCATATTCTGACTAGTAAAACATTATGGAAAAAATATGTTGAAAATCACTGGAGAGTAACTTCCCAATTTCATATTAAAAATAAGCCTGTGATAAAGTACATAAAAGAAAGACACAAACAAGGCATAAATAAATCAGGCAGCTATCCTTACAAATTACATTGTGTAAACTTTTATAATATCTGGCTAGATTTTTGTGCTAGGAATATACACTGTCCCAGAAGAGTCACTGGGATCAGGAATTCCAATTCTGGCAGGACGAAATGGAACATCTTCCCGATGCTGGCTGTACGCCGATTCCCACTCCTGGGAAGGCAGACGACTTCGGTCATCTGCACTTGTGATGATATATTAGATACTATTGGCATTAGACAAGGTACTCAACTCTTTTTTCAACACCATCTATTTCAAGTTTTTAAAAAAGTACTACACATATTCTTTGTATTAGGAAAAATGTTTTATTTATCTAAAATTATTCTAAGGGTTCTTTGAACTCTATAGTTACTCAAGAAAACTGGATTTTGGTGGGAATATATCATCTTTACTCTGATACTTCATTTTTCAGTGACACTAACTCAATCTTCTTTCAGATACTGTCTTTTCAAATAATGAATAACTGCTAGGTACAGAAAGGCCTGGTAAAAGAAAGAGTTTCTTTCATAGGACAGAGATGCAGTAAACACTGGGTCTAACATCAAGATCATAAGAGCACAAGTAGGCAAGCCTTTTAATATCTAAGAAATACTTCAAAAAGGATATCCTTCATATCACAGGGGCAGTGGCAGACACAGCTAAATCCTAGAACTACTTTCAAATGCATCTAACAGGACAACTGTTGCATAATAACAAATCACTAACTGAAATTAATATTAGTTGCCTCAACTTATCCACAATACTTCCAGTCTATGTTGACATAGAAGTAGAGAACACTGGGAAAAGTAAAAGTTGATCTTTGAATGTGGGCCAGAACCCCAGTAATCACTGTTTTACAAGGAAGAACTCTTGGCTTTGTCCAGGAAGATGGATAATAGAGTGTTCACATATGATGCTGCCTTAAATAACTAACAACTCTGGAGAACAAAAGAGAAGGCTGGGTTTTTGCCATGTGTTACTTTCACATTTTGGTAACTTGATGAATTGAAAACTTCCCCATATGAAAAGACAATGTAGTTACTCATCCTACCAAAGTCACATTTTAACAAGCCCTAAACAGCAGGTCACTGGCCTCAAAGAAATAAGTACAGAAGCAAGGTACAGACAACTTTATTACACTTCTTTCCAAACTTCAAAATGTATTTATCACTAAGTTTAGACCTACTATATAATCTATTATATTACAAGGCAGAAAGCAGTTATAATCAGATACTCCATTTCCCTGTACTGCCCAAAAATACAGCTCTGTAAGAATAGCAGCAACACACAGTAGTTTAAAACACTAAAATATTTTTCCAAATCAGGAACATTTAAATTGAAACTTATTTTATGCTATTTTCCTCCAACATAAAGAAAAAGCAAAGCTATCTTCTACATGTCTTACTGTTGACACCCAGAATTTGGATATTCCATGAAAACACCTACCAGCTTAGACACACTTCCTCAGCAGATGACAGAGTCTTTAACTAAAGTAAAACAATACTATGTTTCCCCCACTGCAAGCAAGAGCAAAGTATCTTTTTTGTAGCCACGTGAACAATAGGCTTTTAAAGACACCCAAGTCCACATGAGCTTTAATAGTCTTCTCTACTGAAGCTGCCCCCCTCATATTTGCTCTCTTAAATGTTTACAATGTGAACATCCCCTAATGATGAACTTGAAGGTAAGCCTGGGAAATATCATAGCATAAGGGAATCACTTTCCTAATTAGCCAAGGACATTATTTGTTCATCTACCCCTGCTTCAATCGACAAACCAGATCAACCTTACAAAAGGACAACCATGACCCAAACAGTGAAAATACATGTAAATATACTGCAAGGGTCTAGTCACTTCCTTTTTTTCCTTTGGTTTTGCATCTGTAAGCTACCAATTAGGACAAAACGTGTTCGTTCTTCTCGTTTTCACAACTGGAAACTGTTAGGATAGTATAGAAACGTTCTAGTTTTCGGGAGACAAATGTGAAGCAGATACTGCTACGAACTGGAAAGAGAGAAGGTGAATGAAAGGCATGGCTGGCTGCTTGGGTGGGGAAGCAAGGCTCATAGTCACTGTACGTTAAGAGCACGTGCTGAGACTTCATGGTGCCAGTCACGTAATTTGGTATATTTGGGACTAAAGACGTGAAGGGGTATCTTTTCCCTGTGGAAATAAAAAAAGAGTGACAGAAGAGTCATAAAAGGTGAAAGGAAAAGATTCTATACTAATTCCAACATGCAGAAAACATGCCTTGTAAAAGCTGAATTTCAGACAGCTGTTTTGTTAAAAATAGCAGCATTCAAAAGAATAGAGTTTTTGGAAATACAGAAATTAGTCTACAGAGTCCTCTTGAAAATATTTTTTATGCACCAAATAAAGGGAGTTCAAGACAACACAGGAAACCCATTCACTGAAATTTGTACTGTTAGTAAAACATTCCCCAAATATGCTGTACCCACTCATTATGTCAATATTAAAGAAAATATGTTTTAGACAAAAAAATACAGACAGTATCAACTAAATTGGAAATCTGTAGGTTGCATGTTTAGGACACACTAAAGGCACCATGGGTTAAATGCTTAGTTTCTATTTACTAAAACAACAAAACTGTAACATTACACTTGAAAGTTTGATAACAGCAAATTAAGACCATTCATGAAAACAAAGCATTCGATTCATGAAAACAAAGCATTCGATTCACTAAAAGAGAACTTACTTTGCCTTCTTTGTATTATCATTTTCAGATTCTTTCACTGCAATGTAAATAAGATTCAAAATTAACTTTTAAGTTTTTTACCTTTAAAATCACTCACATAATTATCTGTGTGAATTAATGTCAGCTGTTGAAACTACATGGAGCAATTAAAAGAAACCCATACCATGTTTACGCTGGCTATATACCAAGGCTAGAGTGCACCCCCCCTTCTCAATGCAACTCCCCGAACTGAAATCTTGCTATACACAACATAATTTACATGCAATCTTTACCAGGGCTGTTTTTCTGTAACTGCCGATAAGCCTAGATGTTACTATCAGAGCCAAAAACATTCCTCGTCTAAGATCTCTAAACGTTCACTCACGATGTTCAGTCCCAGTGATCTGGGCAAGGATCCGGAAGGAACGAGACTGAGTTGTTCCAGTCCGTGGGCGCCAGTCTTCAGTGTCCTCAATCAGCCTCTTCTTGCTAGCATCACTGTGAGTGGGGATGTGATAAAACTCCGTGTTGCGCTCCACAATGTGTTTTCTTGGTGGGCTAGAAAAAAGGAAATAATAATAGTTACAATTTAAACTACACTGATGATAAAAAATAGTCTCTGATGAACTATTTATAATTTATACATTTACTTCTCAATATTCCTTTTATATACATTGTTTGTGTAAATATATTAAATTAAAATACCCTTCTAAAAAGACATAGTAGTAAAATAATTTTATAGGTTAGTATAAACAATGATAAATGTATAAACAATAAACAACTGAACAGCAAGATTTACCGTTTCGGTGGAATTTTCCTTTTAAGTGACAGAAGGAGGCAGCAGAAGAAAGATTCCCAACATGAAGAAAACGAAAGAAGAATAAGGAAAGCAGACAATGAGAGTCTACAGCAGTAAAAATCCAGTGATTTGAAATGACTGTGCCATATAAATCAATATGAACTATGACTTAGCCAGTTAAAATTTATCCTAGAATTCCTCATTGGATTGGTTTTTACATCTTAAGTAGCAAATGTAAAAGTTTTGGAAATTTTGGAAAGGACCCTAACAACCTTCTCAATCGTGTTTACAGCATTTTTATCTTACACAAAGTACGTTCCAAATGAACACAGTGAAGTTCTGTGGTTTCTTTAAAAGACCAAGGTTGAGACCCTGACTCTAGAATTCTTCACAAGTGTGATTTTGGACAAGTCCACCTCACTGAGCCTCAGTGTTTTCATTAACAAAGAAAACACAAAGTAGTGTTCTGAGAATTAAGGCTGATAATATATGCCAAAGACAGAAAGAAATAGTAAGATATCCAAATAATGAGTTTGCCAAGAACATTCATATTTTTATTAATATAGCATAAATATTAAGGAAATCACAATATTCATTATTTATCATTTCAGGATCGGCTGAACAGAATAAATACTTTCAACTTCTCCTGAAATAAGACAAATGAAATATTTCAGAAAATAAACAAGAGCTCAGGACTTATCTGGCAGACTGTTATCCTAGGATCTGAGTAGAGCAAATGTTCTAAATGAGGCCAGATGTGGATGTAAGACCTACTAGGTTAGCGTACCACAGACAATTACCGCGCCACAGGACTGCCAGCGTTCTAGTAGGCACACCATCGAAAACCTACCTCAGCACCTTAGCTTTTCCTAGCTAGTGACACTGGCTTTGGAGTCACGTGGACAGTTTGAAGGACCTTGTCCCCCACTTAATATGTTTTACAGAAGTAACTTAACTGCTCTAAATCTCAGATCCTCCCTTTGAAAAATGGGAATTGAGTCTTAAAGGTGGTTCTGAGGAATGAATAAGGAGGATGATACATGCGAACAGATTTTCCACGGGTCATGGTTCACAGAAATCGTCATACTGTCCCTCAGAGACTAGAAAATTAGCTGCGATGCATGAGTGTAAGCGACAGACATACATAAAAGAAGAATCAGTATGTGTTCAGCGAGACAGCAGGACACATAGTTCACAGTGATATTTCACGACTACGGAAGTGAACTACCTAACCGACATTTATGAATACCGAGCAATATCTAACCCTTTGAAGAACAGAGAAAATTTCCAAAAACTAGGAAAAAGACTGAAGTTATTTATAAAAACATAGCCTTTGGCATATATATAACAGTTCTTAATTTTATATAGGTACTTGAAAAAATTTGTAGCAGCTAACAAACTTATTAAGCTTTAAGCTTCCCTTTAATTAGTCAGTAAGCACTGCTTATTAAGTTATTACCAATTACTAGTGTTATTAGGTTCTCACGCAGTCCAGGCTGATCTCAAAGCCTGGTAGGCGGCTCAACTGGCCTTTAACTGCTGATCCTCCAGCTTCCATCTCCCCAGCACTACCAGAATTACAGGCTGTGCAGTCACACTCAGCTCAGGCAGTGGTGGGGATGGAGCACTGATTTGGTTTAGCCTCTGTGCAGGTTCCAGCTATAAGATCATAAAACAATGGCTTCAAGCTAAGAATAATAATATAACACCATGGAGTAGTTCACATGATGTTTCTATAGAAAATAGAGTATAACTTAGACCTTACGGCACTTACTACCACAGCTTCAAATTCTCAGATTAAATAACAGGATTTTTCTAAACATTTATGGAGTTCTTCCTCATTGTGAAAATTTGAATATGATGACTGTGTTAAAAAGGAATATCAATGGATTTTAAGGATTTTAAAAATCGTTGAAAATAGAATAAATTTAACTCAGATGAGTAAGTAATGTACTTCAAAATACAGACATTCAAAATTAGGAAGCTCACCCACACTTATTTTTTAAAACAATACTAAAAAAGGGGAATACCTAGATTATATTTCTACTCTAGTGAATGATGCTTGTAATGGTACCCATGCCCCTTAAGTTAGCTTTACTAAAGTTTTCTACTGTAGAGATGTGGGCGTTCCAAACATTCCCACTGCGTATTCATATGAAGGTTTCTAACGTGAAAAGCCCGTTTTTTAAAATGTTCCTTAATATATTCGATAATTCTTGTAATGAAATAATACTAAGATTTGCTGGGGTGGAAACTGAAAAGTTAGAGACAGAATAATAGGAATTACCAGACAAACCATTAGTAAGTACTTACACAGTGCCAGGGTTACTGAAGGAGAAATAATTCACACAGGAAAGATTTGAGAGAGGAGACATGGACGTTCCCAGGATGATGGAAAACAGAGGCAGCAGAGAAGGGGAGCAAAAAGGAGGAGAAGAAGGATTAAAAGAGAAAAGAAACAGAGAGTCCAAAACAATTTAAAAGAAGGCACATGAGCACCATGCTTCAAACCAATCACAGGAGCACAGAGAAGTAGGCAGATGTTAGTCAAACTTCTGCCGCAGCGCTAATGTGAGACCAGCAGTTTAACAGCCGTGTTTATCCCGCAAAACACTGACAACGACTTTATATATAAATGTTAGTCCTAAGTTCCTGAATGCCAAAATAAAAACCCATGTATCCTTTTAATGTCTAGGTTTTTTTAAAAAAATTATTTTATATGAATCAAACTCTTATTTCCCTATAAAAGCACATGATAAAGTAAAATCTTATATATCACTTAGAAATCATTTAGAATGTATTTTAAAATCAGAAAAGAAACTGTTCAGTATCACATTGCATGAATATATTAAAAGCAACTATAATCTCTTCCCATAAATCATTGCATAAGAGTGTTACACTGAATTTTCTTCTTAAAATGTAGTGTTTGATGCAAGGGTAGAAAGCACAGCAGACTAGGAACAGTGAGCTCTCTATCGGTGCTCACATTCCTCCCTTCTGCCCATGACCACCACCCTCGTTCATAAGGCCAGGAGCCTTAGAAGCAGTATGTGGGAACTACATAGTTCTGTATGACTGGGGATATAATTATTGCTCAGAAAGGTCTATCTGATGTGATATGGTAAAAAGAACCCATTGATTAATACCTGGAGAAGGGGAACTTCAAGACACAATTCATTCACACAGCCTAACATGAGCAGAATTATTAAAAAACAAATACATCTGTGTTCCATTACAGATCGAGAACCAAGTATAAATGCTATATTGCTTTATAAAAGAACATGTTGTTGGTTCTTCGACTCGGCAATTAAACCTAGAGTAGAAATTCATTATAAACAAAGGGAGAAAAAAACTGCCTACCGGCTTTAACGTTAAGACTGAATAGAGCCGTGGTACTTTTACATTTTGACATCGACATCGACACAACAGAGGGCTCAGCTCCACGGAGTGAGGCTGGACACAGCGATGAGGTGGTCATCTACATTAACTCTTTTCTCACAGCAGAGGCAGTGGTTCTCAACCCTTCCTAACGCTGCGACCTTTAAAAACAGTGCCTCATGTTGTGGTGACCCCAAACAATAAAATTATTTTTGGTTGCCATTTTATAACTGTAATTTTGCTACTTTTATGAATCATAAAGGGTCCTACGACCTGTGAGTTATTAGACTGCTAGGTTGAGAAGCGTTGGCGTAGAGCATTTTCTATCCCACCATGCAGAAATATTGCTCTGCCACTTAATTTCTTATATACAATTGTAGGATGTAGTCCAATAGTTTAAAGCTAAGGGAAAATATTTTGTGTTAACCTGAAATTGTTGTGGAGGCAATGTTCTGGGCTGAATGGCATAAGCAGATAGTTGATTTCAACCTAAAGAAATTATTTGAATATAATCAAAAAATATTTTCACATATTTTAGAAAATAATGCTCAAATAGATAAGCTTCATATGTAGAATGTCAATTTGATAGCCAGATAGCCTGTACTAGCTAAGATGTACATTTCTCATGCCGTGGGCAAAGTACATCTCCAAGAGGCTCATATTCTTCAACGGTAAAATGGGTTGCTTATTTCTGTCCTTTCGAATTCTTACAAGGGCTTATATTGAATTGAAAGCTGTTCAAATACTAATTTGTAGGGCCCAACAGTTCGTGAGTACTCAAGAACAGTGCTTTCCAAGTGCAGCCTATGCCTACTAATCCACGTGTAGGGTCACAACTTGAGTCTGTAGTCTCTACAAATAGACACCGAATCAAAATGATAGAAAGATATCCAAGTGACAGCAGGTGACATAATGAAAGACACATCCAAATTTGGATCAGAATCAAATCTTAGCTCCCATACAAGAAGCTTGACAAGAAAATATATTCCTGCTCACTCAGCTGAATGAGAATTAGGTTATTGTCATATAATTAGAAACACAGTAAAATACAGAGTAATACCCAATAACTTAATGGATCTGAATTATGAGCTTTGACGCTATCTACTTAATATAGATATTTCAACTGGGTTTTTGTTTGTTTGTTTTTTAATTTCAAGTGGCATGTTTTCCTTTTTTCAAACAAGTTATGTGCTACACTAGAAACTACTAGCTGGCCAGTTTTTATATGCAATAAGTTAATTTTAAATAGACAATAACTATGGTGTGTGAGTGCTTTACTAATTTGTTTGGGTCAATCAATAGATTGCAGTAAATCAGGAAAGTGTTCTAACAACTCCACAGCTAATTCTCTTGAATATGTCTGAAGCACACATTCCCTGTTTCCAAAGAGACTTCACTGTGGTGTCCAGTTTAAAAAAAAAAAAAAAAACTTCAGTACATGTTCAGAATAATCACAGCTCAATTAATAAAAAAAATGCTAAATTACTGCTAGAGTGAGTTTTTAATCTTCTGGTAAAGATCAACATTACTAGTAAGTTTAATGTCGGCATGAATAAAAAAACACAGTGGTTTTCAACATCTATGTCTACTAAGTGGTACACTTAATAAACTGGTAACTATATCTTTTGAGTAATTTTAAAATATATGGACTTTTCAATATTCACACAGAAACAAGCACACTACACAAAGACATCTAAATCTGCTAGTAGTATTATCTGATATAATTCTCCAGGAAATCATATAGGTATTAGGTAATTTAATCTAGGAAATACTGACTTTTAATGTCAATTAGAAATAATTCAGTTTTGTATATATTTTTTACTACTGGTACAAGTTTTTATAGTTCCTCATCTTTGTCTTGTAATACTCTTAACTAATGAGAATTAAATCCCCCAAGCATTTCCTTTCAGCCACTGCACAGAAAACCCCACGCACCTTTTGATATAACTTAAGTAATACTACTTACTACTATAAAGCACAATAACATACCAGTGCAAACCAAAGCTTATTGAAAAACATTTTTAAGTTACAATTCTTTTGCAAAATTTAATTTAATTTTGCAAAAACTGAGCAGTCATGCTGTTTACTCATATATAAATCACCATATTTCCTCTCCAGTAATGCAGATACTAACTTTGTCACGTGTGTCTTCTGTGAAGAGAAAAGCATTTTAAACCATTATTTGATTATATCATTAACTTTCTAATCTTTCAAGGCCAGATTCTTCAAAACATCACAGAACAAACTGTTAGTAGTTGCAGCCAAGAAAGCTGAAATACAGGCCACATGAAAGACTTACCTCCTTGAGAGCAGGGGCACATTATAATGCAGGGCATGTGGACAGTGAAATGCAAATCAGTTCATCTAGTTCATGTAAAAGAGTTTGTCTCCAGTCAGAAATATAAAGCCTTGCTCTGTGTTTCAGGGAGTAAGGAGGTACCAGCGAGAACGGCATGCCAAGAACAATAATTTATATACAGAAGAGAGACTGAAATTTCTTAAAGGTGCCTTAATCATTACTAGTTACAAAAAAAAAAAAAAAAAGAATGCTTACCATACTGTTAAGTTACTCTCAGAACCACCAATACACTAGCCAGACTTCCTACTATACGGGAAATAGCTAGTTTACATCTTATTACTGACACCCAATAAACACGTGTTTGTGTTTCCTGTTTACTGATTCAATACAAATTTGGATGGGATACCTATGAAACTTTCAAATTAGCCAACCATTTCAAATCGCTTAAAAACTAACAGGCCTGATGTTTGGAGGAAAAGACAACTCAGCCATTTACTCTTGCATCCTTTTGAACTTTTAATCCTTTGGTCATTGGTGGGCGTTATTTTAAAAGTAATTAATAAAGAGCAATCACCCACAGCTTTATGAGAGCTTTGTTTTACTGACATCGTAAAAATCTGAGAAGCCAAGCAGCCAGAAGTCTGACGGGATGATACCTAACATGGAGAGAGTGTACAGCAGTGCTGCAAAACACTAACCGCGAGGAAGGCCCATGGCTGACTGGTCAAGCACGCGACTTTTTGCTCCTCCAGTCTAAATGTGCTCCAGAAGGAACACTACAGATTGGCCTTAGAATTTAACAGGCACCAAACTGTGTTCTTACTGGCCTAACATCTGGACAGCATTTGACATCCAGCTATTTTTAAACACTTTCAGTTTGCAAATGCAAAGCAGTAGCTTGCTTGTTAATGATGCAAAAACATGTAATAATCCCTTTCATCCTCAGTTTTGCACTGTGGTGAGCACGAGGCATGTGCTTGATGAACACTTGCCCACTCATTAGGAAGCTGCCACTCAGGCCCTGAAACTAGAGCACTGTCATTTTGGCCTGAAATAAACTCCAAATCATTTCAAGCCTAATTACGAAGGGAATGCTGACCACGCACAAACTGAAACTTTGTGAACTCAAGACTTTCCCATAACTTCACTTTGCTTTTACCTCAAAGAGACTTTATTATGAAATTTCCGGAAGTGTTAAAAGGTTAAGATATGTTAAGTGATAGTTAAAGACCTGACTACCTCCCGTGGACTTTCTATCTACACAAACTAGAATTTAAGAAGCATAGTAGACCTGCTTCAGCATTTGATAGGCAAATCATTTTCTTCTGATTACCTAGTCTGATTATTTCTGTATTACTGTCATAAAGTAGACATAGAAGAAAAAAATATTACCAAACATACCCATACTGTTTGCCTTTCAAAAGAAGAGTCCTAACATTTTGTGAAGGGCACTAATTGATTTCAATGTCTACATTAATACTTTTTTTTTTAAAAAAAAAAAAAAAAAGCTACCCACAACCACAGGGCCAAAGATGCACAACCCAGTAGCTCTCCTTGCTCTGCGAGCAGCAGCCTGGAGCTGTGCCACCTCCTCTTTCAAAGCCCAGGAGCTGCCATGGCAACAATGCGACAGAAAGCACATCCTCCTCATTAAGGAAGTTAACATTCCAGAGGGGTTACATCTCTCAGAATGGGCCTATCATCTCCACAATTATTTTAATTATAAATTTCCTGGAGACTTGCATCAGCGAAGTTTATCACACGTGCTTAGTGTTTCCCTTTAAAAGTACATTTTATCACAACGAATCCTAACAAAATTGTATGTAGATCACCTTATCTTCAAATAACTTCACTAAATTCTGAAAGACCCAAATTAGCTACCTAGATAGAAGGCTTCAAAAACGTAGGTGCAACCTTAAAACTTGGGTCTTCAAATACTTTAGTGTGTTCAACACAGTTTTAAAACTGCAATGCCCAAACACAAAACTGTAACTGAATTTTCAAAAATTGCGACTATTATTTAATGTCCCTTATAGTTTAAATGCATTCACCTTTTTTTAAAAAAATCTATATATTGTTTCTAGTGCTGAATATCACTCTTTTTTTTTAAATTACTGATTGCATTTAAAGAATAAATTCCTGATAAAAATATACCTAAAAAGAATACTAACTATCTGCTCTGGGCTAACAATTTATACAGAGACGTGAGTCAGAAGTCGACATGTTTTCAGCTTTCTAGACTACATCCTGGAGGAGAGAGATCGCTACAAACTCATGTCCTCTCTCTTTGAGAACAATTACAATCACACTGCTGAAACCTGTGGAGACAAGGAAAAGGATGGAAATTTTGAGGCTAGATTTGCCTTGCATTGTAAGTGCCAGCTGCTCAACACTGTGCAGGATCGTGGAGAGAAAAGTTGAAGAGTATGTTGCAGGCTCAGAATACATCAAAATGCATCATTAAGTTCTGATTAACTTCTAACTGCTTTATACAAGTACTTTGTAAATTAACGAAGGACACTGTTAGTGCAGCAAGTATAACTTCATCTTTCTTCAAAGAACAGCGGAAGAAAAAGTAGATGGTTTCCTGGAAATTATCTGAAAGAGCAGAAACTACCCTTGTCCACCTACCCATTTTGCTGTTTAATGTCACCCTGGGATCCTCTTCTCTGTCCCTCCGCTAGCTCCTGAGCAGGCTCGGAACACACGCTGGTGACTGTGGGCTGCCGTGGGACATTAACTGCAGATTTACCAGTGTTCAGTGTAGATGAACACTGGTCAGCGCTAAGATTGGCGTTAACATGCAGTCCGGATGCAGAGAATGGGGGAGGAGTGACAGCAGCCACAGGTGCAGGGGAAGCATGTGATGAAGTGGTGGCATGGGCTGGGGTGAAGGCTGACGATGGTGATGGGATGGAAGTGACTTTTGGTGAAGACACAGAACCAAAGGGCCGAGGAACTTTATTGTAGGCCGTGTTGGTTGTGGAAGTGACTTTGGATACAGCAGGAGATGTAATGGGCACAGGTTTAACTACTTCTTTAGGTTCACCCTATGCAAAAAAAAAACATAAACATATACAAAAACACAGCAAATACATGCAAAACACACTGAGTGCAAACATGTTGATTTTTAAAAAGACGAAACGCAATTATGTAAGCAGTGCAAAACCATTTTCAGGGAAAACAAATAGCTGATAAAGCATAGCATGCATGCTAACTGATCTCAACAGGCGTAGCAAGAATGCACACAGTAAACACATTTTCATCTATAAAAATAACAGTCTCAAAATATTTAGGAAACAGAGCAGGAAAACCAGGAGAGGGAAAAAAACCCTAAAGGCCATCATTAAATGTTAACTTAGATATATTTTAAAGAAATAATTTTATTACACATAAACATAATTCTACTAACTGAAACATCTTATTAAAATACGCAAAGGCTCAATTATAACTCCATCTTTCTAGCATTTTTTTTCTTTCTTTCCACAGTAAAATTACTTGAGTCATGAAAATCACCAAGTTTTAAACTCTTCAATTAAAAAAAAAAGAATGAGGAATTCACCAAACTCATAGTATGTGATACACTCTATTATGGATAAAGAATTTGGGGGGACAAAACATAAAGCAGGTAAACAAAAAACAATTATCCTGCGTTTCTCCTATGATCTACTTCTGCTTCCCCTTCTCGGCGAATTAAGATATTATTCAGGGATAAAATTATTTTTCTTTTTGAGAATAAAATATTTATGTCTCATGAAGAAAAACATATTATATCTCGCCTCATTGCCAGGAGCAATGTAAGAAAATGTAAGCAAGGTAAGAAGAACAATTCCTTCTAAAATTACCAGTGTTGGTAAACCTTCCTCTGGACACATTCTAAAAGCCCTCATTAAAATGAGATCATATTTCTACAACACTGAAAAAAAAAACTTTCACTCTTCCATCCCAAAACAGATCTTTAAGAAATATATATTGGTGGCTCAAATGCTTAATTACAAGGGGGGAGGGCATATAAATCTTATAAATTTTCATTGATTGATAAAAGTAAGTTAGGGCTGAAACAAGTAAATTAAATGAACAACTGAATACACTGCCCATCCCCCCAAAAAAGAGGGAGAAAATCTTCAGAGAATAAATGAAATGATTAAAAACACTGGTTGGAGGTAATGTGAGATATATAATGAAAATCAGGAGTTTGCCAATAACCTAATCCAACACTAGAATGGCATTTTTGTTAACTATTTACTATTTCTTTTTAGAAAATAAATGTGTAAATATAGAAAAATTAAAAGTAAATATGAAAGGAATTTGGACATGCATTATTGGCACTGTAGGGACTTAAAAACAATGTTTTATAGTATTATTACAAAAGGGAACTGTGATGGGTATTCTTGGTTGTCAACTTGGCTACATATGGGATTAACTAAAACTCAAATAGAACTGACCACTTTTAATCCAGATTTTTTTGAGGTGGAAAGATCCACCTTTAATGTGGGTCAAGCCTGCTGCAGGTATAAAGGACACTGAAGAAGGAAGCTTTCTCATTTTGCCTGCTTGCTCTTGCCTGGCTAGAAAGTCTATTTCTTCACTGGCATTAGAGCCTACTTCTAGATTCCATCGTACCCCAAAGACCAGCTGAGATATCTAGCTTCATGGTTTGAGCCAACTACTGGATTCTTAGACATACTGCTGGTAGACAGACATTGTTGGACAAGCTGGTCTGTAAGCCATTCTAATAAACCCACTTTCTGTCCATGTACACTTAGATTTGTTCTATAAGCGCTGTTCCTCCAGAGAACCCTGTCTAACACAGTAACTTTGTAAGATCTGGGTTCTCCTTTCCTCTTTGTCTTTTAAGAAAGAGAATGAGTAAAACTGTGCTCAGACTAAACTCCACGTTAATATGATCTGATATAAGAAGAGCATCTCTAGATAGACTGAGTCTAGTGATGCCCAACTATAAACATACCTTCTGAACAGCAACAGGCTCAGGCTTGGCTGCAGCAGATGCTCTGGTGGGGAAAGAAAAAAAAAACAAAAAACACGAACCATGAACCTCTGGTACTTTAGAAACATTGTCAACAGAATTTTACTATTTATATATTTTGAGATATTAAATAATCAGAATTATAACTCTATAATTCAGTTTTCATGATTCACAATATTCTTATTAGTTCAAGTAATTACAAGTCAAATACCACAAGACCCAATATTCTCATGTCCTTCTAGCCCTATAAGCACAAATAAGGAGAAAAGACACAATCCTGCTTGCTAGTATATGCAAGTTTTTAATTCTTTGGCTAAGGCAATCCCCATATTAAAAGGTAAAGTAGCAGGACTTCCTGATCCTTAGCAGTTCTTCATTCAGTAACCCAGCCCAAATCTTGATTTCCAGAAGTAGTTGCCTTTTCTCCTAACATTCATGAGCATATGTACCACTGCTGGGTCTCTTTCCATTATATTTAAGTTGAACTAAGTCCTTTATTATGCAATTTACTTATTTATATTTTTAAACACTTAAACAAATTGATGCATTTGCTAAACGTTGATGTTTCATATTAACTTTCAGCTTGACAGACTCTAGAATCCCCTAGGAACGTGTCAGTAAGAGATTATCTAGCTTAGGATAATGGATGGTGGGAAGCGACACCTGAATTATGGGAAGCATCATCCCATACACCAAAGTTCTAGACTGAATAAATGAGCCAAGTGCAGGAAAATCATCACCTATCTTTCCTGCTTAAATGCAATGTGACCAGCTGCTTCAAGCTCCTGCCACCAGACCTTCCCACTATGACGGACCACATACCCTCGCACTGTGAGCTAAAATACACCCTTCCTGAAGTAATTTTACCAGGATAGTGTGTCACAACAGTGAGAAGAGTAACATTAAACACTGAGTTGAATTAATTCACCAGGTTCCATTCAGTGGAAGCAATGACCATGCCCTGCCTTTAATTCTTACGTAAGTATAGCACCTGGAAGGTAATGTGTTATCAGCAATGAAGGTGCAAGGAAAAGATTAAAGGAAGTCTGACAAAACTCCAGGCATGTGACAGCTATTCATATTTCAACTGGATTGATAATTTTAACCTGTTCTTATTTTGTACCATGTGACTTTTGGTATGGTGGCCTAAAGAAGGACAATAATTGGTTTGAAGCAAGTATCTCTTAGGAAATAAAAGTTTCATTATCTTCATCTTTGAAAACAGGAGCTTCAAAGGTCATGTAAATTGCTTAGGAATAGAGCTGTGACCCAAATATAAATGCTGTTATATTTTATAGTATGATAACTGTATTTATTAACAATTGAGAAAGCTACTGATACTTTATAGGGTATTTACTGAAAGCACTGCCTGCTCTTCCAAAGATCCTCAGTTCAATTCCCAGCAACCACATGGTGTATCACAACCATCTGTAATGAGATCTGGTGCTCTCTTGAGGAAAAGACCTGGTCAGTAGTCCTCATCAGCTTAGTCTGTAAAACCCAATATGGAAAAGTTCAACAGAACTTTATGCTTCAGCATCACCAGGGCATAAATTCATTTTTCATTTCATCCATTTAATAAACATATTTGAATAATGAACTCTGATCAACATTTTAGCAGCAATAACAACAAATTTAGCTATAACAGGCACTAACAGACTAGTCAGCTAGCCTAAGGAAGGGCCCAGTGGGTACTAACACTCAGCTGCTGTAGTACAAGTCATACCCTGTACTGCTGCATAACTTCCCATGAGTTCCCAAACAAGTTCTCTTTAGCTTGCAGGGTTATTAAAACAAAAGGCAAGTTCAAGGGCAGAGCAGTGGAATCTTCCTTTCATTCAAATTTCACAATCCAATTTAATCTCAAAGGATCTAGTCATTAAAACCTCCCAAGACATTACTGAAAGGTTGCCAAGATTGAGAAGCCAATATCTTTTTTCACTAGATGTCTTAAGATACATGGAGCGTGTCTAGCGATATAATTTGTAAATAAAGGTCAGCTATACGGCTGTGAGTAGTTCAGCTTGCCCACTATGGGCAACAAAGGCCCTGGATGCAATCCTCAGCAACACAATAAGCAAGCAAAAATCTACTAACAGTCACAAGGCTGCTGCATTCAAGATAAACACAGATATCTTATATGTACAAAAAGAAATCACTTCATTTGTTCTAGTGTCTCCTCTAACTTAAGTAGTGTTAGCAACAACAAAGGCCCAGAACCGTATTTGCACTGAGTTTGTTGTATCAGCAACTTATTCTGCTCAGAATGAATGTTAACATAATTAATTGAAAGTAATATAAACACAGTATTTGAAAAAAAATTGAATTTACAGAAAAAAAAATAAATCTGAACACACCCCATTTGGCTTCTGACAAGGTTTCACAAGAAATAAGATAAGAATTTCAGAAAGAAGGGCAATACGCCCACAAAATCCCAGGGTGGGTCATTATACAAATGCCCTACTGCATGGAAAAATAGATTGGATTATCATTAAATGTCAAATGAAACAGCTGATGGACCACAAAGTGCAATAAAAATCAACTCCCTTGCTTTAAACACTAACCATAAAATGAACCATAGAATTATTAAATTTTGAAAGAAAAGGTTTCTTTTTTTTTTTTTTTTTTTTTGGTTTTTCGAGACAGGGTTTCTCTATGGTTTTGGAGCCTGTCCTGGAACTAGCTCTTGTAGACCAGGCTGGTCTCGAACTCACAGAGATCTGCCTGCCTCTGTCTCCCGAGTGCTGGGATTAAAGGTGTGCGCCACCACCGCCGGGCAAGAAAAGGTTTCTTATATGCCATTAGTATCATGTGACATCTCTGAATATTTATGGAAGTTCAAAATTGCAGCAAAAGCTTAAAATACTGTGTTAAGCTGGTTATGTTATTACGTTTTACTTTGCCTTTTGAAGTAAATTTGTAAGTTAGGCCAACAGTTTTCTTTTAATCTTTAAAATCTTTCTCAAAAAAATTTTCATTTTAGCACTGTATGATAAAATGTTTCCTACAATATTACTGATGTACTAGAAAACATTCACACTATTACAAACATTTTAGGAAAAGTTCTCTCTAAATGGTACTTATTTCTTCTTTTTTGTGCGCCTCTTACCTAACTTATAGAATCAATATGTACTTTTTATAATAAGGAAAACTTTCTCAAAGTTTATTTCACAGTAAACTACCTTGTAAAAATCTAAACAACGCATTCTACTATGAAAGCTATGTGGGAAACATGAAGGTCCAAGCTACACAGCATCTCAATCACAAGCCTGTAAATACTAAGGAAAATCCTATGGGTTGTCAACGGTACATATTTGAAAGACAGCTTGTTTTTCAGGAATAGTTCTCAAGAGTAGAGTTGAGGGTGGGGCTTGGGAAACATTATTTAAAATAAATATTTAAAGAATGAACAGATCTTTGCAATGTCTGAAATGTTTACTTAAGTCTCCCAGGAGTAGCAGATAAAATTAAGGGAAAGAAATGTTATAATTTATAATTGTAAAACTTTACAATGCATAATCTAAAAACTTTTGCTTATATAAATTATCTTTCTTGTCTCGCTGGTACTCTCTTGAACTTTGTGTTTAACAAGATACTCAGGATGACTTTTCTAAAGCATAATTTGACCATATTTAAAGAAGAAAATTCTACTTCTGTTATATATATATACATATATATGTATATATATATATATATATATGAATAAATGTATTCAGTATTCTCTGTGGAGAAAGTCCTAATATGTGAATATGGAAAAGCATTTGCCCAAATTAAATTTGTTATAATTATCTTTAAGTTGGAGAAACAGTAAGCACTTTCTCCTTTAGCAATGTCACATATTACGTGAAAAAGAGTAAATTTAAGACATTTAAACAAATGAATATTTAAAAAACGATGGCATAAGGATTTTTTTTTAAAAATCACAATATACTGCCTCTCCCCTCAGGCAGTAGGGATCGCGAGTCACTCCTGTGCAGGGTGAGTTTCCAATCTGCTGAGGTTCTGGCAATGGCACAGTGCCATGGCTCAACAATTGGCTTATTGTTCTCTCTCCGTAGTGGGAAAGCCCTGACAAGAGTAAGCCTGCATGTTGAGATACCAGTGCCTTAGCTCAGTACTATCCCCGTAATATGGAATGCAAAGAACAAAGCTGTCCCTGTGGCTGGAATAAGCTTTCAAAGTTGTTAGTTTGTTGTTGTTTTGTTTGTTGGTTTTTGTTGTTGTATATAGGTAAAACCAGTTTCAGAGCTTCCAGCTTAACAGCTGAAACGAGTTTGCAGTTGTAACAAACCTATTAAAAACTAGAATTGTGATGTCCTAGTTAGAATGAAGAACATAAAAGAATGAGCATAAGTTAGCAATGGCTCTATTATGGATTAGATGATAAAAAAAAAAATCAGACAAAACTGCAACTCTATATAACCAGTAGTTGAAGCTGTACTGAAACAATGTTTGTGTATCTGCTAATACTACATGAACAAATCATGTATTTTTTTTATTTAACAAAGTAGCCAGGAAAAACAGAACTGTGTGGATAAAAATTAATTTACATTACTTTTGATAACCAGGAGACTTTTTCAGTCCAATCTAACATTTAACTCATAAATAGCCATGCAGAAAGGATGAGAGGTCTGGTTCATCTTTTATGAAGTGAGCTCTCAATTTCCCACAGGATGGCCATCTTTGGACCTCCTGACCTTAGGACCCACAAACACTAGGGCACATCATTAATCACTTTAATTACAATGATGTCAATTTATAATAACAAAGCAAGTCCAAATGTGAAAGAAAGCAAACAGGCAAGAGTGCAGAGGAATGCCTCTTAAGGAATCCTCTGTACTTCATTGTCCAGAGACCCTGAGTATTTTAAACACTTGTGACAACAATCCCCTGGGGTTTTCTAAATTACTCAAGAATATGTCCTACAAATAAAAGTATTAAAATAGCTATGCATCAGACATAAAAAACATTCCGCTCATCAAAAGCTCCCCTTACATGTACTGCAGGAATGTTTTCTCTCCCGTTCACATCTTCTCTTAACTACAGGAACTAACAAAACACACCTAGATGGAACACAAATCTGGATGGACTATCTAAGCACAGATAAAGAAAATGGAACAGGTGCATGGAAACTGCTCTGGCCATATATCTAGAGCCCTGACCTTGTGCTAGCACAGGGCTGTAAATCAAGCACGTCTCTGAGATGTCAAGGACAGAAAGGCATCTCCTGGCAACTGCTTCTGTTGAGTGCTTTTGCTGTAACTTTCCTTGTGAGTTGGTCAATAGCAGTTGATAAAAATTTGAAAAGAAATTTTGACCAACTAACTATAAATCAGGCTAAAGAGCTAAAGAGGGAGAGAGAGGAGGAAGGGGGAAAGAGACAGGCAGGGATGGGGAGGAGGAGAAGTTAGAATGGCTAAAATCTCCAGCCTAATGGTTATGCCATTTTCACAGTGGGTGGAGGGGATGCAGGATTATTGCTGTATCAAGCTAAATTTTAAGATTTAAATGCAAACATGAAGATCAGTCAGAATTACTCTGAGCTCAACAATAAATTCAGAACTTTTGAAACACTATAATACACAACTTTTCAGAAAGAAAGCCTAGATATAACAAAATAATTTGGAATAGTGACAGTTTTGTCAACAATATTCTCATTTCCCTGCCCTCTGATATATCAAATCTCACAAGAAACTCCAGCCCCTAAGCCTTTCTTCCTTTTTGTAAGTGAAGCTCATTTCACTCTGTATTGGGAAAGTCAAAACAATTTGCTAATCAATTTAACTAGCTTTGGTAACTTGTATGTGTCACTTGATGCCTCTCACTCATTTGCAAACCTACCAAGTGTCTACTTGTTCAGAGTTCCAGGATTTTGTCATAAGAGGCAATAAGCCAGCTAAACATAGCAACACGTGCCTTTAATCTCAGCACATGTTATCGTTAAGGACAAAAGAATCCCAAATTATAGAGAATAGTGTTGTGGAGGAAGAATCCATTTTAATGTCATTCTACTCAATATGAAGGAAAAAAATTAAACAAATTAATACAGACACACCACAAATAGATCTGGTGATATTTCACAAAAATAGGCTTGGCCAAAGATTAAATATTCTAGTGCATTCTAAAAAAAGATGGAACAATTAGCTATCATATATATTTATAAAAATTTTACTTTGCTTTATATTTCTTTTAAACATGTGTTATATTCTATAAATTATTTCTGTGCATCTTAAGGCTATGTTTAAGTTATATGCAAACTTTCACAATGTTCTACTCTATTTCAGAAGAAGAAAAATTACACTTTACATTTATTTCAACAATAATATTTTTGAAGGAAAAAGAATATCTACCTCTCCACTGTTTCCTTTATCCACACTAAAATCAATCCCAGGATAACTTAAGGGAAAACTGAACTTTTTAAACAGTGATTTACAAAATGTTTTATGACTAAAGGAGTATAAGATAGATAGATGGTTCACAGATAAGGTTAAATGCAAGGAATTTTAAAGTTCTCAATAATCCAGACTTTGAAATTCATTATAGTAAAAGTACCATTTCAAAAAATGATTTTATATAGAGAGTAAAATATATGTCCGATTGAATTGTTACAAAATAGTAAAACTTAATGACAAGGAAGTGGCAGCAAATATTGTAGCCTCTGTTTCTAATCAAACTATTTAGTTTTGTCATTGTAGAAAGAAAGATACAAATAAAACCTGGACCAATAAGGATGGTTGTATTTCAATAAAACTTTATTCACACAAGTAGACTGTAACTATACTTGGATTTTAAGGCAAGCTGTGAGCTTCTGTTTAGATCTGATTTGTTTGTTTTTCTGCAGACGGTTTCACAGGCTGGTTTTGAACCCTCAATCCTCATTTTTCATTCTCTCAAATTCTGGGGAAAAGATGTGCAACCATAGGTGGCTTACTTCAGTTTGGACTTCAACAAACCATCTAAGAGCTAATCCTGTAGAACAAAGGCTATTTGAGTTTCTAAGTTCAGTATCTTACTGCAAAATGTAAAAATCATTTCAGAAGGTCTATCAGCTGATATAAGAAAAGAGAAAGTTCCATTATTCTTCTGTCGGCAGACAATACAATCACTTCAATCCTCTTACCAACTCTAGCTCAAACTTTCCCACTGTTTGCAAATGAATCTAAATTTCCACACCACCTTCAAATAAAATTCACACAACTAGACACTGATTCAGAAGTCTGGTGAAAGGACAGGTTTGGTTCAAGCCTATGCCAACAGTGCTCAATCTATCCTGTACCTCAGTTCATTTCTTATGCACTACTAAAAACTTTTGTCTTCTGCACCCATGCACTTTTAACTACTAGAAACAGTCTTAAAATATTCTAAAAGAACAAGTGAAAGAAAACCCTGTGTTCTTTCATGAAAATAATTGACCAATGTAATTCCCATGCTTACAAACCAAATCTATATTTTGTATCAACCACAAGCCAATACCTTTATAGTTTATTAAAAACACAAAACAGAGGAATCTTCTCTTCCAGTCTTAAGGTAGAGAAAAAAAATTTACCTTCACAGTACGTATGATCTACATGAAAATAATGTGCCTGTTTTTTTGTTTGTTGTTGATGGTTTAGCTTCTGGTTTTTGGAGACAGAATTTCATGCTTTGTAGACCAGCTTGGCCTCAAACTTGCAGATTTTGGCCTGCCTCTACCTCCTGAGTGCTGGGATTAAAGGTGTGTGGCACCCCTACCCAGTTAATAATCTGTTTGTAACTACGGAAGAGTTTAATTTGCACTTCTCCATCTTCTTCTCTATTGTCATAATGCTACAATGCTCACAAGATTGAGCTGGTTCATGATATAATAGAAAGCATGAGTAAGAAATAGTCATAACTACTTTCACAGACTTCAAGTGAGGGATAAAGTTAACTACTCAGGAAAACCTTGGTAAAATAGGCGGCACAGGCAGTCACAACTCATATCCTCAAGAGCAGCTTGTTCTCCGTAGAAAAACTCAAGAGTCCCAGAGGGATACCACTATTGCTTTTTCATCTAACCTCTCCAGGAATAAGGGTAATAATTCTTTGAGAAGCAGGACCAATAACTAACCAAGAGATGCAAGTCTAGGTTAGCAGCAAAGCTCCTGTCCTCTACATTGTTTTTAGGCCTGCCAATCATCTAGGAGTGGGAAGCTCTCTGGGGTGCCTTTGCGTCCTGCCCAGCCCTGAACTCAGGACTGTCTGCGGTTCACTTTCTCCAGACACAGCCTCTCTGCTATTTCTGTCTAGGCAAAACACATTCATTACAAATTTTTGTAAAGAGGGTATTTTTAGGTATTTCAGTAAAATTTAAAGGGACAAGCATTCCAGTATTCAGCACAGCCTTATTAGGCATACATCTCCAGTAACACAGAAGATGAAAACATTTTATTTATTAACATCTCATGGCTTAGTTTTTTCCATTGATTTAACATTCAAAAAATAATGGGTGGGTTCAGTTTTTTTGTTTTGTTTTGCTTTGTTTTTAATCTATAGGTTTTGGCACTCAGAGTCAGGGCATTTAAAATTATTGAATATATTGTTTGTAGACACAGATAGGCCAGGCCTATCCTTGCTTAAGTTTCAAGATCAGTTCTTAAATCTCACTTACTGATTAAGAAATAGAATCTTGTCCAGCATTCTCATTACTGAATTTCAAATCAATCCAAGTGATCCTATCTAAATCTAATAAAAGAAAAATAATAGCCAGTTGAACTTGCAAATACTTTTGAACATTACTAAGTCCTTTGTGATTTATTCATGTTTCTATGATTACAGAGAAAAGAACATGTACTCATTCTGTTTTCTTTTTACTTATTAGGAAACTTTCTGTTCATAGAAATTGGGCTGTTTGTAAAAGAACACAGCGCCGCTTATATTTCATTTCTGACTGGTAATTTAAAAGATTTTTAAATCCAAAGCTTTTCAATATTAACAAGTATTACATTTTCTTTTTAACAGAGCAGCCATATGAAACATAAATTATTTTCTCAACTCTAACTCCTTTTCCACATTATAGAGAGAAAATCTGACAACAGGTAATTAACCTCACAGGACATACAATACAATGAATGAAAATGTCTTCATCCAAATTAACTACCTCTCTCCATCATTGTCTTTATATTATTAGTAAGCAATCTAGAACAGTGCTCAACAGGACGCTGCTTACAACATAAGCACGGAAGCTCAGAAGCTAAACTAGCCTATACCTGGTCAGTGGATGATTCCTCTGATCAAATCGGAAGGCCCTAGCAATGTCCAATTATTATGAACAGTCTCCATATTAATTCAACCTCTGTATCTACCTCATTGAGACCAGCAACAAAAAGGTCACAGCACTATTACTCCAGACACCACAAATAATTGAGTATTTTTGGCCCAAGCAAACAACTATTTTTAAACATTTAGTCACAATGTATAATCATAAATATAGTTAATGTCATGATCTACTCAGTGAAAGTATGAACCAATAATATACACACTTTCATGTGTGAACTGTCAGAATGTATTCAGTTCTAGTCTGTTTCATTTACAAAATAAAAAGGGGCAGTGGGCAGTGTGTGGAAACCCTGGTCTTGAGCCTATGATAAGCACTAATCGGGATTCAAAGGCAGAGAGAGAGCTTTATAGCCATTTAACAAACAGAAACTCTGGCTGATAGTGGTCACACGCTAGTGTTCACGGAGCTGTCCTGAAATAGCAACCTAGTAAAACAAGAGCAAACTAGTTTTAACTTCTGAAGAATATTGCATGTAGTAATATACTCAAATGAACAAAATAAACAGATGTAACAACACCCTTAGCAACAAAAGATTCTCTACAAGACATTTCTTTAAAGCTGATCCTTACCAAATTTGCTTCTGACATAACTACTGAGAATACAAACAAGGACTACAGATTCGATGTGTTGTTCCCACAGTGATGTCCTTTAGCGGGGACTCATAATGTTTGACTAAACAAATAGAGCTTTCCTGTTTGAAAATGTGGACAAGTCAAGCTAACTTTTACAATGGCTAACTTACGTAGCAGATTCTTTCATGAAAAAGGAGCATTCCCTCTACCCTACTGCTTTCCTAACATGGTCAGCAATAATCTCTGAAAAGACGTGCAAAAGAAGGGAATAGGAGATTCCAGTCATGTCCATTTCCTCTCTATAGGCTCTCATAGGATAGAGAGGAACAAAGCAAACACAATGTACCCTGTCCTCTAATCTCCAAAGAACCATTTACAACAAACCAACATGTTTATTTAACTTCAGCATCAAAGTTCCTTATTTCTCTCAAGATAACCATTCTTTTTTCAAAATGGTTTTGTTTTCTAATTTTTTTTTTCACTTAAAAATGTTCTTGTTGGGGCAAAACAAATGGCTCATAAGTTAAGATCATCATCACCGACTGCTCTTCCAGGGGACCTAAGCTCTATAGGACCCAGCTGTGAAAAGCTCCGTAGAGACCTGAGTCTCAGTAATTTACCCTAAGGCAATACCTGGTTCCAAGAAAGACCACTAAGGAAGACCACCCAGGCACCACCCAGGAACAGACCCTCCAAAGGAAATTCCTAACGTTCCAGCCATTGTAGATAGGAACACCTGCCAGCACACACCCATTGCTTTTCACCAGGAAACCCCTAGACTAATGTCAGTCAATCAGGGATCCTGATCCTTAGAAATCCCTCACCTTACCCTCTGCTATTATAAAAACCCACACCAAGGGAGCTCAGGGCTCTCCGACTGTGCCAATGTGTTAGACACACAGAGAGTCCAAGTTCAAGCTTGAACAAGAATAAAGGCTCTTTGCTTTTACATACAGGACTTGGTTTCCTAGTTGGTTTTTGAAGGATTCAAGTTATCTGGGCATAACAGTGACTAACAGACCGTAACTCCAGCTCCAGGGGAATCACAGCCCTCTTCTGGCCTCATTCGGGACTCAGACATGTATGTGGGACACAGAAATACATGCAGACAAAACACCCACGCACATAAAAGATATATTTTAAAATGTTCTTGCCAAATACCAAGAATGAGTTTATAATTCTATGTATACTCTCTACAATGGAGCTGTGTGACTAAAATGGCCATTAAGTAATGATGCCCAGCCAGCACCAGTACTGCTGCTTAAAGCACAAGTATCCCTCCCCCCAGACTGGGTTTCGCTATAGTTTTAGAGTTGTCCTGGAACTAGCTCTTGTAGACCAGGCTGGCCTCGAACTCACAGAGAACCACCTACCTCTGCCTCCCAAGTGCTGGTCTTAAAGGTGTGTGCCACCGCTGCCCGGATTGAAAGCACAAGTATCTTTATCACATAGACCGGGCCATATATTTTATTTATTTATTTTTTCTTTTTTATTCTGTCAATCTGCTTATATTAACTAATTGCTTTATTTTTTACAGTTATGTATTTCTCATATAGGAGAGGCAGGAAGAACTGAAACAGACTACCAAATAAACCTAACACTTATACTGGCCTCAAAAGATAAGCAAATTTTTTTCATTACCCATCTTTATCTGGTTGATTTGAAAAGCCATTGTCAGAGCCCTAAACTGTCCAGGATAGCACCTGGTTTAAAAGCAGATTGCCTAGATTCTAACCCTATGCCCTCCATTTACCGACTGTTCAATTAGAAGGAAATGCTAACAATGGTTATCAACTTTACAGGGGTATTTTGAAAATTAAATGCAAAATGACTGTGATAGGCTTAGAGCAGTATTTGCCACATAAGTAGATTCTGTAAGCTATATTTATCAACCTCCATGATTTGAAAAACTGAATACAATGGCAGCTATAATTTTCTTCTAGAATCTTGTCTTTTATGAGAGAAGACTTTAACACTAAACAATGCTTAGAGCACCACAGCATGTAGTGATGTGCATTTGCTATCAGAGGCAATGCTTCAGTGCAGTGTGGGCTGTGAATGCCTCTAAGAGCAGTTCAGCAATTGAAAGTGGAGTCCATATAGGTAAGAAACTATTCCCCAGGGAAGAGCACACCAATTGGTTATCCAGTAACAAATGGTCAGCCCTGAAAACATATACACAGGTAACATTCTCCAGACTAGGTGGGCTGTAGTCACCTATTGAGAAACGAGTGTCTGTGTGTGTGTAGAGCAAGGGCAACAATCGATGAAATCAGAGGCCATGAATTTGAAAGCAAGCAAGGAAGGATATATATGAGAGTTTGGAGGTAGGAAAGGGAATGGCAAATGATCATATTATCATCTCAAAATAAAAGAAACAATAAAAGAAGTTACCACAAAACTTATGAGAAAACACACATGATTCCTAATTCCCATGGGGGGGGCGGAAATCCACAATGTTAAAATTGTCTCCAAAAGTGCTTCCAACTTTGTAACTGTTATGAACCAAAAAAAAAGGCATAATGATACAAACAACAAAAGCCAAAAACATCTATGTTTCTGTAAACCCCACATGTCCTTCTCTTTCATTTGCATCCGTAGTTATAACCCAAAGGGCCCAGTCGTACACAGCAATAAAATGTAGTAATTAGAGATCAAAGAGGCAGCTGTGCTCGCAGACCACACCCAATGCTGTGGTGAGCTACATACCTAAATTAATGATGGGATCCACATTTACAGAACACTGAACTTGCATTCTAATCTTTGCTCCGTTTTGACATGCACATCTAAGAGTCTGGCTGCTTTCACCCGTGGCCTTGTTTTCAGCTGTCTGTCACATAAGATTGCATGCACTTCAGCATCTCGCCGATCTTTTTCCAGGGAAAACTACCCCAAAGCAAACACTGGCATAAGCTTATAATTCTGAGTCTCTATGAAAACAAGATGGAGAATGATTCACCATGCTTGGTGAGCTGAGTGAGTTCTGAAGACTAGTAGTTAACGGTATTAGGATAGTCTTGAAAGTGGCTAAAAGCAACTACTTATAAGAAACATTCACAGAGGTATAGCATGGACAAATAACAGTAGCAGAAGATCTGGTTCAGAGCATACTTTTTTCAGAAGCACCACAAAGGTATATATTATCAATATCTTCTGTGGTCTATGTCTGATAAAGTTGGAGAGTAAGATAGGCTCTGAAACCTGAAAAAGTTCTTCAGCAATGGTTATAGAAGCAGATGAAAAAAGAAAAAAAATGACAAATACCCCATCACGCCATTCAGACCTCCTTTACACAGTATAAACATCGAAGTCATGATAAATCATTTTCATTTATTTTTCATATTAGAGAAATTCTGTATCACGCTATCATAATATCCTAATAAAATTAAAATCATAATTTCATAGTATGGATTATTTTCTTTTAGTCTAGAAAGACAGCAGGCAAATTAAGTCAAACTGTCACTGTTACAACTGAAATGTTCTATACCTTGGCTCTCAACCTGTGAGTCATGACCCCTGTCACAGGGGTTGTCTAAGACCTGCTTAGACATCTCTGTTTTCAACACAGACATTTGCTGTTTACAAAGTAGCAAAATTACACTTATGAAATAGAAACGAAAATAATTTATGGTTGGAGAGAGCACAGCAAGAAGAATGTATTAAAAGGGCCACAGCGTTAGGAAGGCTGAGAACCACTGTGCTAGACAACAAAAACATCACAGCTGTTTTGGAAACACCCAAGATCAGCATTCACTTACAATGACTTTTTTTTTTTTTTTTTTGCCTAACCCTCAGAAAATAACAGGTAATTTTATAGAAAACAATAAAAGGGAGAATTGATGTTTTTATAATCTTACCTAGAACAAAACGAAAGCAGCAATCAAACCCAAAATTTCCATTTTTTTATTATTCTACAAAAGGTAGTATTATAATCCTTGGTTGTACTCGAAATAGTTAAAGTTATGCTGTGAAAAACAGATAAAATCAGAGCATCTCTGGGTGATGTACTAGGAAAGGCAGAAAACTCCCCTAGTCCCTGGCAGTTCTGTGTTCCGATCCTACAGGACAGTCTGACATGTCAAGGAGTCTTACATAGAGAGAGGAAAACCAAAGTTCAGAAAGAACAGCTTAAAGACTATTTTGTTCCCCCTTTATATTGTATTTGAACGCTAGCACCTTTTTGGTGTCTTTATTTTAAAATACAAAAACAAGCATTCTCATTTACCCTCTCAAACAACAACTGTCACGGAAATAAAAACCCCTGAGAAGCTAGGAAACAAGGAGGATAGTAAGAGAGCTGTGCAAGGACGCCAGGAGAAGGGGAAATAGATAAGATCTCCAGAGTAAATTGGAAGGGAGGGTGGAGGCAGGGGGTTGGGAGGCTGGGGTGAAGTGAAGGAGGGAGAACAAGAGGGAATTTGACACTTGAGTTGGGGGAGGGACGGAGAGGGAAAGCAAGGAAAGAGATATCCTGATAGACAGGCCAGCCATTATGAGGGTTAAGGAGAAACCTGGTGCTAGGGAAATTCCCAGGAATCAACAAGGATAACCACAGTTAAAAGACTCCAAGCAATACAGGAGAGGGTGACTGAACTGGCCTTCTCTGTAATAAGATGGGTGACCACCCTAATTGTTGTCATAGAACCTTCATCCAGTAACCAATAGAAGCAGAGGCAGAGACCCACAGCTAAGTACTGGGCCAAGTCCAGTTAAAGAGAGGGAGGAGGAATTATATGAGCAAAGAGGTCAAGAACATGATGGGGAAACCCACAGACAGAGACAGCTGACTCGAGTTAGAGGAAGCTTACTGAGTGAATTGATGGACGGGGAACCTGCATAGCACCAAACTAGGTCCTTTGAATGTGGATGACAGTTCTGTGGCTTGGGCAGTGTGTCGGTCGGGCCACTGGCAGTGAAACCAGAATTTATCCCCAGTGCATGAACTGACTTTGTGAAGCCCATTCCCTAGGGAAAATACCATGCTCAACTGTGATACAGGGAGGGGGACTGGTCCTGTCTCAACTTGATATGCATATGTTTTAGAAAGCGCTACTGATATTCTTGGGTCCCTGCCCTAGCCACGCCCACTCCCATAACCTCTGACCCGCCCATCGCCATCTTGGGACCCTCTTTCTTTCTGCTTCCTTGGCGTGCGCACGCGTTTTCTCTCTCTCTCTCTTCTTTTATCTCTCCTCTCTCCTTTTATCTCTTTTCTCTGTCTTTCTTTCTCCCCCTTTCTTAATAAATACTTATGGCTATTTCCTGTGTTTACGTGTCTGTTACCTGCCGCCACCGTGGGCCAAGGAAGCGTGCCCTCCTGTAGCCGCTTTCCCATGGCGGGCTCCGCCAGCCCGCCCGGGGACCGTTTGTAGCCTCTCTCTAATCGTTTTTTCAAGAATAACAGCTACCCTTTCTGAGGAGTGGATGTGGGGTTGGAGGAAGGTGGGAGGGAGGATTAACTGTGGGTAGTATGTAAAAAAAAATTTAAATAAAAAAATTTAAAAAATATATAAGCTGCATTTGGAGCAAAGCAAGACTTAGAGCTCAATATCATTAGTTAAAAGAGTCTCTACTAATTTCTAGGTTTCCTTTGTTAATAACAAATGTTACTATCATAGAATTAATTATGCACTGCAGAAAATTAAGCTAAAGAAATTTAAAGGGCTGAGGATATGACTCAGTTTTTAAGAGCACCTGCTTAGCAACCATGAGAACTTAAATTCGAGTTCCCAAGCATCTACATCAAAAGTAGGGCACTTTCATGACAGGCTGGAACTTTTGGTGTTGGGAACTATGACAGGGACATCCTGATAGTTTGCTGACCAGTGAACCTAGGCAAAACGACAAGCTTGGTTCAATGAGAGACCCTACTTCAACACAATAACATGGACAGCATCAGACGAAAACCCCAATGTCCTACTCTGGGCTTCATATGTGTGAGCACAGGTGTGCAAACCTACATGTTCATATACATATAATATATACAGCTACTATATCTAGATCTCTGTGATTTTAGCCAATTTCAAAAAACACTATTTTATAAACAAAATCTAAGACAGAAAGCCCTTTCCTTCATGATTCACTCTCTTACGCATTCTTTTTTAAAAAAATATTTATTTATTATGTGTACAATATTCTGTCTGTGTGTATGCCTGCAGGCCAGAAGAGGGCACCAGACCTCAATATAGATGGTTGTGAGCCACCATGTGGTTGCCAGGAACTGAACTCAGGACTTTTGGAAGAGCAGGCAATGCTCTTAACCACTGAGCCATCTCTCCAGTCATCTTACACATTCTTTCATGAGGAAAATTTCACATTAATGCTCCATGTTTACATGAGAACTACATATTAATATATTTACACCTTGAACAGGCAGCTAATTAAGGTATCTTATATGTATTTTCATTCAGATGATAAAAAAATGTTCTCCTACAGTCATATTAATCATAGTCATAAGTCAAAAGCAACACTATCTCTTCAGAGTTTAAATGTTAAGTAGATAATATTTGTGAGGCAGAATACTTTCGCTGGGTGAGGTGACAAATGCCTGTAATCCTGGAATTTGGGAGGGGAACTGAGACAAAAAGATTAAGAACTCAAACCACCCTTGGTTACCAAGCAGGGCACTGCCTCAAACACAAAAACAAGGAAAAGAGCTGGAATTTAGTCTAATTTAAAGATACTAAGTCTCAGATATAATCTATTTTACCATATGGGCTTTTAAACAATGCATTCACCCCCCTCCCATTTTTCCAACCACAAGAACATTGGCCAAATTTCTTTGAACAAATCTCTTAGTAATTCAACGTGAAGACTTGTAGAATTGTATTATACCATCAAGAAACAGTTCACCAAATGTATGGCTTTTGCTGGAAGTGGAGTTATCCAAACTCTGAAAATAACTAACACATAAAATAATGCAACACATAAAAAACAGTCACCAAAATGTCTGTTTTACAACTAAAGTAGTAAAAACGTGTGTCCATAGGTCATCTCAGCTGCAGGAATTAGGTAGCAGCTAAGAACAATGACTAATCTTCAAAACACTCTTCTTATCTAAAACTTGACTGTGCAATCTCTTTGACTACTTAACATCTAAATAACCATAAAAGCACACACAGGAAAAAAAATTACTCATCAGCCTCTTTGAAGGCTGCAGGAAAAACGAAGATTCTTCCAGCTCTACATTTCTTTCTAGAAAACAACTCAGACTCTGGGCACAGGAAGACTTATTTCCCTTTGAGAGCTGACTTCAATCATTACTGTGTCTTTCATCACAGGTCATACATGGACAGGTGACCAATTACATCACCTGTTTGTCAAAATGTTGTTTTATCACTAGAAAGGTAACAAACAGCTGAGTAAGACGTGAGTCTTTTCAAGGACCCTAATATTTCACAACACATGGGACACAGAGTTAGAAGTCTTCAACATTCACTATCTTTGGGATGGATACTAAGTCATCAATTTCAAACTTGACAAACTCAGTCAAGTTTTGGGGTCTTATTTCGGGAGCGGCTAAAAGTCTATTGATTTAGGGATCATTTATAAATTCTTACAGTCTGCCTTTGGCATGTTAACCTAAATGGGAATGTTACGGCTGAGACTTCACAAATGATACATCTATCTAGCAATCTTCAGGAGACTCACCTTTCTGTCTGCAGCATTTGCCAACATCATTGGCAGGAAGGCATACAGTAAACATTACCCAAAAAATGTGAAAACTTAAATAGCTTCACTGAAAAAGAACAAAAAACCCTTTACACTACCCTAACCTACAGAAATCTCTTCTAGTTTGACATCAGATGAGTGTGGCTGCCTGTCGCACATTTCCTTCTCCCCTTAGCTTATATTCTGATCTATGACAGGAGTCCCTCCCTTCTCATGTCCTTTAGCATTTCTGAACTGCTCGTGGGGCTGTGTTTGTTCATCTAAGGCCTTAAATCACAATGTAAAATTCAGGCTTTCTCTTCTCTTAATGACTTCCTTTTCTTTTAAAAGTTCTTTCTACATGTATTTAATTTTATTCTAACCTTAGTCTCAGTCTGGGTGGTGACTTTCCAAGGAAAGTTACTTACTAATCTCATGAATTCCTTTGTATCTTGTATACTGAATATACCAATATATGATGGATTATTTTAGTGAGAAATAATTAAACACCATTAATTTGTAAATTCCTTAACTATTCACTTTTGCACCATGGGTACAGAGAATTTCTGTTGGACACACTTGCATTTTACAACTACAGTTTTTAGAATTCAAAACATTTTTTGAGTTCCAAAATAGCTATTTATGGGCCTACATGTCATCAAAGCTTCATCAGCCCAGTGTCTTAGAGGGATACTTTGAATGATTGCATTAATTAGCCAGTATGGCACTGGAGATAATACACCAAACTACTCTCAGATGTAATAAGGTCTAGAGACAGTCATAGTGTTCCCTTACATATGTGTGTGTGATGTGTGGCAACAAAGCCTCCAAGCACGTGGCCAGCATTCACAACACTTCTGATTCACATAATCTTTACATATAAAATCTTTTGCTTTCTTTAAGTCTATGTGCCGTAACACTTTCTGAAGAGGATTCTGAAAGCAGACGCATGGTCTCAACATGAAGCATATTTATTTACTACCAGGAAGACAGAGAAGCAATGAATCAGTAAGTACTCTCCCTCTCCCTCACTACTCTGAGAGCCAAGATACAGAACAAAGGAGGCAATGGCTACATTTAAGCAGTTTTAGTAGAAATGGTTCATATACATTCTGATTTTCAAAAAAAAGAGACAAAAAAAAGGTCTGTTTTCACCACATTTTCCTTAGTAGAAGGTAAAAAAAAAAATGGTTAAAGAGGTGAACTAAGAGATGTCAAATAAAAAGTTCCTGTTTATTCTCTACCACTGACTCACAGTCCTCTGCTTCAAAAACATGTTAGGAATTCATCTAATCTTCTTCACGGCCGGCACACCCGCTTCCCTGTAAGTCATGCACAGTTACCGATAAACAGGCATTTCTCAGCTCTCCACTTTCCCTATGCAGTGTCCTAGGGATGGTGATCTGATGTCCTTCATCCAGTCAGGCTCTCTATTTTGTTTCAATTTCTTCACTGTGTAAATCCTCAACTTTCCACTGTCCTGGAAGTGTGTATATGAGTTGAAAAGGCCATCTGAGCTGCTAAGCACCTATATAATATCAGTCTTACTATCCTTATTCCTATTGGTTACCCCTCTTAGTTTCCTACATTCTTGACTGCTATAAGTTAATATTTGTATAAAGTATCAGTTATGCTCATATTTGCCCTTGGTCAATTTTATGACACTAGGGGAATTTAATTGGTCTTCATTTGTACTCTGGGCAACATAATACTTCCAAGATTCATACTCACAAAGAATGAGGAGGCTTTATATGAGAGTATTTGGCTATTTGCTAAAAAAAAAAAAATCGCTATACTTTAAAAAAAAAGAAAAGAAAGTATCTTACTTTTCTATAGACATCCCTTATTTACCACTTTCAATTGTAGAAGCATATCCATTAGAGATATTCACATAGTATGAAAGAGGCTTAGAGTCTTTAAGCATTTCTAGCAGGCAAAAAGTGCTTGTCATTTAGATACAAAGCATATTTGGACTCATATACACTGTATATATCAGTAAATTTTTATTGATGTTATTAAGGGATCCCAAATATAAGCCCAACTTCACATATTAAAGTAAAAAGAGCACCAGCTGCTCTTCCAGTAGATCCAGGTTCAATTCCCATCACCCATATGGCAGCTCAGAGGGTCTGATGCCCATCTGGCCTCCATAGGCACTACACACACACAGCTCACAGACATGCAGAAACCCCATACACATAAAATAGAAAATTTAGTTGTATGATTCAAATTTCAAACAATCAAGCAAAGTACTCACCAAATTCCTAGCCTTGTTTCCTGTAAAACTAGATTCACTCTGATTGTCTTTTTTGAATTTTATAATAATTCTTTGCAAATTTCACACAATGTATTTTCATCATATTCATACTCCCTCCAACGCCTCCCAGATCCACTCCCCCATTCCCTACCTACCTAACTCTGTCCGGTTTAATTTATGCTGCCCATATAACTCTTGGGTGTGAGGCCATCCATTGGAGCATGTTCAAACTACTAGGAGCCAAGCCTCAATGAACACTGACCCTCCTTTTCCCAGAAGCCATCTCTTCAGCTAGGGGTGGGATGGCATGCCCGTCTCCCTGCTTCATACTGGAATTTGTCTGGTTTGAGCTTGCACAGGTCTTATGCATGCCGTCACATTCATTGTGAATTCATGTTTAGCTACCCTGCTGTGTCTAAATAGCACCATTTCCTATACTTATCCATTGCCTCTGGCTCTTGTGATCGTTCTAGGCCCCTTTTATGCACTGATTCCTGAGCCTTGGAGGAAGGGAAAGTATTGATGTCCTATTTTAAGGTTGAGGGATCCATAGTTGTAAGTCTGTGTTAACTGCAATCTACTGCAAGAAGTTTCCCTCATGAGGGCTGAGAAATAAAGTAATCTATGGGTACAGAGATAAGTCATTAATAGTTGATTTAATAATACATTCGTTTAATAGAATAGTAGCAGGTTCTACCCTAGGCCTATGGCCACAGGTTCTTGAACCCAATAAGGGTACCCGCTATGGGTTTAACTTGTGGAGTGAGCTCTAAGTAAGATCAGAAACTTGTCAGTACCAGCATGATTTCTCTATGCCGTATCATCAGTTGAGTATAACAAGGGATGGATAATCTTCGCTGTCAACTTGACTATATCTGGAATCAACTAAAACTCAGGATGGGCATGCCTATGGGGGATTTTCTTGCAACCAAGAAATCATAAGGCCAGAAAACCTACCCTAAGTCTGGGCCACACCTTCTGGTGGTAGCCTATATAAAACGATAAAAAAATGAAGCTTTTGCTTTTTTGCCTACTTGATCTCACTGGCAAATTCATCTATCCTGTTGCTGAGGCATTACTTCACTGATATTTGAACCCACTTCTTCTGGATTCTATAGTAGACTGAAAATCAGAAGGTCTCTAGAGTTCTGGTGCTGAGATTTCAGCACCAGATTGGGACTGCTAAAAGCATTCAATCTGATAGACTGAGCCACTACGATATTCCTAACCTTTCTATCAGGAGACAGCATGGCTGGACTAAGACCCCATCTTATAAACTACTATAAATCATTCATATATGTGTATGTACTTCATTTTTATCAGTTCTGTTCCTATATCAGCATCTTCAGCAATAGAATCTTAACATCAAGTTTAAAAGTAGGTTAATGGCCTGGGAAAGAGTTTTGCAAAAGAGGGCCTGTCTAGCAGGTATGGAGCTTTGAGTTCAGTTGCCATCACTACAAACAAGCCCCACACCCCAACAGTACTACAAACTGGAGTTTCCCGATTTAAAAGTAAACAAACGCATTCTAAAAAACTAGAGAAATCTGTTCATCAGGGCCAAGAAATGATGAAGCAGGATTAAAAGTCTGATGTTCCTGATTAGTTTCACTAAACAAGAAAAACAAGTTTGCTGTTGGCATTGCCTTTTCTCCTGTGAGAGTGTGAGAGTTAATCATGGCATATGTTACAGTTGGCTTCAGTTGTCAACGTAACACAAACCTAGTTACCTAGGAAGAAAGAACCCAAATAAAGAATTTCCTACATCAGGCTGACCTATGGGAATTATCTGTGAAGCATTTTCTTAATTAATAAATGATACAGGATGGCCCAGCCCAATGTGGGTGGTGCCGTGCCTAAGCAGGAGGACATGAACTATATACGAAACGTAGCTGAAAAAGCAATGTTTTTCATTGCTCCCTCAAATATCCTCCCTTAAGCTGCTGCTTTGACTTCTCTTGATGATTAACTGTAAACTGTAAGCTGAAGCTAGTTTTAGTAAGCATCAGAGGAACAGAGACGAAAACCAGGAGAAAAGGGAACACTTGTCCTTACATTAAAATATGCACCAATAAATCTTAGGCATGTACGTTCCAAAACAGAAGCAACACCGTCAGTAATGAAAGCTGACCAGCTATGCATAGTGAACTCAGGAACACACTGTGGAGATGAAGTGGGACAGCTCATACTCATGTCTGGCCAGTGCCGGGATTTTCTCACTCAGAGTCTCCTGTAAAATGAGGACGTGACTGTCTAACTTTACACACTGAATATCTGCTCTACTAAACTGAATATATGTCCTACTACAGACCCAAGTATTAGCTCTCTTTCCAGACTAACTAAATTAAAACTTCTGAATAAGATCATCTTGGATTATTATCCACACAGGCCCTAACTAAATTCAAGAACAACTGTCTTTATAAAAGACAAAAGATAGACATTGAAGAGGAAGAGGCAAATAGACCTGAGAGGCAGAAACTGGATTGAGGCAACCACAAGGAATGCCAGCATTAAAAGTATTGGCAAGAACACAGAAGAAAGGGATGTAATATACACTGTGAATGGTAAAGCAAGTTAGTTAAATATTTAAGGTGGTTTCTCAATAATTTTAAAATAAAACTATTAGCTGATCTAACACTTTTACTAGTGAATGAATATATGTGTGTGCATACATGTATATGTATATATCCCCAAAGGAAGTGATCTAAGTATAGTAACACAATATCTGTATCCCATGTTCATTATACCACTATTTGCACGGCCAAGATAGGAAATTAATTAACCTGTTAATCAATGAATGAAAGCATCAAGAAAAAGTAGTACAAAAACATCAAAGACATCTTCATCATCACTTTAGCTGTCATCATTTTGGTGCCAGAAATTGAACCCAGGACTTAAGTATTTTGGTAAGCACATACTCTACCACTAAGCTTTCATTAAAAATAAAAAAGAGAAAAATATATAATTTATACTAATCGAGAGATGCAAAATTGTTTTAGATACACTAAAAGAAAATATCACTCGCCGGGCGATGGTGGTGCACGCCTTTAATTCCAGCACTCGGGAGGCAGAGGCAGGCGGATCTCTGTGAGTTCGAGACCAGCCTGGTCTACAGAGCTAGTTCCAGGACAGGCTCTAAAGCCACAGAGAAACCCTGTCNAGTTCCAGGACAGGCTCTAAAGCCACAGAGAAACCCTGTCTCAAAAAAAAAAAAAAAAAAAAAAAAAGAAAATATCACTCTTCACACATATAGGCACAGTCCACAGAGCTGAGCTCACAGAAGAAGGTACAATGATGGTCATTAGGGGTAGGGAAGATGGGGAGTCTTTCGGGAGGCAATGAACAAAGGGTACAAAATTTCAGAGGAATAAGTTCAAGAGGTCTGTTGTGTAAGATAGTAATTATGGCTAATGACAGTGTATCATGTTCGTTAAAACCACTAAAAGTAAAAACATTTTATAACATGGTCATTATAGTTGAGAACAATGTATTGTATTCTTGAAACTGCTTTTAAAAAATAGACCTTCTTATTCATTAGTGCGCTCCATATGCGGGTGCCTGTGGAGAACAGAAGTCCACCACAGGTGTTTCTCTGATATGGTCTCTCAAGAAACCTAGAGCATGTGGTTAAGAATAAACTTGCTGGACAGTAAGCCCCTAAGGCCCTACCAGTGGGTTATAGAAGCGAACTGCCGTGCCTTTTTATACAGTGCTGGGGACCCAAACTGGCCCTCCAACTCATATGACAAGCACTTTACCCACTGAGACATCTCCTCAAGCAAAAAGTCGATTTTAAATGTTTTTACCACAAAAAATTAATATGAGGTCATACATATGCCAATCAGCTTAACCATAACTCAAAATGCCATGTTATATAAATTATACAATCTACAAAATATTATAAGTTCTCTTAGTGGAAGAAGAGGTACCAACACCCACCTGAAAATGAAAGGGCAAGGAAGAAGTCTCTTCCCATGGAAATGCAGTGCCTTGATTTCAAATTTCTGGACTCACTTGACATGAGACACAATAAATTCCTATTGTTTTCAACTTCTCAGCCTGGGGTAACTTATTCTATGGCCACAGGAAAACTACTCTAGTAACCAAAAACTGTTGGGAGGATTTGATGGGATAGCATGGTCAAATGTCCTTATATATAAAATAAACAGCAGTAACTTTACTAGTAATGAATGATCCTATGTAAGAGGCCTGCCAGTTTATATACAAATATAGCCTCTTGTATTTCTCAGAGGTAGAAAATATGCTTCTTGTTTTTCTATGAAATAAATTTTAAAAATTATACTTCATTTCCCAATAAATGCATTTCAAATTAACAAATAGTAATTGTTATATTTTGATATATGATGATAAATAATCCCTTTCTATGATTTTACTTATTTTTGTCATTTCTACAATGAGATCTATACTCAGCTCAGCAGATACTCTAGCAGACAGTAAGTGTGTAAGGAAGGCGGAGCAAACACTGAAATGGCAGGAATAACCTTTGCCTCCGCAGGAACTAGGTCACAAGGCAGATGTTAAGGAGGTTTTACAAGATAAGATCCTTTCTTTTTTCCTAAGGATAAGATTCTGGAAAATTGAGGAGGGGTCTTAGGTGCTATGAAGCATTCTGCACCTGTAAAGAGAGAAGATTCATGGCACTAACGAGGGCCAAGGTGTAAGATTAAGTATCTCGTCTTGTATTAAGGCTGGGCAAGGCAACCCCAGTAAAAAGAGTAGGGTTCCAAAAGCCAGTAAAGAAGTTGGAGACAACCCTGCCCCACTGTTAGGAGTCCTCACAAGAAGATAAAGCTATACAACTGTAACATATATGCAGAGCTCAGTCCCATGCAAGCTGCTTGGTTGTCAGTTCATAGGGTGAGGCCCTATGAGCCTGTGTTAGTTGATTCTGAGGGTTTTCCTGTGATGTTTTGTTGTAATCCATGGGAGGCCTGCCCTTTTCTGAATAGAAATGGAGGAGGAGTGGGGGAAGGCAGAGGGGAGGTACTGAGAAGGACTAGGAGGAGAGGAACCCAGGTAGAGGAAAGGACCAGGAGGGGCAAATGCTGTTGAGATTTCTAACCTAGGGGAAAGGGCAGCTAGAGAACCCACTAGTCCATATGGATGTATCTCAAATACTTTCTAAGAGTGCAATGGGAAGACAAGCATAACAAAAAAGGAATGACACCCCCCCCCCGGAAACTGCTGTCATTCAGTCTTCTCACACTGACATGGGACAGGGCTTGCAATCACACTTGTCCTTCCCCAGGACACACTCCTATAAAGCAAGACGAGCTCTTTCCTTTCTCTGTACCTGAACAATTAAAGCAGCGCCACACCAAGGACAACTTGGCAAGTATCTGTTAAAGGAGTGTTACTAAGAGAGAAAACCAAAGGAAAGGGCAGAGTAGTTTTAAATGTAAGATATGCAACAGAAAGAGGTGCACAGAGACAAAGATCAGCAGAGCTGCGCAGCAGAAAGTCACTCAACCTGTTCTGGGCCCCGACCCAGCCATCTGCAACAACTCCCACTCCACCCTGATCCAGCCTTTGACAGTTCCTACCTACACTTGTGAAACTGGCTCCACAGTCTTTTCCTTCTCCACCCTGCTCACTGCACCAAGCAGAATGCCTGGGCTTTAAATCCTAACTGTGTAATACGCCGATTACTTAGGCACCATCCTCTTCCCTTTTATCGTTTCAGTAAGTGAATAACAACAACAATAACAGAAATAGCAACTGTATCTCTAATAGTTCTTGAAAAAAATGAAACGAGACATGTGTGAGTGAGGGAGGATTTCTGACTTGCTCTGAGCTACCAGTAATAAATACCAATCACCATTACTAAATATTTGGTTGACTTACTTATTTGTCTGCTAGGCATTGAACCCAGGGCCTTTCTGCAACTCTATTACATATGTATGGTTAATTCAAAGTTCAGACACATATAGTACTGAGAGGACATATTGGTACCTTAGTGGCCAGTGGTGGAATGTGGACACTCCACAAAAGGAAATTCAGAAAAATGAGCAATCTAAGGAAACACTGGTGCATTTAATAGTCATGGTGTTTCGCGATACTAAGGAGACAGCTTTAAAAACACTGTAAGTGAACCACAAAACACATGGAAAAAGCAGCGGATGAAGGTCAATTAGCAGGCATGGCACAAAGGTCAGGTGTACAAGGCTAATGCCTGTCTGCTCTTCTTTGCTAATCCTCTGCCTAACTCCAGCTCCATGGCTTGTACTATGACTGAGCTGTCACATAACCAGAAGCAAGTTCAAACTTTTCTTCAAAGTACAAACAGAAAACAGTGATGTGGCTGGTGCTGTTTCTTCTAAATCTATGAAGACTTTATACATGGAAGTGGTCATGCTTTTTCACTCAACTGAAAAGCTACCTCATAAGAAGAGGGCATTAAAGCTGCTGGACCTCATTCAGCAGTCTATTCACTGGGACTATTGAGTGAATGAAGGAGGTGATGGTGCTGTCAGATTTTTTTTTTTTTGTAGAGCTTTGTGAATTTATTCTGTAAGCTTCTAATTAAAATTTTTCAAACAGCATCAACTCCTTTGCTAGTATTACTGATGCAACTAAATTTTAGTAAGTCAAATTACTGGAAACTTTGTTTCCTTTGAGATATATTTAATATCAAACTATTTATTGTATATTTTGAAGAACAAGCATCATTTGAAACACCTGTACTTTTCAATTTCTATATTTAAAGAGACAGGTGTTGGGTGGTGATAGAGCATACTTTTAATGCCAGTATTTGGGAGGCAGAGACAGGCAGGTCTCTGAGTTTGAGGTCAGCCTGGTCTGCAGAGGAGTTCCAGGACGGCCAGGGGTACACAAAGAAGCCCTGCCTCAAAAAGACATTAAAAAAAAAAAAGACAGTGTAGTAATATAAGAAAAATAAGTTACATTAGGGAAAGAGACAGGTTGAATCCTGGTTTGTATACACATTAACTACTATAAGGTAGCATCTGTCATAAATGTTAATAATAAGATTAAATGGCTAATGTATATGATGTTCTTAGCTCAATATCTTGGAAAGACAGCTTACTTCTTTAATATTCCTCACTTAGTGAATTCTTATGCTACACTAAAAACAACACAAAGATAGTTTCCAAATATGTTCTCCCTTGCAGTTCAGAAGAAAAACCAACATAAAAGTTCTTAGAAACACAAATATTGTTACAATTAATATAAGCATTCCCAAAGGAATAAACAAAAATGAAAGAACTTCTCCATACTATTAAAATAAACAGTAAACATCACACAGCAAGGGAATTTACATGCAAAAATAAAAAACATCACAGCAAAATTCCACAACTAACTTTTGATGCCTTAGAACAAATCTTTGACAAATTACAGTAAACCAGGCTTCGCATTAAAAAATGAAATTTATGCCAACATTATAGAGTATTTGAAATCTGGAAAAGACTTATTAGTCTTTATTTTAGTACGTCAACGAGATTTAAATTCTTAAGTGAGTCGGTAAGCTAACTTTATCTTTCAAATACAAAATTTTTAGATTTTAGAATCAATTTGACAACCAAAAATATTTTCAGATAGCAAAAACACATGGGACTAATAAATAATTTATCATTTCAAAGTCTGGTGTACATAACATAATTCCAGTAAAACAAGAGGATCTGGAAAGTCCCTTACGTTCATTGTTACAAGATGAGTTTCCCAGGAAAACAGTACAAAAGAGTCAAGATAAAGGGAACTCGACTTTAATAGGAGGATTTTAATTCAGAATTATCAACTGAATGCCTAATATAACATGAAAACAGACCCTTACTGAATTACCCCCCCCCCAAAAAAAAAACCCAAAGTTCATATTGATTTCAGAGAAAGATTGCTACTGGGGATCATGGAAGAAAACAGTAAATATAAAAAAGAACCAGAGTCGCCAGGCAATGAGTTATAAAGCTGACTTTTTTTTTTTAAATGGAGGCAAATTTAGACAAGTTTGACAGTATAATACTCTGCCTTATTTGTGTCTAAAACAGCCACTCACTCCTTTTTACTTTTCATATCCTATAAGCCTGCGCTATTTCAGTCTTTCAAACTATAATAGCAACAGCAGCCACTGATAAACAATTGGGAATGGCTTGAATTTCAACTCTTTCAAAGGCTCCTTAAGCTATGGGCAAAGATGTTTATTTGGAACTCAAAGGAGACTGCTGTAGTTAAACATAGAAGAATGGCCAGTCTGTCTCACTACTAACTTCCCATGAAACACTTCTAAATGTATCAGGCAATTGCAGCAAAAATTACTGTATTGTAAAGCGTGGCATTCTCTACAACTCAAGGCAGTAACTACATAGCAAGTGTCTTCTGTTTCAACCAGAATGGCAGGCAGAGAACCCTCCTTTCCATACAGTAAGAATGGGAGCGGCTCTTTTCACCTGAAATCTCTACTGCTCCTTCTACATGAGCACCTCCAGGAAGCCTTTCGTCTGAACAGGATCTTGTGCTCCTTGAGCATGGGGCACATTTTATGACTTATCCCAATGAAAACATTTCTATGTTTCTTAAAGGAAAGAATTACAAATCGCTATCTATCCTTTAACTGCCAGGCATGAGGTAAAGCTGATAAAAAAGTACATTTTTAAATGAACGCTGACATTTTCCAACTAAATCTTAGTATTAATGGTAGTGTTGATAAACACTAGCCCTTAAAACAAAATTATTTCTAAATACTTCATAAAAGCACAATCCAGAAGTGTGAAGTTAGAAAGTTACTTGAGTTCAATGTTACCTAGGAAAATAAAGAAAATACAAATGGATTTTGTATTCCATAGAAAAGTAAAAAAATAAGAAAGTGAAAGAACAAACGTCACTCTCGACTCTCCGTCTGGACCGCAGTGAAAAAGAACTGTCGCTCTACCGCTCCTCTGAGGAGAACAAGAGGACTCAGCCGAGAAAACAAGGTGTGTCCTGGCTTCTCTTTGCATCACTGTTTCTCCCACCAGATGGGACATAAACCATTGGTGAGGACGACGATCATGAACCAAAGCAGCAGTGAATGAGCAGCAAGCAAAGTGTTTGCAACCATACACTCTTAGGGAAGGTTTCAATTAAAAAGGCATTTGTGTGAAAATTAAAGAAGCCTATCTTCTAATATTCGCATCTTCCTTTCTCAGAAGTGCCTGCCAGCTAAGTTCTTTCATTTTCTGTTTTCCTGCAGCCACACCCATGTTTCCAAGAGACCAAACAAACACGACTTCCATGTAATTTTACAGTGGACACCACATTAACACGCCTCAATTTAAGACAGAGAAAAGGAGAAAGAAACACCTGATTTTTTGTAGGCTCTTTCTATATATTGTTGCGTTATAACAACTCTGTAAAGCAGGCACTATGTTACCCCATTTACAAATAAAAAAAAAAAACAAGTTTTGTTTTTCCAGACTGGGTTTCTCTGTAGCTTTGGAGCCTGTCCTGGATCTAGCTCTCGTTCTTTAAATGTATTTACTGGGGTTTTCCCCTAGAGGTTTATAATAACATTGAAATTTTCTTCTTCTGAACAATAAATGACAACATGCTTAAAACAACTGCACACTTTCAAGATGTGAAGTTCATGTTGCCAAGTTTGAATATGGTCAGATGGCTCAGTGGTTAAGAGCACTGCCTGCTCTTCCAAAGATCCTGAGTTCAGTTCCCAGCAACCACTTGGTGGCTCACAACCATCTGTAATGTGATCTGGTGCCCTCTTGAGGAAGAGACCTGGTCAGTTGTCCTCATCAATTTAGACCATGAAATCTGATATACGGACAAGTCAACAGAACTGCCATATACTGGCTGCCCATACATGCTTCAGCATTGCCAGGGCATAAATTTCAACTCATTCACTATTGATAATTCAACAATTGAACTACATTGAACTTTCATGTTTATTTCCAACAATCTTTATAACTACTGAATTAAAGAAAGAGACAGATAAACAAGATGACATACATTTTTGTCTATGTCTCACTAATAATAACTTTTCTGGTTATATTAAGCAAATAGACCTTTAAAAGATACTTCTAGTTCTAGAACACATCTCTACTCATAGTAACATATAAAAAGCCTACTTAAGCCAGGCAGTGGTGACTGGTGCCTTTAATCCCAGAACTCAGGAGGCAGAGCCAAGCGGATCTCTATGAGTTCGAGGACAGCCTGGTCTACAGAATTAGTTCCAAGACAGCTAGGGCTGTTACACAGAGAAACCCTGTCTCGAAAAATAAAACACTAAAAAATAAAAATTTAAACTTTAATACAGAAATAATAATTTAGCAAAACAGTCAACCAGGGAGAAAAAAATAAATATATTCAAATTTAGAATGGGCAACCAAATACACAGAGTCACCACCCAGTACTCCATCTAATGGCTCACTAGCCTATTTGTCTGTAGAGTCCTTTTAAACCAAAGGATGTAACTGGGTTCTAATCTCTACAGAATACTGAACAGTAAGAGAAATGAAAAGTACTCTTTTCAGAGAAATGCAAGTGTTTTCACGTGAAGGACTCAGCTGTTTCTACTGTGCTTCTGTGCCACCTTTTAAAGTATACATGAGGAATTCATCTAATCATCGAACTCATTGCTACAACAGTTAAGTCTTTGCTACGACAGCCAGGCATGGTGTTACAGGTCTGTGATCCCAGCAAGGCAGGAAGATCCTGAGTTGAAGCCAGGCCTAGACTCCACAGTGAGACCCTGTCTCTTAAAAAAGAAAAAAAAAAGGCAGAGAGGGCTGAGGTATATAGCCTTTGAAATGGCTTTATTAGGCAAATCAGATAAACTCTCTAAACTATGAAAAGTGGGCATGCTAACACCGACCTTGACTGGACTGACTTAAGCAAAAAGTGGTTGTGCATGAAAAGTCATTCACAAAGCAAACGGCCACAGACGCTTACACAGCCTTTCCCGTCGTGATGGTGCTAAGGGTGGGGATAGAATCACAAAGTCCCTCTGAAACCCAGCCAACAAGCCAAGCCGATGTCAAGTTGCAGAACAGGTACCAGGAAGACATGTGAAGTGACAAGAAGAAAACAGGACCTGGCTTAACATTCTTAATCCAAATACTGCAGATACAGAAGTGAAAACATTTGATTTTAAAAACAAACCAACTTTGTAACTTTCTAAAATCCTACCTCCATGCTCTTAGTGAAATAAATGTGGAGCTGAACCAGTACAGCTTACAGTAACAGGGTATTAAGCAATCCGGTAAAACAAAACAGAAAATGACTAATAGCTTCAGTCTGGCTACTTTCTCTTTTTTTCTTGTAACTCAATGTGCCTGTTAAATTATTCCAATCTGTCATTCATTAATAGTAGTTACTGGACCGCTGACAATTTTTGAGGTATTTTTTTTTTTTAGGATATAGACCAAAGAGGCAGAAAAAGGGTACACCAATATTTTTCAAAATTCAACTCTTCTAGACCTTTCATTTCCAATCAGATCAAGTTATACACTAAATGAAATTTGAAGAAGAAAAACAAAAGGCAAAAAAAAGAACCTCAGACATACCACCGCTAATGAAAAACAAGGAAGAACAAAAAAGTCATACATGAATTTTTCCATGATTCCAACAGGCCTAATTAAAAAATAACAAATAAGGATGAAAGTGTATGCTACCCTCTGAAGATGAAGTGCTATCTACATCTCTATCTGACGTGCCTTTCACCTCCAAGTCACTTTGCTATCCTGGCACAGTGGAAGAAGGCTCCGGTGAAGAATGCCCAATTTCCTGATCCTCTCGGCCAAGATAAGCAAGCGAGGTTGGTGTGATCAGTGGAAAGCTCTAGGGAACTTACCCTTTACAGTTGAAAAACCAGAACAAAACCCAGACATTTTACTGCAAAAATGGGATTTTGAAATCATGTATGATCTCATTTTATAGTCAAGAAAATTAAGTACCAGTTTAGTGACGTTCCCCAAATCATACAGTAAGTTAGTAGCAAGTTTATTATTAAGGCCCCATGTGGAGAATTATTGCAATGTGAAGCAGTTTAAAGTCTTACTCATAGAACCTAACTTCATTTAGCCAATAGTTACTTAAGAGCACTGGAGTGTAATTTTCTTTACTTGTCAACTGAAATAATGCTATTTTAAAATTGATCTACTTTGACTTAGATAAAAACAATAAACAAAGTGAATTTGGTATTTTAAAATAATCACTTCTATTTGCCTGATTACTCTAATTGGAGAAGTAATTTTAAGTAGAATCTCATAATGCAGTGTAATATTCTTAAATTAGTTTAAGTCACAAACACACACAAAAAATGAATAAATAATTCACCCACTTCTGGGAAAGAAAATTAAAGTCTCTCATAAGTTTATACATTCATATCTACAGTAGAGCAAGAGTCAAGTGTGATTGTTTTAGGTTATTACAGAAACACAATGTTTACCTTATTATGTGTTCCAAAAGTGGACAAGATATGGAATAACAACTACAGACCAATCCTATCAAATAAGAATTCTTTTGTATTCTAAATTTTAAATTTTATTTAATTTCTAAACTTTATTGTACAATAACTGAGTTTTAACTTTATGGTGAAATTACTTTTTAAAAATACACTTCAAAAATTAGTGAATATATAATATTTAAAGCCAAAATTTTTTAAAAATCAACACACAAAATTTCTGATAATGTTTTTAATTGTGATCTCTCTTACATACACACACGCAGGCATACATGTGTGCACGCATGCTCTGTAGCATCTTGGCTAGAGGTCGAAATCTAGCATCAAGGGTCTTAGTCTACTAGTAAGACATGAGAAAAGCGTGATGTCCTTCCCTCCAGCAGCCTCTCTTTCCATTATCAAAGTCACTTATCTCTCATACTCTGCTCTAGCAGTTAGAACTTTACAGAAATTTTCATGGATTTTACTCACATAGAATAAAAAAATTAACTTATATTTGCAAACATATAATAACCCCCAAAGCCCTACAGGTTTTAGCTACGTCTGCCCACTTTTTACACTCTGACTTCACCTTTCTCCTATGGCCTTCACTTACAGTGCTCTGAAGAACTAATGTCTTGTCTTGTCCTTCTGCCTCAGTTAACAGGAGCCCCGAGGCCCAATAAGCCAGAATAGCTCTCCTCAGTACGGTTTTAAATAACAACCCCTTTGCCTGCCCTTTCTATGTCCCCCAAATGCTTTTTTTCCTTGCTGGTGCTTATTTCAATCAATGTATTATACACCCAGTTTTCTTGGCTTTAGTCTGTTTGCCCACTGATGGTACTATAACGGAAGAGATTTTTGGGGAGTCTGTTGTGTTCACTGTTCTGTTCTCAGCGTCTACAATGATGCCTGGATTATAGTAAAGCTCAATAAATATATGTGGAATAAATAAATAATTCTAAGTTTGGTAAGTAATGCTGACATACCAATTGATTCACTGTGTATTTAAAACACTAAAGTATACAATATGTTATTATCAAATACAAATAGTACTAAAAGCATGGTCTTGCTTTCAGAAAGTCTAAACAGAGAAGAACTAAAATGCATGGGATAATTAGCTTAACAACAGACAGTGCTAGGTGTGACTATTAACTATTTAGGTTTATCTGTAAATGATTCATGAAATTAGCCTGGATATTTCAGATTGTACCTAGTATGCAATTAAATGCATAAATGAGTAACATATACTGTTTCCTTCAAGTTCCGCGGTGGGGGGGGGGGGAGGAAGAACAGGTTGCAGCAGTAGGAAGAGATCACAGACAAGGTGCTAGTGAGTTTTCATTCAACTTGACATGCAAACTGGAAAGAGAAATCCTCAATTAAGGAACTGCCTCTGTGATGGTTTGAAAGAAATGGTCCCCATAGGCTCCTAGAGAGAGAGTGGCATTCATTGGAGTTGGGCCTCTGTGGGAGGCAGTGTGTCAAGGAGTGGGCTTTGAGGTTTCAAATGCTCAAGCCAGGCCCCGTGTCACTCTCTCTTCCTGCTGCCTGCCAGTTTATATGTAGAACTCTTGGCTTAGCTTCTTTTCCAGTAACAAGCCTGCCTGTGCCTTCCCGTCATGCCGATCATGTACTGAATCCATGAACTATAAATCACCCCAATTAAATGCTTTCCTTTATAAGAGTTGTCCTGGTAATGGGGTCTCTTCACAGCAATAAAATCCTATGTAAGACAGTCTCCATCAGGCCGCTGGCAGTGCCACCCTGGCAGGTGCTCCTGTCTGTAGAAGAAAGAAGGCTGAGCATGTCATGAGGAGAAAGCCAGCAAGCAGCAGTCCTTCGTGGTCTCTGTTTCAGTTCCTGCTTCCAGGTTCTGGCCTTGAATCTCTGTCCTGACGTGTCAAATAAACCCTTCTGTCCTGGAGTTGTTTTGGATCAATGTTTTGTCACAGCAACCGAAAAGCAAACTAGCACAGCAGGAGATGAAGCTCCAAGCAGGTTTTGTAGACATAATAGCATAGGCATTGGCAGCAAACAGACAGAAAGAATTTGATGAGGCAGCAAAAAGACATGTGAGGAACCTCTTGTCAAACAGAACGGAGGGCACTCAATAATGAGCAATAGTGATCAGAGAATACAGGCTAACCCTAATAAAACGAGAGCATAACCTTCTAAGCAGGGGCCTCAGGTGTGGGCAGAAAACTTACAATAGGCTGCTGCCAGGCCTGTACATCAGCACACCAAAGCCCTAGGGCTTCCTTCGTTGCTCCTAAATGTCCAGGGCAGTAACTTTCTGTGGAACAAAATTAAACTACCTTTTAACCCTCCCTTCCTCTCCTAGCACCTCCACGATAGCTACCCACCAAAAACTAACACAGGCAAAACAGGAAAGCAAAGCCCAGCCAGCTCCCTGATTCAAGGCAAAAAAAAAAAAAAAAAAAAAAAAAAAAAAAAAAAAAAAGTAAGCTGCATTTTGTTCCCCAGCTTCCTGCTAGATCCAAGAATGCTGTGGGACAATGGTCATTTATTCTGTCACTTGTATTATTTTTAATAAAATGCTGATTGGCCAGTAACCAGGCAGGAAGTAGAGGGACCAGGAAGGAAGCTGAAGCGGGGCAATGAGAACAGGAGAATTCTGGAAAGAAGGAAACTCAGTCTCCCTTTGTGACCCAGCCGCTGAGGAAGCAAGATGTGACTGCCTCACCGAAAAAGGTACCAAGCCACATGGCCAACACAGACAAAAATTATGGGCTAATATAAGTCATAAGAATTAATTAACAAGAAGAGACTGAGGGACTGGACCAATCAGTTTATAATTAATGTAAACCTCTGTGTGATTCTTTGGGACTGAATAACTGCGGGACCAGGCAGGACAGAAACCTCAGACAACACAAGAAGGTAGGTATCCCTATGAAATCGCACCTTTGTGCAAGTGAGCTCCTCCTGCCTCCAAATCCTGCTCCACTCGCTGTCTTGTAAGTAACATTTAAAAGAAGACTCTTATTGGAAGAAGTCTTATTCTGACACTCTGATTCTAGGAAAATAGGACTAAGGTGAATCTGCACAACATTCCATATTCACAAAAAAAAAACTGTTTATTAAAAAAAGGAGTCCCATAGCAAAATACCATTGTGGTAATTCAGTATGGAAGAAAAATTAAGAACAGTCTGACTCGTAAAAAAGCAGTTAATGACAGTATTCAAGTTCAGAATATTTGCTGGGATACAAGAAAAAGAACTGAAAAAGAGATGGGCCATGGTTGGAAAGACTCAATGGCAGTTTTTCAGTGTTGTATTTTCTCTTTAAAAAGCAAAAGCACTTTTTCAGTAGAACTGTCAATGTTATGTCATACACTTTGAAAAACATCCATATTAGGCCTGGAGAGATAGTTTTGTCAACAAAGTAATTGACACACAAGCCAAAGGACCAAGCTGACCCTCTGAACTCGTGAAAAAAAAGCCAGGAGTGATGGCCCATACTTACAATCCCAGCACTGGGGAGGTAAAAACAGGCAGGTTAGTCCCTAGAACTCCCTACCAGTTCAGGTAGGTCTAACAGATGAGTACCAAGACAACGAAAACTGAAAAAGACAAGGTAGGTGGAACCTGAGGGATGAGAGTCGAGGTGAATCTAACTTACTTACACACACACATACACACACAGAGAGACAGAGACATTGCACATACACACATGCACAAATTAATGTCATAAAGGGCTCATATTATACAATATATATTTAGGAACATGAAGAAAATTACAATTAATTAAAACAGAAATCTAAAATCTTATATTCTGGGTCCCTGAATCTCAATGTTGGAAAAAAAAAAAGATAAAATTCAACAGAACAGAACCCCCGAATGTTTATAATATTGAGCTGGTTTTAAGTTAGTCAGATTTTGTGCTTCAGTAGCTTTATTAGAGTTAGTAGCAGACGGCTGGAGTTGGAAATGCATCCAAACAGGGTAACATCTGGTTTTCATCTATTCTTATGAGACTCAGTGTTTTCAAAAGAAAATAAAGCACTGAATCCTAGTTTATAAAAATAAGGAATCTAGTGTCTGGATTATAAAATAAAGAGGACAATGTGAAAACAGGAAGGCTGGTATTAAAAAATGATCAAAGCCCACAAAAGAGCTTATGCAGCTAAATGAACTCAGTTTTAGGGTGTAAGAAGTAGCCATCATCATATGTATGTGTTTTATACTCTTGATATCTCAAACAAACTTAACTACTGTTTCCCTTCAAAATCAAACTTGGTAAAAACGCCTGCGAAGAAAAATGTGTATCTTCATTTAATCAGTAATAATGCTTATGTTGCATGCGTCTATAGATTAGCAGTATGAAAAGAAAACATTAGCATTAGACTGGTTTTATTATTCACAGATTATCTTTCCATCGATTAAAACGTACAGCTATCAAAAATTTATGTATGTATAACTGCTGATTCAGTGGTAGCACTGAAAATTGTCCTTTGCAACTTACAAAAACGCAAAGGTTCAATTGGTTAGACAATCATAACACAACAAACTAGATCTATAAATCTGAGTAACTATAAGTACTAAAAATTTTCCCTGATGCCAGGTGGGGAGGAGGGTCCTGCCTCCCAGAGATGATGGGACAGACTGAGGTGAAGTTGTTTCAGGGGGAGGTATGCTATCACCCACTTAGGGAGGGCTGGGGGGTAATAATCAAAATATATCGTATGCATGCATGAATTCTCAAAGAATAAAAATACTATTATATCCTAGTAGAAGTCATTAAAACCAGGACTTTGTGACCTGGTAATGATCAGGCGCCATCCTTATACATAAAGTTCAGAGGCTGATTCTCCTCCATGCTAAGCCAGAGATGCTGCAGTGCCTCTCACAGTAAATATGAGACAATAACAGGGAGCTCAACTGCATACACCACTGATCCTCGTATCCACGTCTGGTTCAGCGTGGCCAACACTGCTTCTAACAGCACTGTGATACAGTGACTGCAAAGCAGGCCCATTCTTGGGATTCTCAAAACACGGGCTTATCATCATCAGTAAGTGTACAATTTATTGTTGCAGACAGAAGAATTTCACAACAACAAACAAAAAGTCATAATATTTAAAAGTCCAATCTTAATAAAAATGGTGAAAAGACACTAGAGAAAGTCAAACCATACCATAAAGGCCCTACCCTAATATATTGCTCAGAATAAGAAATATTTATCCTACAGTAAGAATTCTTAACCTGAGCCCTACTGAAAGTTTTTAAGAATTCTTGAATTCTCAAAACCATACAAGCAATGTTCATGAAGATGTGGATGATATGAAAAATACCTCAAAGTTTTCATCAATTCACATGCTGCAGGAATATCCAATTGAAGAGCCACTATACTTTTTATTTATTTACCTGAAACAGCAGTATAGAAACTTCTTCTTGCATAGCATGAATCAAACATACAGAAATAGTTTCTCAGAGTTGAGTTCTCTCTCAGCAACAAAATTCATCTTACCTTTGCAGAGTCATATTCAAGGAGCCTGTACAACCCTTAATCTTGTTCTGGGCTTCAAGATGAGTCATTCCATGTGCACTGATCCCATCAATGCTGAGGACCACATCACCTATTCTCACATGCGCCTGTGATGCCTTGCCACCATCTTTCAGCTGCAATAAATAAACACTATTAGAAACATCACTGTTTAAAACACAAGAACACTAATGTAGATAAAATTTCACTTTGTTAATAAAAAAACTGTATTAATATATTATTAGAGCAACATAAAATTATCTTGCTTGATAAAAGAAGTTAAATTGAAATGGTTGTCATGCTTTTTCTTAAATTATTAAAAACAAACAATATTCTAAAAAAATGGTCTCTTATAATTTCGTTATTTATTTACTATGCAATAGTAGTGTGTGATGGTTAAGAAGCAGAAAGAGAAGCAAAGTATCCATGAAAATTTTGTGTTTTAGCAAAAGAAAAGGAATAAAATCTAAAACAAAGTATTAATTTTACACATAGGTTTTGAAACTCTTTAAAACTGTTGCATTTCTGCTTGCACACACACATGAAAGGAGGATCTTGGCATCCTCCATCTCCTGAGTCCAGCTTACATCCGCATTTGCGGATTAACTTCTGTTAGATCACAGGGCCAAGTATCTTTTCTACTGGGTGTGCTTCCTGCTCTAGGCGTCTAACAGAAAGGAGAGGAAATGCATTGATTTGAGACTGCCAGACTTTTTTGTGTATCACAATCCTTAGCCCCCAGTGTTTCTTTGGATACTCAATAAAAATGTCTGAATGTTTACAACATTTAGTTTGATCTCCTACAAGCTGCAAATATATGTGTTTCACTGCCTCCAGAATGTAAATATAAAACTACAATCTGTAGAAAAACAATGCAGTTTTCATAATAGATAGAAATATGAAAAAAATACCAACAAAAGGAACCATTCTAACCATGACAAGCTCAACATTCATTAGTCTAAGCAGATTATTATGATTATTACATTATATAGGTGGCTAAAGACAGATGGACCATGACAAAATCAAAAAGTAACCAGTAAGATGTTATAGCGATCCTATTTGAGACAATAAAAATTTCCAATAGACTGTGACGGCAACTACATAACACTATGAATACAATCAATACAGCCTATTTGTACACTTAAAAATACTTAAGTATGAACAGGAACAGAGATTTAAAAATACAGGTTAATTTAAGTTATAAGAGCTAGTTGGACAAATCTAAGCTAAGGCCAGTCTATCATAATTAATAATAAGTCTCTGTGACATTTTTTGTGAGCTGGTGACCTAATGGAAAACCTGTCTACAAACGTCTTTCCTGGTCTACTGGAGCATCTTCCTGTCCTGCTTTCTACAACCCCAATCAGAGCTCCAAACTCCATCACCACCAGTATGGTGATAACTTATCACTGGCTTCACGTAAGAATTAAGTCCATCATTGTACCAAGAGGCTGAAAGATTCTAAGTGGAAGCCGGGGAAGAAGCCTTGAGTAGAAGGTGGGAGAAGAATTAAAAGTAAAGCAAAGCATGAAACACAGAGGAGAAAACAAGAGGGTACTTATCACAGAAGGTGAAGAGAGAGCCAGGACAACAAGGGAAAGGCACCCAGGGACAGGAAACACACCTAACCACAGACACATATACAAACTATGTAAGTTAAACAGAAGTCCTTCACTTCTTGATAGATGCTAGAAAATTAACACGCATGGCTATAATTAGTATGATTTAGAGCCAGTGTTTCCACAGCTATATTTATATCATTGAAGTTAAGTAGCTTTTTAATTTAGTTAAGAATTTTACGTAATAAAAAATTTTACGTAAGAACCTAAGTAAACTTAAAAACTACAAGTACCTAAACTTTAGTGTTCTTGCAAATACATGGTTCCAGTAGTGTTTGGTCCACAAACTGTTTAAGGGAAGAGAAAAAAGCAGCACTGCATCTTTATACAATTAAAATGAAAGAAAACACCTGCGACAGGCAAGCTACCAAGACAAGATGGATCTCCCGCAGATGCGGGTTAAAAGACTATCTTACCCCTAAAAAGGTCCTCATGACTTCTGAAGGCTGACACTGCCCTGTCACCCCTACCCAGCTAGAGCTGCCAACACTGGAGGACACCTTCCTCACAGAAACAGAGCTTCCACTTAGAAAAACCCTACCAATCCACTCTGAGCACAGACCATCCATGCAGTCTACCTCCCAAGAGTCCCCTTGACAGTGATCTACTCAGCTGCTTAACTGTGCAAGGCCTGGCTACAGTAGTGACTCGGTCTTGAAATTCTCTAATGAAATTTACATTTCCAAATTGGAAGACATGCTCAACAAACAAGTAAAAACCTTTTCTTCCTTTAACTGGAAACTGGGTAGCAGTTTAAAACACCAGCACAGATATGATATACAGAAAATACGTGAAATACATAAGCCCAAGTTCACCGTAGAAATCAGCTTTAAAATAGACATAACAACACTTTGACTTCAGAATTTCACTAAACGCAGCAGTTATCGTTAGTCTGAAGCAAACTTATTTTGGGAAGTGTCCTGTAATGAAGACAGCACGTAGGGAGACATATACCTACATAATGAGACATTACCAAGCCCAAGCTTTCTGCCTTCTGCATATTTTCAACAAACTCGGAATGCTTGGAAACACATGACCCTAGCACCACCAGTATGGCAGGAATGCCAACAACTCAGTAAACGTAAAAAAAGGAACAATAAATATGATAGTTCCAGAAAGGAACGCTAGTTTCCCATGTCAAAAAACCATGAGAACCAAACCATGGGAAAATAACAGCTAGTGTTTTTCTAATGCAATTATGAAAACCATATTTGAAGGGTGTGGGGGGGTGGTAAAAAGTTCTATCTATCTGATGAATAGGATTTTCTTGAGGCAAAGAATTGGAAATTTGGGGATTTTTAATCTAATTTAATAAGTAAGGTTTAATTTTGTTTTAAAATATATTTTCTAATATGCACTATATCTCTTACAGAATTTAAAAATTGAATCCAAAAACATGGGTCTAGGGTGGAAACTTTCTAAGAACCTGTCTCCAGTGCATTCCCCAGGTCGATACTATAATGTAGTTTGTTCCCGCATCAACTCTCAAAAACATGCAAGAATGTAAAAGGCCATTATTTATACCCGAGAACTTGTTTTCTTGCCAACGATGAGTGAATGACACCCTAGCATCAATATCACAAATAAAATGCCAGGTGTTTTATTAGCAGTTAGAGGCTAAAAAGCCAAAAAGAAGCAAAGTAAAAAGTAAATGGATAAATAAAAGATCATTAAGTATTGCTTTAAAAAGAATTCACTGAGGCTTTTCTCAAATCCCAACCTGCTTACTGTCACTCTAATCCTTATTACTCTATCTTACACTATTACAGTAGATTACTTCATGTCCGTCTTATGTTATTGTATAATGTCAGTACATGAATGTCTTCAAATGCTGCTAAAAGATTTTTTAATATGACTGTCACTGGTTTGGAAGCTGTGATGGGGTGGCTGTGGTTTACATACTGGAAGCACTGCTGGCACACTGTCTTCAGAGGGCTTCGTGTGAACCCTCAGATTCCACAAGAACAAGTTTAGAGCAAGGATGGGCACAGCCCCCTGCTTCCCATCTTGTCACATGACTTCCTACTACATACTTACTCACTCACCACATGATGCCATCTACCACACGGCTACCCAGACAAGAAGGCCTTCACTAAGATGTAGCCTAATCCTGAGCTTTCATTCTCCAAAACTAATCCAAGTCTGCTGATATTGGCTTAGAAAAGGACTATATTTTCCTTCATTTGTTGAAATAGTTTCTTAATCTATTCTACCAAACCCAAAAACATTTAAGCATACAAAGGTTCACTTTTATTTTATATCCTACAAATTTAGCCTCAAAGATTTAATGTGTTTCAAGACTATGAACTAAATCAAATTCTGACCTTTATAAAATACCCCAAACCAAAAATCTTGATACAGCAATAGAAAGTAGACTACCAGATGGCTAACTTATTGTATCCCTTTAAAGCTTGAGCTTGCTTTGTATTTGATGCCTTTTTCTTTTAAATAAAATGATTTGGCTCTTTATAGGCTGGAGCAGGAGAAAGGCAGAGCTATGAAGCAATCCCTCACATCCTCACTGAATAAAAAAAAATAAGACTCTGACTCATGCAAGCACTTTAACTATGGGTTCTGTCTTTTGGTTTGTGAGTCAAACCGTAAGCAACTTTACCCAAAAGTTAGGGGAAAATACCTTATATGGAAGCAGTAAAGAGAATACCTTAAAGTATGTGTCAGTATGAATTACAAACCAGAGGTGAGCCAGCACTTACGTCTCTAGCCTATGCAGTTCCTGAACCACCTAATTCAAACACAAGACCTATGCTATTACCGGCTCACTAGACACCACTTCTTATTCTATCCCACAACATCCAAATAAAACACACACGTCTTCTTAAGCTGTGCTTTACTTCTGAAATGCTGCATTAGTAGTTGCATTTTATAGCCAATTTGTGCGTCTATGCCCAAAGATTTCATGCATTTTGCAATTAGTATGTAAACATCAGTCTACCAGAAATGTAAAGGTTTGGTTGTTTATAAGAAAAATGCACCCACTAACATCTCATAAGTAAGTAAATTTGTCACAAATAGAAAAACCAGTGTTCCTATCTGGAATACTTAGAGAAAAGGCTTTTTACAAAATCAAAAACAAAGTCACAATTAACATAACTTAAAAGGTTAAACAGAATTAATGAATTCCAGTTTGCCCTGGAACAGATTAAAAAGGATAACCAGATATTGCAGACTTCCTCCTTCATCCACCAAGTTCTTTTCACAGGCCATCTGAAAACGCATGCAAGCATATACATATTTTCCAACTAGTGAAACTTTCCCCAAATTCTCAAAGCATGTACGACTCCAAAACTGAAGAACTTATGATTTAATGAAATCTTAGAACAGAGTTTTTCAAAGTGTGGCTCCTAACCACTAGTACCAGCATACTGGTAAAGCAAGGAGAAAATTCCCCATAACCCATAAGCAAACCATCTTCAGATGTCTCAAGATAAAACTCCATTAATGTCAGGAAAACTTAGGAATGCTAAAAGACGAATGAATATTTATTTTTAATGGTGAAAAGATTTTTCTCATGAAATAAAGAGATAGCGTAGCTTTAAAAATATTTTAAATTTTTAAAACTACAGTCTTAATAACATAAACATCTAATAACTATTTCAATAAAGCGATGCATTCAAGCCTGACAACAAGTATTAAAGAACACGGCCCTTTCTCTCGTCTGCTCTTTATATAATCTCACTCTTCACAGGGATCTGCTTCTCTACACAAAGCTAAAACTCCTCACTTTCTCCCTAGATTATCACACAGCAATAATTCAAAATACATGTCTGTAAAAATGAGAGTACTCACTCCAGATACCTATGCTACACGAACACACACGCGCACACACACTTATCCTGTCCAACTACGACATAAGCTTGATCAACAGTTACTCTCCATTTCTGTATGTCAAGGCTGTCCACATAGCTGCTGCTCTACAGACCACACAGCAAGCATGCTGCTCCTAAGAAATGATCATATCACATCTTCCCTTTCAGTCTATGGATTAAACAGAATAAGCATCTACTATAGTATAAATAAAAGGCATTTTGTTCATGTCAAACATAGAGTGGAAAAATACTGTACATCTGTCAAGGTGAACTTCGTATGCACAATTCAATTTCAGATGACACTAACATGAAGTCCAGAGTATGTGTGACCAACTATAATTTCACAAGCTGTATGTACGTGTATGATAACTAACATTCGCCCAACATTTTATTACAAGGAAACTTGAGGGCTGTTCTAGCTCAGCCATTAACAGATCTGTGCCTCTAAGCAAGCCACTACATTTGTCTGAATTCTGCTGAGCCATATGGGACAGCAGGATAAAATAACTCTAAAATCTCTTTCAACTCTAAGATAATAAATACTTTACAGTAATAATCTTTCATTTATCTAATTGCCATTACCATTAGAAGCTATGTTCATGGTAATAATTTTAATTACTGCCCAAATGCTTAATATATATTATTCATATTTTCCTATTGCAAAACATTATGCTGGGAAAATTCTTGGGATTGGTATAAAATCGTTAAAACCAGCCATACAACCAAACACTAAGATTTTATGAAACTGTTCAAAGACAGCCTCAAAATTAATATTACAAGTGAGTAAGAATCAAGACAAGCCGAGCATGCTAGTGTATGCCTTGAATCCCAGCACAGTGAAGGCAGACGTAGGTGAAATTGAAACCAGCATGGTCTACACAATGAGTTTCAAAATAGCAAGGGCTATATAAGAGAACCTGTCTCAAAACAAAGAATCAAGATAAATTTCAATATCCAGGAATCAAAGTAAGTTATGGAAAGATCTGGGATGTTTATATTAGTTAAAGTAGAAAATATGTAAAATGGGTATATAGAAAAACCACTTCAAATGGGGCGGGGGGGAGCAGGACAAAAAGCTACAACATTACTAAATGAAGATACTTCTTTTCCTTTTTTTTTTTTTTTTTTTTTTTTTTTTTTGCGACAGGGTTTCTCTGTAGCTTTGGAGCCTATCCTGGAACTTGCTCTTGTAGACCAGCTGGCCTGGAACTCACAGAGATCCTCCTGCCTCTGCCTCCTGAGTGCTGGAATTAAAGGCTTGCACCACCTCCGTCCAGCTAAATGAAGATATTTTTTAAATGGTGCACATGAGCTTAGGTGGACCATACAAATTATTCTCTTGTCTCTTCAGGCAAACGGAGATACTTCTGAACTTACAGCAACATTAGAAATCCAAAATTTCATAGCTTACTCAGAGACAAGAACATCTAGAATCTCTACTTTTTCAGACCTCAAATGATTTTTAACAATAATTTAATCTAAAGGACAAGAATCTTTTTCAGTGGTAGCAAATGAGCACTCTGACATTGAATACTGCATTATGTCCTCACACATTCACTATACTTGCACTAAAGTGCATGAGAACTAGGTAGAGATAAAGAATGAGCAAGCATTTATTGTCTATCATGTTTCAAGCTGTCCCATCTTAGTGATACCACAATAAACACAATTTAATCTCAGTCCAAGTAAAGAAAAAAGAAGCAAAAGACAAACAGACAGATTGACAGATAAAAAGAGAAACAGAGCTGGGCAGTTGTGGTACACACCTTTAATCCCAGCACTCAGGAGGCAAAGGTGTGGGGGGGGATATCTCTGTGAGTTCAAGGCCAGCCTGGTCTACAAGAGTGAGTTCCAAGGCAAATTCCAAAGTTACAGAGAAACCCTGTCCCGAAAACCAAGAGAGAGAGAGAGAGAGAGAGAGAGAGAGAGAGAGAGAGAGAGAGAGAGAGAGAGAGAGCGAACAAGAGAGAGAGAGAAAGAGAGGGAGGGAGGGAGGGAGGGAGGACAAGTGGGGTGGGAGTAAGGAAGGAAGGGAAAAAACAGAATAGAGAAAGGCTAAGAAAGGACTAAGATATTCTAAAATTGAGCCTTTGGCAGCTAGGGAGATGTCTTAATTGGCAAAAAAGGGTTGCTGCACAAGTGTGAGAGATTGAGTTCAGATTCCCAGCTCCCAGTGAAAAGCCAACCATGGTGGCAAGCATCTTAGTAGCAGGTGGGAGGTGGGGGCCACACAAGCAAATCCCTACAGTTTTCTAAGCAGGAAGTCTGGCCAAATCAGTGAGCTCCAAGTTTAGTGAGAGACTATTGCAATAATTTAAGGAGCTGGAGTTAGCTGTCAGACATGGGTTCCATTCTTTGAGCAAATGGTTGATGTGAACATTAACTATACCACACTACACAAACTACCTTTATGTACGGGTATAGCTCTGCAGAAAGAGAAGAGTAATATACAGTTACATTCTTTAAAGTCTGAGTAGGAATAAGGGGCAGATAAAATATATACGTCCCTACCCACTGACTAAATAATCACCAGGCAGTATACTAGACAGTTTTTTATTGCTACACTTTCCGTTTCTGCATTAAATTGACAAGGATCAGATAGAAAAAGGTTTTAAAGAACTCACTTTTAGAATGTTAGTTTACCCTTTTAGTTCACAAATTAACATTATGCTAATATCTCTTTAATAAACATCAGAAAAGTTAAACATTAAGAATGTATTTCTAAGAAAATTCACCCAGTAACCCACTAGTTACTTATTATTCTCAGCTGGTCATTCTAATTAAGTTTATTTCTGGATAAGCAAGACAGAGAGAAGAGAGAAGAGCAAACTGTCATCCAAGTTTGGAAACTCTCATTCCAGAAGCAAAAGAGTGTATTTTATCATTTCTCCAGCTATCTATGTAAGATTGCAGGACCAAGACACAGACTAACATGCTGACACATACAGCTTATTACTGAGAAATACTCAGATGGGAAATCGACTCCACAAAATGTTTCTAAGTCAATAGCACATTCTATGGAATAAAAATGGCTCTAGTCCAAAACCACTAGAATAATAACACATTTTCACTAATGCTCTCTAGGCAGTTAGGGCAAGTTTCAGACTGGGAGAAGGGTGCTACCCTGAGGCACGCGCCACTCCCAGTTTTCAGAAGTAGGAAATAGTAAGTTTTGGGTTTTGGTGGTTTTTTTTTTTTTTTTCAAATAAGCATTGTGTTTCTTGTGTTTTGTTTTCATTGGAAGAAATGAAAGAGGAAAGTACTGGGCATCATATTTTCCATTGAAACCATCTGTAAACCAAAATCATCTCCTTGAATGGATATAAAAATAAAAAGTTGACAACTTGGTCCAACCCTAACTCAAATCAATTTTAGATATATTCCATCCTTTTTTTTCATTCAAAATTATAAAACTATATTGTAATGGTTAAATTTTGGTGATAATTTGACTAAATTAAGATATTACTAACATGTCCTAGATGTCGCCGTGAGAGTTCCCAAGACAAAGGAGGGGGTTATCTGGAATGAAAAGGGGAAGAAACCAGCAAGTACAACATATTCATTCCTCTGGCCCCTTGTTCCTGCCACTACAATGGTCTGCCCCCATCCCTTTCTGCCACCAGGATGTTTTGTCTCACAAGCCCAGAAGCAACAAAGCGAAAAAATATGTACTGAAATCTCTGAAGCAGTAGGCCAAAATAAACCCCAGTTTTGAATATCAAGTATTTGATCATAGAGATAAAAAAAAGCAGACTAACGCATATATTCAGGCATCTAGTCAATAGTATCTTTTCTAAAATCCCACATTGAAAAGTCCACAATCAGAGAAGTCAGTAACACAAATTCCAGTTCTTGGAGTTGATTCAACACTGATTTCTAACAACTTCATTCCAAATCAACGTGGTAAATTTAGAAGAAACGCAAATCCACCTGAAGACACGAGAAAATGGTGAAGAAAAGAGTGTGCTGTACTCAGCAACAAAGACCCAAAAGTTCCTCACATCTTCAAGATAAAGCAAAATATGATGAATGTAAAACACAGTATTTGGATCCAAAAACAAAATACAAATGAAACCTAAATTCAATAAAAATACAAAGGTTTGACAAAGATAAAAATCAAGGAAGTTTTAGAGTTAATGGTATACATAGTTTCTTTTGTTTTTCTTTTCTTAGTAGAACTATCATCTTTAGCTGCAGTTAGTCCTATTCCTAGATGGAAAAATACTATGTTCACTGTACTGTATATGTTTACATCATGCAAATGCTATCCTCTGAATGTTTACATGCCCCCCAAATTCCTGTGTTGAAGCCTAGCCCTGCCATGTGATGTTTAGTGGTGAGGACTTCACCAAGTAAGAATAGGTAGGTTAAAGGGGCCACATCCTTGTGAAAAAGATTAGTGTTCTCACAAAAGAGCCTCTAGACAGCCATTTTGGTCTTCTGCTTTGTGGGACACGGTGATAAAGCACCAATGAGTTTTCATTAGACCTGACTCTGCTGGTGCCTTGACCTAGGACTTCTCAGCCTCCAGAACCATGAGCTATGAATGGGTGCAAGCTATAAACTTCTACAGCTAAAACATTTGCTGTAACAGTAAAATGAACTAAGACAAAAAGTGCTATTGAGCAATGGGGTGATGCTATAATATATACCTAAAACCCAAGGAAGCAGCTTAGGATACTGACTAGAAGTGTTTGCAGTGCAGCACCTGCTAGAAAAAGCAGACAATGTTGGAAAAGAAGGCACTAACAGTGACTCTGGCAAGGGTTCAAATGAGAACTACTATAGAACAATGTTCAGTCTTCTCAGACATTAGCTAATATCAGTAAACAGAATGTTACTAGGGGAGTATAGTAGTCCCTGACCCATCCACTGGGGTCACCTACAAAAGACTGACTACAACATCAAGCCAGTTCAATGCTGCAGATTTGGGGGAATGGCTCATTAGGCTCCACACCTGAGAAGCTACTAACACATGAGGGCTGCTGGGGGAGGGGCAGTCATTTTTTCTTTGGAGGTGTGGCTGTTGATAGCACCCACAATCATGCACATATAAGCAGCAATACTTGGACTAAGTAGGTTATTTTCAAAACTAAAAAGAAAAGAGAACATGAGGCTGGAGATTTGAGGGATCCTCTGGGAAGAGTTGGAGAAAGCAGGGAATGGATAGAACCAAAGCACATTGTATACATGATGTGGGATGTCCTTCTGCATATGTGTTGTTTTATTGGTTGAAGAATAAAGCTGCTTCAGCCAATGGCTTAGCAGAGTAAAGCCAGGTAGAAAATTGGAACAGATATAAAGAGAGAGTAGGCAGAGTTGGAGAGATGCCATGTAACTGATAAAGGAGACAGACACCAGAACCTTACCTGAGAAGCCACGGCCTCCTGGCAATACACAGATTAATAGAAATGGGTTATTTTAAGATGTAAGAGTTACATAATAAGAAGCCTGAGCTACTAGGCCAAACACTGTTGTAATTAATAAAGTTTCTGTGTGATTATTTAAGTCAGGTGAGCTGGCAAACGAAGGAGCAGTCACTGTTTACACATGCATGTATGAAATTTTCAAAGAAAGAATTAAAAATGCAAAAAAAACACCTTTAGCAATACGATAATAAACCAATATCAAATATTTAGCACAATATTTCACAAAGTAGTGATTCTTGCACAATTAAACTGTGATACTATGAAATGGGTATTTTGTTCTCATTCCTGATTTCTGTCATACAGCTTCTAAAGTCCAGTTCTTGAAGTTCTAAGGTAGGAACGACTTGTGGTCTGTTTCTGAGATGACCGATGGTTCAGAGGCCTTGGACAGCACCAGGATGAGGAGTGCAGAAAGACCAAGGCATAGAGCTTAAACATCCTGCCCAACATTCAACTAGAGAGAAAAGGGGGAGGGGGAGGCATTTGAATTGGTCAGCAATAGGCAAAGATCTAACCAATTAGCCATATAAAAAAGGTCTCCATAAAAACATTACAAAGAACTTCTTGATAGCTGGAGATATGGTAGTGTCTGGAAAGTGGTGCACACAGAGGCAGCACGGACACTGCCTCTCCTATACACCTTGTCATATACTGTGGGGAGCACAGCTTCCAGGAAGCATTGAAGACACCAGAATTGTCAATCACAGGGGCCTATTTTCTTCAAAGGAAGGAAATAAATGACTCCTGGTCACGTAGAATGTCAAAGTGAAAAGTGGTCAACCTGGTGACTCCTTGTTATTCCATTAAATTTTACAACTCCAGATTATTATTATATTATCTTTATTTGTATGGGGGTTTTGTTTTAGTGTGTGTGTCTGTGCAACACATGTGTACACATGCGCACCTGATGCCTGCAGAGGATGTCTGGAACGGCAGTTACAGATGATTGTAAACCACCTTGTGGATACTGGAAATTGAACCCAGGTTCTCTGGAAGAGCAACCAGTGCTCTTAACCACTGAGTCATCTCTCCAGGCCCGTAAAATTAGTTTTGTTGCTACTTCATTACTGTAATTTTGCTATTATGAATATTATAAATACTTCTGGAGTGAGAGGTTTGCCAAAGAGGTCAGAACCCACAGGTTGAGAACCTCTAGTTTAGCCCCTAATCCTGAGCTCTGTCTCTCAATGAATACAACCCATCCCCATAAAAAAAAAAAAAAGGCCCTATGTACTTTGCATCCTCCGCCAATAGGATCTATCCTTATACTTCTCACTGATCCTTCCTCTAGGCCTAGGCCCTGAGCTCTGTTTATCAATCACTAGAACTCATTCTTGTTGTAATGGTCACAGGTGCTTTTTAACCTTGCTAGGGAGTTTCGATGTTGCTCTGCCTAAAGCTCTATAGTGATAGCTGTCACCTAGATACTCCTTGCCAAAGTTTTACTGTGGTTAAATGTATGAGAAGAATAAACACGAGGTCAGACATGGAAGTTTTGACTCTGTGCCTGCAAAGATGGCACTGACTTGACCTTCATTCTTCACCTGGGGGAATTATCTCCCTGAAGGCAGTCAAGTTTGCATGGTACTGGACAATATACAATCTTTTCCATCTGGCTGTTCATCTACACCTTTTGTAGGAAATAAAAGATATTTTATGAGAAATAAAATTAAAAGATTTCACTCTACCAAATCAATCAAACCCAAAGAGGGGCATATGGGAACCTCAATATACACCCTGAATGTAAATAACAACCTACTGCTTACAACTGGCATCAAATGGGAACAGTCTGATGGGCCTAAGTCCTCAGTGTACAGACTATGATATTGTCTACAGGGGTATATAGCATCAGAACTGAAGACTCAGAGGATATCCAGCCATCTTCCCCTGGAAACCCATTGCTTGGTAGATGGAGAAATAGCTCCACATAGCTAGTATCTTTTAACACAAAACAGTCCCTAAGAGTCTGTGTGACTTTACCGATGATAGAAGAAATCCTAGGTCAAGAAATGTCTCAGCAGTTCAGAGTTCTGGTTATGCGAGCAGGAGGACATGAATCCAGATCCTCGTCACTATGAAAAAGTTAGTGTAACCTGGGTCTTCCGCACCACAACAAAGCATGCCTGCATCCAGCCTCGCCTAAACCCAAGCTCCAGACTGAATGAGAAAACCTGTCTCAAAAGAACAAGGCAAAACAACAGAACAGCGCTTCCTGTGTCCTCTATGCACACAAGTGCACATACACTCATAGGCGCACACACCCACATACATGACAACACTTGCTTGTGGTAGGAGGATCTTCCTTCTACCTCATGGATATGGAAGCTTCTCTCTGAGGAGGCTGTATAAAAGGTAGGGATATAAACATCTCATATATCACTGATTAATGAAACAACAAGACAGCTTTCCAACTATCTCAGCAGAACTACTCCTTGAAAATCTCCAATATCTTTCAGTCTAATGAGTCACACACACACACACACACACACACACAAACACACACAAATCCTACATTTTTGTTAGACTTAACCAACAGAAATATGGTAAACTCAAACTGCTATAAAAATTTCTATAAAAAAATAGCTAAATTTTATTCTTGATATCCAATTTGGTATTATCACATACTGACAATTAATAGACAGCATTCCTATGTTAGCTATCAAAGACTATCTTAGTACCCTAATAATAAATTTTAAAAAGCTAAAAAAAAAAGAAAAAGAAATACTTAAGTGTTAACAGAAATACCAAGAAAAAAAATCGTTATATTTCGTATAGGAAAAGTTAGTGGAAGTAAATTTAAAAGCTAAAAATAAATAAAATTTATAAAAGTAAACATTGTTGTAATTGTTATGGTTTCATTTTTCACAATGTTCTGGACAATTTCTGTCTTATGTGTACAATGTCTGCATGTGTGTGAGTATGTTTGCCTGTGTATGTGTCTGCGGAGGCCAGAGGTAAACACTGGGGCATCTCCCTGATTGACACAAAAATCACCGACTGGTTGGAATGACTAGTCAGCAAGTCCCAGGGACCTTCCGGTCTCTGTCTCCTAGCACCGAAACTGCCAGAGCCAGCTAGTTACAAAGTGCTAAGAAATCTCAATATCGGTCCTCATGACTGCATAGCATGTATTCATCCAGATCTGAGCACTGCTCCTCATGACTGAATAGCATGTATTCATCCAATGAACCATCTTCCCAGTCTTCTCTTTTTACACTTCTTTTTTTGTTTTTCTTCCCAGTCTTTGATCAGTCTTCAATTCTCCAGTGTTTTAAAATACATGTGTACATAACTACATATAGAATTTTCTGAATATTATGAATACAGATCTGCTAGTTTGTAAGCTCTATTAAAATGTTAACAAGATATGCCCATATTCATTTGGCACCAAATTATTTAAAGAATTCAGATGCTAATAAAGTTCACAGATTTTCAAATACTTTTACAAGGTTTCAGAAATTCTGAAAGTGGCTATTTTTCCAAAAGGCACAGTACCTTATCCAAAAGAAAAGTCTACTTTTATTTAAGATATGTGTAATAATCACTTTTATGATTTTTTGCACTTATAAAGATCTTAAATTATAGGTTTTCCTGCAGAAGGAAATACGCATAGTTTTAACTTATAGGAAAAGTATCTAAATACTAAACTACAGTTTTTTCATCTATCTAGGGAGCTAAAGCATTAACATGATACACATTTACCAAGGTATAGAGAAAAAGACACTCTGATACATTACTGACAGTTTGTCAATAATAGACATTAACATTACAAGTGTAACCAATTTCCCTTTGGAAATTTACCCTACAGATGTCTAAAATCATGTGTAATCAATCAATCAATCCTACTATTGATGCAATTTGTGTTCTTGTACAGCCATCGGTTCCAGGGGCTGATAGCCACTTCTAAGTTCTGCAGGAACAAAGCAAGCATGCGATGCACATGCATACCTGCAGGCTAAAGAATCATCCACTTCAAATAAATTAATCATTATCAATTGCTACACCACACAAAATCATGCACCAAACCCTACAAACCCTACAAGATTAAAGGCAAAAATAATCTGAAATTTCACCTTCCAAAAACACCAAAAGTCTTCACCAGTGAGTTAGTTCAGTGGCTAAGAGGCACCCACCACCCAAGTCAGATGACCTGAATTCTACCCTAGAACTCACAGAAGAGCCAGTGCTCTTGACAACTCTCAAAAATTGTCCACATGCACTTGCATGTACACGTGTACACATGTACACACACACCCCTAATAAATAAATAAAATTAGATTTAAAAGTTACTTAAAATCACATGGAACGCCGTGTGGTGCCACTCACCTGTTAACCCCAGCAACTAGGGAGGGTGAGGCAGAAGACAAGTTTGAGGCCAAGCCTAGGAAAGACACTAGTTAGTTCCTGGCTGTGCAGCCCCCCAAATAATCACACAGAAACTATATTATTTGTAATACTTTTTTCAATAGCTTTAGTGTATTTCTGGCTAACTCACATCTTAAATTAATCCATCTCTATCAATCTGTGTATGCCACAAAGCTGTGGAATGCTGGGTAAAGGTCCAGCGTCTGTCTCCAAGGGAGCTGCATGGCTTCTCTCTACTCTGCCTTCTTTCTCCCAGCATTCAGTTTAGTTTTCCCCGCCTAGCTCTACTTTGTCCTATCACAGATCCAGGATTTCTACAGCAATAGTCTTCTTTTTATTCTAATGACTGAAGATGATAAAATGGGAATTCATCTCACTGATGTTTTCAATGAAGAACAGCTAATACTTCCCAGTCATAATGGTTATAAACCTTGGTTGTTATTGAAAAGTATTCCAAGCCATGAAAGAGAAGCAACATAACATGCCAATGGTGTATTCAACAAGTTAACTGGCACTGAAGATGCATTCCTAAGAGATTATTTAATATCCAATTTGTTCTTGGTCCAAAAGAAGAAAGAAAAACTGTTCCAAGATTTTAAGTAGGAACAAGAAATAGGAAACAGCTCTGTAATGTTATAATGTTAATGCTAAATTATCAGCTAAAGATAATAAATGTCAGAGTTAGGAAGTGCCCTCAGGAAGTGATTTAACCAAACACCCGACTGAATCCCTCACAAACTTGGAAGAGTTCTTGTCTCAAGCACTGTCATGGTTTGGAAATGAACCGACCCTTAAATGTTCTGTGTTTGAAACTCAGTCCCCAGCTGGTGGTGCTATTTTGGGAGGTTGTGGAAACAGCAGGAGGTGGACCTAGCTGAAGGAGGGGGTGGGTCTCTGACAGTTACACCTGACCTCTAGGTCGAGCTCTGCTTGCAGATTAGGAAGAGTTTCTCCCACTATCCCTCCACCGTAATGTTCTCCTAAGTGCATGGGCCAAGGAACCATTAACCAAACCCTTTAAATCATGAGCAAAAACAAAATGTTACCTTTAGATTGTTGATCCCAGGTATTTGGTTATAGTAATAAAAATAGCAACTAACGCCAGCACAAATACTCGAGCGCCAGCTACATTGATCCCACAGCAGTCATTCAATTCCTGGCTTTTCCTGATCAAAGTTAATCACTGCAATGCCTCCAAAAGGCAAAAATGACCACATCCCTAAAAACCTCTTAGAGAAAACAAGGAAGGTACACACCTGCACGTAAAACATCCCAGTCAGTATAGACACATTGCTTTATGACAAAGATGGGAAATTGGGGTTTGCTTTTGGGTTTTTTGCTAATAAGGATTAATTTTTAAAATGACATACAGTCACTTACAGTATAAAATTCACATTCATGTAGTGGTATAAAAAGAAACAGGCATGAAGCTTATCAAAAATCCAGTCCTACCTCCTTCTGAGTAAATTCAAATTAATCAAATTATTTGTTAATGCAACATTGGTATCAATAAAAGCAATGGCCTACCAATACAATTTTACATCATGAACTATCACTTCTTGGATCATCTCACAACTTTTCACATCTGGATTACATGATTAACAAACGAGGTATAACTGCTTCTGCGGCTATTTCTCATCTGCTTAATTATTGGAAATTCTGAACAGTGTGGAATGGGAGGTCCTTCTGTCTATATGTTGCTTTTATTGGTTAACAAATAAAGAAACTGCCTTGGCCTGGTAGGTGGGGAAAACTGGACTGAATGCTGGGAGGAAGAAGGCAGAGTCAGAGTGATGCCATGGTGCCGCCGCCAGAGATAGAAGTGCTGAAACTTTGCTGGTAGTCCAAGACATCGTGGTGATGCACAGATTACTAGAAATGGGTTAAATTAAGATGTAAGAGTTAGTCAATAAGAAGCTAGAGCTAATGGGCCAAGCACTGATTTAATTAATACAGTTCCTGTGTGATTATTTCGGGTCTAAGCTAGCCGGGCAGCCAGGACAAACAAACAAGCAAGCCCTCCTCTTTCAACAGTGAACTGCACATAGTATATATTCTTATCTTTGCTGCCTTGGTCTTCTCCCAGGAGGTCCTGAAAATGTTGAACTCAAGTGACTACACTTGAAGAAGCGTTTTATGGAGGAATTTGGTGAGGAAAATATGATTTTCTGGTAGATCACAAAACATCTAATGGAATTCAAATTTCTTCAACAGAACACATCAAGCAACCAGGTATCACCAAAGCTAAGAATCCTACAGAAAACAGTAAAGTTTACCTTTCACCAACTTGTGATCAGATTAAAATCTGTGGAAAAACTCAGTGATAAGAGACCATTCCTCTTCTGATAGCTCTCCTATCTACTATTAACAAAGTGTCCCAGAACATTTTTCCAGAATGATATCAAATATTGAGTAATCCATGGCAGAAAATACAGTTTTCTTTCAGACTCAATAGTACCTGAACAAAAAAGGTACTATTCCTCACACACCAGATTAGGTCAAATTGAAGCCATATTCCAGAAAATACAAGAGAATAATAGCCAAGGGACCAAGGCTGCAAGAAGGCTGCAGAAGATGTGAGAGAGAAGAGACTGATAAGGTTAAAGACTGATACTGTGACTTCAGCTCAGGCGTCCATGTTTGCAGCTTGAGGAGAACTGCTTCAGAGCTCTTGAATGCTATGCTCATCCCATTACCAAGGTGGCCACTTGCTGCTAGCAGCTGATGTGGGCTGGTGTGTGGTCCATGGCAGACTGCTCTCTGCAGATGTCATAGACTTGGTTTGGCCTGAAGTTTCACACATGTCAGACCTAAGTTCAGCACATTTCCCAGAGAATGATTTCTCTCTTCCTGTTGCCAGCCTGTATTTCTCCATCCCAATAGAAGATGCTATGTCCATATTGTGTCCAAAGGAACAAGATCATGAAAGAATTAACTGTCATAAGAGAAACACTGCGACAAACCCTACCGTGCTACACTTAATGTGTCACCTGAGACAATGGCAAGGTATTATTCTGATTTGAAGGCAACTGAGAAGAAGCAAAGAGAAACTTTTGTATTCCCTATAGTGACTAAAAAAACTAGAATTTCAATTTTCAGAAGTCTCTCCTCCTAGCTCCATCAAGACAAATGGTGGAGCACCCACAGACAAGTTAGCATGAATCTGGTAACAGCGTGTGGAGTACTAACCATCTTTAGTGTATCCTGATAGTTAGTATTCAGGCATTTATGCTGGCCTGCGCTCAGCGATTAGCAGCAGTACTGTAGTTTCTCCAGCCACTAGTAAAGCACTCTCCCTATGTGCATGCTCCGTAGCCCCTTATAAAAATGCAAGGCCCTCCTGTCTCTCTCTTTCCTTCTGATCTAGCTCAGGACTGCCTCTGCACTTCCCCCTCCCTCCAATAAACCCCCCATGAGTTCTGTTTATGGTGCTACTCTGTGGGGCCCCTTGGCTCTAACCCACCAAGGTGGCCTTGCCTCCCGCCTCCATGAAAATAACACACAACCTTAAGTTGGACTTGTTAAATACACAGAAAACTGGGATGCGTTTTGTTAAAAATTTTTTTCCACAAATTTTCTTTTTGACCACTTTCAAAATAGTAAACTAGAAAGTAGAGTTCCCATATACTTTACTGTGGTGGTTTGAATAAGAAAGGACCACACGAGCTCATACCTGAACATATGGCTCCCTGTTGGACACTCAGGGAGGATTAGGAGGTGCGGCCTTGCAGGAGGAAGTATGTCATTGTGGGTGGGCTCTGAGACTTAAAAAGACTCGTGCCATTTTGAACTAGTGTTCTGCCTCCTACCTGCAGATTAAGATGCGTGCTCTTGGCTATTCCTGCCACCATGCTTTGGTATCATGGAGTCTAACCCTCTGAAACTCTAAAGCAGTTAAATGCTTTCTTCTATAAGCTGCCTTGGTCATGGTGTCTATCACAGCAGCAGAAGAGTAAGACAGCGCCTGTCCTCAATATTCTTCTATTAAACATTTTTAAAATGTTTACTTATTTTAAGTAAAATTGCAAATAGTACTCACCAGGAAACAAATAATACTTTGCATCTAATTTTTTTTATTTACACAAACATAAAGGTGTATTTGTGTGTGTGTGTGTGTGTTAGGGAAGGATAAGCAATAATTTTTTAAGCTCGATATAAGCAATTACTACGAACAAAAATGTTGATACGCAAATAGATGCTTATATGTATTACTCTGATAATAAAGCCATGGTATATGTCAAATAATGAGAAAGGTTGCAGACCACACATTTAGAGGATAGTGGTACAAGGTACAGCACAGAATAAAAGTAAAACAAGATTTCATCAAAGAAGAGAGAAGCTGAAAAACGCTAAGAAATTTTTATCTTAGATGTTAATATTTTACAAATTATTAATCACTAATTTTTAGAATATGCTTCCATGTGTTTACTTTTAAAAAAAGATGTTACAAGATTCCACTAAATATTCTGAACATTTTGTACCTAATCAGGAAAGATTATATTGTGACCCAAACCATAAAACAACAAATTCTAGAACTGTTTTAATACACACCCAACTTTACACTCCTATGTAATTCTGTCCAAGGTATGTATCACAGACATGCACATGCATTCCAATGAACTGCACATTGTATAACCTACAGACAGATACTGCCAGGGCCTGTAAAGTTCCCAAACCAGGAACAGAATGTCCCAGACTGATATAGGCCTGATTTATAGTTGCTTGGATAGATGTTTGTCTTGTTAGACTATCTATTCCCTGAAGACCAAAGACAGCCCACAAGTCCAAGAGTGAAGGACTGCCAAATCTTCAAGGTCTATTTATATTTCATCAAGAGAAGAAAAGACACCTTTAGTACCATACCAAAAGGCCATTTTCTGAAATGCCTGACTCTTAAGGATGACAAAGTGATTCTTCCTGCAAAATTACTTTCCATAAAAGGAGATGAAGTATACTGTTTGCTTTACCTCCATGAGGCTCTTCCTGTATGTTACTCATAGAAAAGTAATTGCCCTAAGGCAGCTCCTTTATAGCATGTGCTTCAGTAAAGAGTAAAGCATTTTAGGATGAATAAAAACCTAATAAACAAAGAGGGTGGAGAGTAGGAATGCAAACCACATGCTCAACAAGAAGCCCTCAAAAACATCTCCCAGCAAGACTAAAGAACTTACACAACAGGTGGGAGCATTTCAAAATACGTGCAATGTTTTACTTTACTGTGCACATTTACACATGCATAGAAAGGTGTGCTTGCTTCTGTGTTTTATTTGGAAGTGAAATTTATATCAGGAAAAAATAGGAAAAGAAAAAGTGTTTGTTCCATAGCTATCTGTGATATACATTTAAAGCCAAAAATAGGGTCTAGAAATAATACTATATTATTAAAAACCACTCAAAATGTAAGTAAGCTATACTGTTTTTAACTAAAAAGAGAATGTACTTTCCTCTGCAAGTGTTCTAGGGAAAGAGTGACTAAAGTTAACACTTATAAATAGGAAGAGAGAGAGAGAGAGAGAGAGAGAGAGAGAGAGAGAGAGAGAGAGAGAGAGAGAGAGAGAGAAATTTCCCCAATTAAATGAAGGAAATGAGAGTTTCTGGAAAGCCTGAAAATAAATCCTACAAATTGGGCAAGCACCATTAATGGAAAACCAATTCCTTAGCCAACCGTAGAAAACCAGGTTGTTTCCATTCAAGAATAGTTTCAATTATTCCAAGAAAAATATTTCCTCAAATACTAAGGAGTCACATAAAAACAAGCTAAAAGTTGATTTCATAGTACAAAGCCACTATTCAGCAGGCTAGAGTGCTTTACTGTCAGTATCAACAGGGAGATGCACTTGTCTAAAGAGACAGGCTGATCTGACACTAGAATACAGAAGCACAACTTCAAAGGCCTGTGCTGGACCTGCACAATCTACAAGATTAAAAAAAAATAGTATTTCTTGAACATTTCTGCCCTTACATCACTTCGACTGCTAGAATACAGTCTCCCAGAGGCTGATGAGATGGCTTAGATCAGATTCCTAACATCCATGTAAAAACATGCCAGGCATGGCAGTACATGCCTGTAATCTCGGCACTGGAAGGTGGACACAGGAGGCCTGCAGAGGAGCACTGGCCAGCCAGTGTAGCCAGTCAGTAACCATCATGTTTAGTAAAAGACTCAGTCTACTCATAAGAAGGGATGAAAAGTACTTAATAGACCTTCTCAGTCTCATACATCACTATCTACTTACAAAGGGTATTCTTTTCATCCCTTAGACTTCAGCCATACAGTATAAGTGAGCAGACTACTTGCAAAACTTTGCCTAGCCCATCTCAAGCTAAAAGACAAATAGTATTTTAATGTTTGGTCATGTTTTCAAATACAAAAATAAATTGTAAAGATTGTTCGAAAAAAAAGAATGCCAATACCAAACTAGATAGTCCCAGCAAACAGCCTATTCTACGAAGTTGGGAAGAGCATGAGGACACAGATGGAAAGAAGGCTTTGGGCCACATACCCACACTTAATCTTCACTCAGAATTAACTGCCCTTTACCCACAGAGATGTTACCCACAGAGATGTTTGGGTAACTAAAAAGCCCACTAAAAATCAAGCTTTTCATTAAAAACAAGGCTTAAAAACTATATAGAAGTCCTTGGGTCCACTTAACATCAACCACATAATATTCTAAAATCATGTCATATAAACCACATGCTATGTAAATAAATACCTTTCTAAACTATTTTATAAGACAGAGAATGGCATAGATCCAACACAATAATAACATGCATCCTAAGGAAGACACACTGTACTCAAAATCTAGAGAGCCAACATTAGTAAAGGTGACGCCTAAGAGAAATGCACTTGAAGACTACTGGCCGCGGCCACAATCAAATGGAATCTGTAGCTGCATTCACCTTTATAACGACTGCTGCTCCTATTAGCACCAGGTAACAAGTAGCCAGGCATGTATCTGCCTGGGGAGTCAGTTCTCTAAACATGAGCTCCTCTTTACCCTTCCCTTCCTGTCCTCTGCAACTCTAGAGTTTAAAAATAAGGATAACTCTGTGAACATAATAACTTTTAAATTTTATTTACAATATGCTTACTTTTAAATGTAAACAACAGTACTTATATATGCATAGTTACATACAAAAGTCTACATAAGGGGGGCTGGAGAGATGGCTCAGCGGTTAAGAGCAATGCCTGCTCTTCCAAAGGTCCTGAGTTCAATTCCCGTCAACCACATGGTGGCTCACAACCATCTGTAATGGGGTCTGGTGCCCTCTTCTGGCCTGCAGGCGTACACACTGACAGAATATTGTATACATAATAAATAAATAAATATTAAAAAAATCTACATAAGGCATATCAAGAAATTCTATTTCCCTACAAAGTTCATTATCTTTAAGCAAATAAGAGCTGACTGAATTACCCTCCTCACAATTTTCAGGTTCCTTTTAAATTGCTATTTCAGGTTCCTTTTAAATCGCTATTTTCCTTTAAATCGCTGTTTGACTTTCCCTATAAACTGAATCCTATTCAGCAGAGAAATGTTTCCAGTCATTGTTTAACTTCATTTATCAATAACAAACTTAAGCTCCAATAGCAATCCAAAGGCAGGCTCCTGTTTCTATTCCACCCTCTGCTAAGCTGTTGACATGTCACAGTAATGGAATTTGAACCTGAAAGATAAAAAAATGTTGAGCTGGCTAAACCAGGATCTCATAGTTGTACCAAACCTCACTAGCAATAAAACCATTGTACAAAATGTACCTTTTTTCTGGACACGTACAGGAAAGGTTTCTAAGGTTTCAAATTGGTCCCGCCTAAGGTACCTGATTAGATTTCAACCCAGGAGGTGAGTAGATGGAACGGGAGAAGTGTTAATATTACAGCAGAGTTTCCCAGTGTGTGCTGTTCAAGGTGACTTTAGATAGTAAATGAATAAAAAATTTATCTTCATAGTTAAGTATTTATGATAAACACATCAAGTGCATGATTCTACAAATATGAATTAGAATGACTTCAGAACACAGAGTTTTATTTTAAAAATAGGATAATAATCAGAAAAGTAGACAAATGACAAATCTAAACTATGTCAGTAATTATGACTATAGCAACAAACAGCCAATTTATTAAATACTGATATCAAGCCACTCATCTTTTCCATGTTATCCATCAAAGAATGTGTTATTCAATGTTTCCTAGTTTAATATAAAATCCCAAGCAATAACTATGAAAAAAACTTACAGGGGAAAAATGGACTTAAATTTACAGAATACCAAACTATGAGCCTTATCTAAATCTTGATTCAAATGTTAAAATATATAAATAAAGCCGGCGCAAATCATTAAGTTAATCATTAAATTAACTACATCATCACCCCTTCTCCTGATGCTCGGGCTTTTACTTTCAGTCCACCACATTTAGACAATGTCCATAAATATCTGAAAATATGATTACAGTAACTAATTTTTAAAATGTCAATCCAAAACTCGATACTCTTAGACATTCACTGCTCAAAATCTTACCTTCCCTAAGACTAAACTGATAAAACAACAATCACGCCAATTCTTCGCTGACACTCATGAAAAGCACTATGCATGTACCAGTACTGAACTGAGCTATTTGTTGGCTAATATTAAACGTCTTGAGTTAACCCAAACACCTGACATATTAGACATTTTACTTCATATAATGGAGGTAAAATGCTGATAGCTACTCTCAAGACAAACCAAAGATGAATGCAATTTTTAAGCCAAATGTTGTTTAGACTATAATCATAGATCATTAATAAACTTAAATAAGCCCAGCAGAGACAAACAAAAATATCTAAGGGAAAAATGATTATTTTTTAAATAAAATGTTACAAGATGTTTTAAGCTACCTATATAAAAAATAATATATTAATCCTACGCCAAAACTAATTGCATAGTAATTCAAGCTTATCAATAAAAATATTGAAAATCAGGCAGGTATGGTGGAGCATGCCAGTAATCCCAATACTCTCAAGATGGGAAGGCCAAATCCAGCTTAAGGCCAACCTGGGCTTAACAGAACAAAATCCTATCTCAAAAAACAAGCAAACAAATCTTTTTAAAACTTAATAAAGCAAGTATGACAGTATAAATGACTTTCAAAGTTTGAAAAAGTATTTTTTTAAAAAAATCAACAAATGGAAATATAAGTTTATCTAATCTTCATTGCATGATATATATAAACAACCTACATAGACTGGTAGAAATAACGCAGCAAACAATTTACTGCTTCTCCATATCAAGCATTATGAAAATGTACCACATATAAAATTTTCCTTCCTTCATAAAGAATCCTGAGCCTTGAGGAAAGAAAATTGTCTTAGAATACAAAAGCACTAATAACACCAGCTTCAGCAACGAATTCACCTTATTTGTTTACCTCCTCCCACTGGTCCCTGCTTTTAGACCTATCCCTGCCTTGCTTTGCCTTTCTTTGTGTAACAAGGAACTACATTCCCCAGGATTCCTAGCTCTCCAGCTTCTAGATAAGTCTCACCAATAGTCAGATTGCTCCTGGGTCCTAGTAGCTCTATGCTTCCAGGCCTTCTATGCTGTCTCCACTCCTGCCAGATAGCCCTACATACAGGCTCTGATAATATCACATTCCATCACCCCTCAGCCCTAAGAATGGCCCTGGTTTTTCGCTGTTGCCTATTTTAGTTGCTTCACCAATGTGCCCTTCTCGGCATACCACAATCTATTTTATATCCATATGAAAATTTCTTACTTAAAGGACCTAGAGTTTTTACTTTACTAACAAGTCTCCGGCTTACTTAGAACCTAAAGCAAGACCTCTTTTTTCAAGAGAAGAGACAATACAAAGTCGTGACTGCTGCATCTTTGCCTGTGTTTGCTGGGTAAGGGGGTTAGAGAACAACATTCAAACTCAGAAAACAGATGCAATTATTACTTGTAACCTGGGGGAAAAAAAGCACTTAACAATTCTTATGTATATCTTCTGTGGACAGCATATATAAATGCTTAGTCACCACAGAAGTGGCACTACTTAAGAAGGAACAGGAGGTATGGCCTTGATGCAGTAAGTGTGGCATTGTTGTCACTAGGGGTGGGCTTTGAGGTTTCAAAAGCCCAAGCCAGGCCCAGCTCTCTCTCTTCCTGCTGCCTGTGGATGTAGAAATCTCAGCTACTTCTCCAGTACCATGTCTGCCTGCATGCCTTCATGCTTCCTGCCATGAGGATAATGGACTAAAAGTCCCAACTAAATGCCTTTTTTTCATGAGTTGCTGTCATCATGGTTACTCTTCACAGCAATAGAATGCTTACTAAGACACAAGCACATCATAAAAAGCATAAAATGATAGTAAGATGGGAGCTGGAGATGGCTCAGCAGCTAAGAATACTTGCTGCTCTCCAGAGGACCCAAATTTCCTTCCCAGCACGCACAAGGTGGATCACAAAGCACAATGTCAAGAAACTGGTAACCTGTTGCCAGCTATGGCTGAATATCTCCATCATGGGTTTCAGACCAGGCATCTGGAGTCAGCTGCAACTCCAGTCCCAGGGATCTATTATCTTCATGCACACATGGTGCAGAGACATTATTGCAGGAAAATACTCATACATAAAATCTTTCAAAAAATATATGTATTTCTAATCCAATAAGAAACAAAAACTTATAAGCTATTCACTTTGTATTCATCATTTATAAAAAAAATTACATCAACTTGTCAAAGTTTTTAATTTCTAGTCCATGTTAAAATGCTGCTATTTTCCCATTTGCTGTACAAGCTTAATCACTAAGTATCCAGGCACAACTAACTCTAAGTAAAAGCAGTAATAAGAGTAACAATCCTAATACATATAGCCACATCTATAAAATACCAAGACACTCACGAAACTAAGCCACTTGCTAAATCTGCTCCCAGGTTTTTAAGAAACCATCATCACTGAGATGGAGCTGTAAAATCGTCACCAGGTCTGGGGAGGCACTCTGCATCGAAAGCACTGCCAGTGAACTAAACTTAGAATGGATCCCTTCCTTCTTTTTACGGCAAGCTCCTTAAATAAGGAAATTTCTTTTATTAATCATTTTCAATTAGCAAAGAATTAAGTTTCAAAAAAAATAATTGGTTTTGTTTATCCTCCTTCTCCAGCCTGTATTTTTCCAGCACAGTAACCTCTTTCCGGCTTTCATTTCATATACATTCTTTATCTCCCTCATCCCCACCTCTACACCTCCTTCAGCCAAAAAGGGGGCAGGGTTATACTAAGAGAGTAAAAGAATAACAAAAGTATAAGATGTTTAATTAGGATAAGTTAGATAATTATCTAGAAATAAAAAATGTGTATCTTAATGGAAATGAAGGTTTGAAATAACAAAATAAAAACACTTTAAAAAAAAAAACTGCCCTCTCAAAGAAAATATTTCCCCGTTTAAAATTGAACCAAACCATTTTGGTGAGTGTAACAGAAGCCAAGACAACTGACCTATGGCTACCAGTTCATTAGATAAATTAGCTTCAGGAGGTAAATGATGTGGGATTTCCCCTCTGTATGCTATGAATATACTTTATTAGCACTGGTTAATAAAGAAGTTTCTTTGGCCTATGGCAGGGAAGAATAGAACAAGGCAGGAAATCCAAGCAGAGATAGAGGAGGAAAGGAGGAAAGTCAGAGAGACATCATATAGCTGCTCAAGAAGCAAGGGGTAACAAACCACAAGTTTCACAGTAATATATAAAGTAAAAGAAATGGATTAATTTAAGATGTAAGAGTTAGCTAGAAATACACCTGAGCCATCGGCCAAACGGTATGGTAATTAATATAGCTTCTGTATGATTATTCATATTTGGGCACAGGAAAATGAAAGAATAGTCTCTGTTTACAGGCATTTACATTGTTCAGTAGGATTGTAGGAAAGGGAGTAAATGTATTTCACTGATAACTTATGGGACGGTGACTGTACCCTTTTTTCCATTGATAACATCCTAGAACATTAAGATGAAATAAATTTTTTGCCTTTACGAAAGGTTTTTATCTTTTAGACTTAATTTAGCTTGAAACAGGAAATTGAGAAATTCTAGTATCTATTGGGTACACTCCAAAGAAGTTTACTAGTGTGTATGTACAGTGTCTTCGCTGTATTAGTGTCTTCAAGAGGTCATTATTGCCAAGTGTAAATGGAGAAAACCAAAGCATTCCTTAAAGTAAAATATACAAAAGCAATTTCAAATGGTACGGAACAATCTAAAACACTGTTTTATTATCAGCTGTCTTTATTGTCTCTTCCTTGAGTCCCTAAATATGGATGTGAGACATCAAGATCTTTGTTTAATTTGTATTATTATGTCATTTCCTAGACTATCTAGCATATTATAAATTTAATAAATATTTGTAGAATGGATAAATAAATTAAGAGGGAGCAACAATTACTTCCATGTACTAACATGACTAAAGCTCTGACTGGCTGAACTTTGGACTTCAGGAACTTCTTGCAGCCGGCAACTAGCATGATCAAATACTAGTCTCCTCATTTTGTCCATAAATGGATTCATATTGGTCAAGCACTCATCCCATATCCAGAAAGCTGGCTGTGGCTCGGACAAGAGATAAGGGATGTAGAAAGTTACACACAAGGGCTGTTGATACTGACAGCACTCCTGGAAAGCAATAGGACAAATAGCAGACAGCGCTTATCTTCTCTAGACTATACATTTATTTATGACGAAACTTATTATTTACCACAAGTGACAACTATTCCCTAAAGCAACCGCTTCTCATTAGAACTACACTCTATCATGTCACTTTGAAAGGAAAAACAAAATCAAACAAACAAAGAAAAAAAAACCTACAATGACTGCCTATCACTGTGGATAGCTGTCTATCTAGTGGGATGCACCAGGGTATCAGACTTCCTTTCAAATCTCTTTGATGATAGTTTATGCCATGACAGATGCAATAAGGAAAGGGACCACAGTCTTAGCTAGGTTTTCTACTGCTGTAATAAAACACCACAATAAGAAGAGTCTTGGAAAAGAAAGGGTTTATTTTGCTTATGATTCCATATCATTGTTCATCACTGAAGGAAGTCAGAGCAGAAATTCAAACAGGACAGGAACCTGGAGGCAGGAGCTAATGCAACACCATGGAGGGGTACTGATTACTGGCTTGCTCCCCATGACTTGTTCAGCCTTCTTTTTTATAGAACCCAGGACCACCAGTCCAGGGTGTTCCCATCCACAATGGGCTGAACCCTCAGCTACCAATCACTAATGAAGAAAATTCCCTATACACTTGCCTGCTGCCTACAACCCAATCAAATGGAAACCTTTTCTCAATCTGTGGACTGCCTATTGTCACTCCTAACACCATCCTCACGACCATATGAACCTCTTTATCGCTCATTCTGCTTTAAACACACTGTACAATCCCCTCATCTACCTCTGCCTTTCTCTTGCTTACTTCAATCCCACAACTTTCTATTCTTTGGGCATGCTAAGCAATTTGCCCTCTCGAGAAACATAACTCATTGAACTATGTGAAATGCTGGAATATGGGGCCATAAGTATCTTTTGTGCATAGCACTAAAGGGCAGAATTAGAACTGCTGGGTCAAATCCATATAAAATTATTCTGACTGCACAGAACAGCACAGGATTACCATCTAGCCAGAAGCTATCTGGTGAAGAACAAGGGCATACCAGTCCTCCCCGTAAGTCCCCAAATGGACCTGTCAGTCAGCAGGCTGGGAAAATACCCCTTGGGAAAAGCTATTTGTTCTAGAGATTTTAGATACAATATAAAACTTTCCTAGAATATAGATTGGTACAATGATCCCTTTGGCCAATGTTTGCTCACAGCTGTGGAGAGTGCTTCAAGAATTTACTCTGCAATAAAATCTACCTATCTTCTACACTGGGCAAGATTAGAGGTGTGTACTGACACGGCCAGTAGTACAGTATCTGTTCTTCGTGAAATGTACATACATACTCAGCTGTCCCTGGTGACAGGGTATAATGGTTAAAAGAATTATTACTACAGTTCAGCTGGTTTCAAGTCCTGGGCCTATCTAGTTATTAGTATGTAGCTTATGATATATTACTTATTTGGTTATTAGTATACAACTTAGACTATATTACTTAACTTCCATGTTTCTTCATCTATAAATTAAGAGATTTAAAATGAAGATACTTCCCACTGGAAATTTTAAGAGAAATTAATATACTGTTATTACACATGAACAAAACACCTGTAATAGGGTGTAGACAAAAACAAGGGCTCATAAATGTCAGCATATTTCCACCACCACGGTTTAATACAGAAAAGGAAGGAGTCCCAAGGAAGGGTGCCTTGTCAGACATTTTAAAGAGCACGCAACAGTTCACAGAAATTCAAAACTCTTCGCATTTAAGTATTTACAGCAGTACAATAAAGGGTGAATTTATCACGTCCCACAAGCTGACCAAGCACCTTCTAATGGCCAGCACCTTGTCAAATCATTAAAGAGAGCTGCAAAAGAGTGGGACACAAAACCATGCAGTGCACCAGGCAGCTACAGCAACTCCAAAAGTAACAGCTTTGAAACTCTTAAATATGGTTTGCTTAACTGTTCAAACAGCTATGACAGAGCTGTGTCACAAATTATTCCAGAAAGGGGCAGGGGTAGAAAAGTGGAGAAACAGCTGTCAGTAATGTGCTTGCAAAGCCAACAAGAGGACCTAAGGTTAGCACTCACATTTAAAAAGACAGAAACAAAAACAGGTAAAACAGCATATCCAGGAGCAGCAGAGACAAGAGGATCCCTGGGGCTCCCTGACAACCAGCCTAGCCAAATCCATGCACTCCACATTTGGTGAAAGACCTAGTTTCAAAAAATAAGATGTTAAGTGGCTGAGTATCAGTTGTTGACCTCTGGCCTTCACAAGCGCACACGCGCGCGCGCGCACACACACACACACACACACACACACAATCATCTTTTGTCATGTATTGGGAGAACTGTGGTAACAGAGAGAAAATCTGCTTTTAAAAGAAAGCAAGAAAGAAAAAACTATTAATAAAATTTCTGGATAAAGAAAATTTTAAATCCCTAAGAAATTAGCAATTTCATTTCCAAAGACAGAACAATTTTCTTTCATCTGATTGCAAGTAGAAAATAATGAACCACTTTAAGATGGAGAAATCGTAGTGTATCACTTGTAATTAAACTGAAAAAGGAAAACAGCTGGAACTTGGCCCATCTGATTGACAAAGATCAAAGTCTGCTGAGACTCACAAGGATGGGGAAACAGCCAGGCTCATATCACAGGTATGAGTCTCTACAGAGACATTTTGCAATACCAACCAAAATTACAAACGTATTCAAGCATTTAACTTGCTGTTCCATTTCTAGGAATTCTTCTAACAAATATAATGATGTGTCTGTGTGCACACTTGCATGCAAAAATTATACCTGTGTCAGTAAATACAAAAGACTTAGGACAAACCTAAGAGTCCAATGATATAAACTGCTAACACAAATTATGACATATCCAAACACAGGGTTTTTTTTTTTAAAGAAAGATATGCTAACTGATTTTAAAAGAAAAAAAGAGACTGCCAAAATTTTCTTTATGGTAATATTAGTTCTTGTGTTATGAAAAGGATATGTGCTTGGTTATGTGATGTACAGATTATCTCCAGAAATATATACAAGAAATTACTAAAACTGAAAGTTTCAGAAAGAAATGAGTAACAGGGCAAGAACATTCACATCTTTAAATTCTAATCTATATGAATGTTTTTCTGAAGAAAACATTCATAGCAGGAAGGGGTAAAAGATTAAGCAAGATTTCTTAAATATCAAATTCGACTAAGTTTGTAGGCTCTCAACTTTTTTCCTCTTTTCACTTTTTTTTTTACATTCTTTCCTGTTAATGCTCAATATTCACTTTATGGCCCTGCATTTATTTAAGCCTCCCTAGGCCACGTGCTGCCACTATTTAGCCCTCAGTGAGTACTAAAAGCCTAAATGCTAACAAACAGGGTGAACTCTGTCCCAGTAGCTGACAGATAGATAAATGGATAGCAACATACCTACGGGCAATAAAAGAAACTAGAGTATCTGTTGAAAGTGTAGATTACTCCACTTACTCAACACGAAAGGTGAAGAAGAAAGGGCAACGTGAATACTAAAACAGACTGGACAGACGGCTCAGCAGTTAAGAACACTTGCTGCTCTAGCAGAGGACCTAGGTTTGACTCCTAGAACCCACGTGATGACTTACGACAGACCCTAACTCCAGTGCCAGTGGGGAACCCAGTACTTTCTTCTGGCTTCTGTGACACCTGCAGTCCACTTACATACATGCTCACAAAACACTCATACGCATAAAGTAAACATAAATGCATCTTTAAGGGGAATAAAAAAGAAAGTCCACTTAAACAGTGTGTACTGCTTTGTCCATTTCATTTATTACCTAAAGAAACACTCTGATTTTCTCTCTTCGTGTAGAAATCAAACCGCCTTCTCAGTGTGGCTGGGCGGTGCTCTGCATCTGAAGCAGCTGAGGATCAATGAAGTGACTGCCCTTTAGTTACTCAATTAACGTTTCCCTTCCATTTCCCCTGCATCATTTACTCCCGCACACAAATACTGCTATTTCGCATGACAGTGTATCACTTTGTCAAGTTCTTCCACCCCATACTCAATCTCTGTTCCACCTCAGGAACTGAAATAAGGGCCTAGAGTCTCATTTGCCAAAACTGAAGCACAATAAATAATCCCCTTGAAGAAGCCAAAGAAACAGGCTTTTTTTTTTTTTTTTTTTTTTTTTTTTGTCAAAAACAGTATTAGCATCTAGGTTAATGAATCTTATCATGATTTCTCCACCATTCAGTCAGAACTGGGAGAAAGGCTATGACTCAACTTGAGGAAATGGGAACGCAGGCAAGAAGGACTACACGTAGGATGTTAGAAACAAAGGCAGCGGGCTGACCGCATGGTCACATGCACCCGGCCCATAACCACCAAAAAAGGTCTCAGAACTAACCAAAAAAGCCACAGGCTTCAGTCAGCCCTCTTCATTTACATGAGCAATACTAACTCTTAAGTAATGAAATCCTTTTCTTCTCTTCTCTACTTAAGTTTAAAGCCCTACAGTATTTCTTCCAGGAGATGAGTCCTTCTTACCCATAAAATTCTCTTCTTAAAAATAACTTCCCTAAAAACACTAAAAAAAATCAGTGTTTGGTAAAAAGCAAATAAGCTTAAAATTCTTTAAAATTACTCATTTGTAATAAAATACATTGATTTTATTGCTTTTCAATAGAAAAGCATTTTCAGAATTATCTAAAGGTGGTTGCACATTTGTGACACCACAAAGAGAAAACCACATCAGACAAGTCAGGATTCTGAGTCCCTCCCCCCACCTACCCCCTCTCAAAAAAAAAAAAGCAATATTTTAAAAGCAGAAAGTGAATATACATATGAAATATACATTATGTACTTATATAAACTAAATTAACATTGTAACTGGACACCGAGAGTCAACAGCTTTAAACTAACAATGAACCCATTTATTCAAAGTAAGATAGTTCTCTTCCTTTCTTTAAACCGGTCTGAACCGGTTTGAGCCGGTCTGAACCGGTCTAAACCGTTCAAGACCGACAAACATGACACACGCGACAAAACTACACATGCGGCAAACATGACACGCATGAAAAGCACAACACGCATTGCCGATTCAACACACGTGTCAGATGACATGACACACGTGACAGAAATGGCACGTGTGGCCAAACCGACATGTGTGCCGGGGCCATCACGTGTGTCAAATGTGGCGAGTGTGACGGATACGACATGCATGTCGCGTTTGACAGGCGCGCTGAATGTGGTGTGCGTGGCTGAAATGACACACATGTCGGACTCGGCACGTGTGCTGCATCTGGAATGCGTGCCTGCCTCAACACACATGTCGTATCCGCCACGCATGCTGCATCTGGCACATGTGTCGGCTCGGCCACGCATGTTGTGCTTTCCATGTGTGTCACATTTGTCTCATGTGTCGTGTGTCGCACATGTCATGTTTATTCATTTGAATCTGGCTTAAGTGGCCTGCAGGGTGTTTCAGCCTGTTATCCAGGAGAGCAACTGCAGCTGGCCTGTTTGGAGAAGCGTTCCCTGCATCCACAGTTTAGCTGGGAGTCAAGCCTTGACAGTGTACTGAAAAATGGCAGAAAAAGTGGAGGTATTCAAATTCCATCCCTTGAGGACCATTTCAATTAATGCCTTTTTAAAGCAAATCCCTCCAAATAGAAAAGATTTACATCCACTAAACCTGAAAAACACTGGCCAACATGTTTGTCATTTCATGAGATAGGTGTAACAGACTATCCGGTACTGCAGGGTGGTGCTTAGTTCTTTACCATATTAATTCTGTACTCCTCAGAACTTCGTATCTTCTTCAGTGGCTTCTAGGAGGAATGTCCATACCTTCCAAGTATATGAATTCCCAGCCAAGTGTTTCACAACTGTCTTTCTGTATTCTGTGATATCTCCCCAAACTGAGTTCCGTACTTGAGAAAATGGTCTATTTCTTAAACGTTTTAACTCGAAATGCAACTGTCTGAACTTAAAACAATTTCTTCTCCTCTAACCTTTGAGAATCAATGGAATATTTTTTTTTTTTAAAAATCTAACCTCATTCTAAACTCCTAAAGCAACTTCTAAAACATGTCTAATGGAGAACTGGGCGACCACCGGAGAAATCCAAATTCTAGTAATGAAGACTCTCTGAGGTCACACAGCGGATAACGACACAGCAGGTACTGCAACTTTGAGATCCTAAATCGAAAAAACACTTAGACCTAAAAAGTCCTTATAACGCCACCAAGAAGAAGAAAAAAAAAAAAAAACAGCTTGCCAAAATATAGCCTTGAATTGTGCAGCTAGTCTCCTATTTCTTCTTATAAAATATACTGGCAAAGACCAACGAACCCACAGTGCTCCAGAGAAACCCATCCATCCCCACATTCCATGTCTTCAGGGCTATTCCCATAAACACAGGGTCATGAAAAGTGGCCTGCAAACTCCAGCAGCAACACTCCAGTTAAAGAGAAAACTGAAGACAGCGGCATGAACGTGCTGTTCTCACAGTCTGAGCATCCTTTAGAAAAGTCAGCAGGCACTGCCCAGCCTACCTTAGAAACCTACCAACAAAATACTGCACAATACAGACGATGAACCAAGAAATGTGAAGTTTAGTTTGCATTCTTCATGAACCAGTTCAGGTCAGCATATTAATACGCTAAACACTAATATAACAAAATTTCGGGGAAACAGAATGTCCGAGTCCTTGCCAGCGGCTTACTTACCTCAAAGTTAACTTAATACCCCGAAGTTTCAGTGTTCTAAGAAATGGAAATGGCCCTTTAGTTCAACACATCCTATCCCAAGAAAAACTGTGTGCTTCTGAATTCTAAAAATAAAGATGTACAAACGTCTGGGTTTCTTTTTTTTCCATTTTCAATTATAACATACCTTAAGTAAAAATATTAATTAACAATATAATATTAAGTGTCATATTCCCTAAAACTGAGGAACTGAGGGATTTGTTTCACACTCCTAAATAACTTTCATTTTTATTACACATTATTACAAAAGACATCAACTGAGAGATTTTAATGTATCAAACTTGGCTAAAATTTTCATATGCATCATTACATAAAAAAATCACTAAATTACATATCTTAAGGCACACTATCAGGTTTGAGCTACTTCTTAATACTATTAATTAAAGAACACGGTGATCACAAAAAAATCCTGCAATTCTACATAAAAAAAGCAGAATAAATGTAATCAGAGGGGTAATTAAAATAAGTAAGGCATTTGTAGCATTAATAATCTTAACACAATATAAATGTTATTAGGCACAAATTTTTCATTAGACATTATTATTGGGCATGTTTAAAATAAACCATACAAGGGGTTAAAAATAACTACACTAAAAGGCCAAGAGCCTTGCAGCCAAGTTGAGCCAACATTCCCTTCTCTCCTCCCCTCCCCTCCCAATCCTGTCCAGTCCAGAATGAATTGCATGCCCCACTGCACAGGCCCAAAAAGGTCACAGGAGATGGCAGACACTTTTGTAAGAGAACAGAAATAACTCAGCAGCTTTGTTATCGTGGTCGCTTTTAATCAGGGTGTTCAAAATCCTTTAATTAGCACTCTGTCTATACAGGGAAAGCATTTCTGGGCCTGGGAAAGGCATGTATGCATGTATGTATGCAGTGTTCCCTTGTATCGGCATCGCAACATGGAGCTAGCACCTCACTGTCTGCCGGGGAACTGAAGCACATAAAACTCTGTGATGTTGGCACCACACAAGAGATCTGTATGTTTTACATCCTTATTACCAAACAACAAAGCAATGATTGTGTTTGCTTCATTTAGGTAAGATTTCTGGCCCTTTTCTCAGCAAAGCTTGAAATACTTTAAACTAAGGGTGGTGAGACGGCTTAGCAGGTCCCTGAGCTCAGTCCCAGGAAGTCCCAGGTGGAAGGAGAGAAGAGACTCCTGCAAGTTGTCCTCGGACTTGTACCCTGTACCACAGCATGCTCGTGCGCACGGATGAGCACAAGTACTCGCATGCATGCGCATGCACGCACACACAAGTAAACAATAAGTACTGGAAGAAGCTTTTAAACAACAATTTCTTTAGTAAATTAAAATAGGAAACGAAAAGTTAATATTAAAAAAGTTACGACAAAACCGTAGTATTTCACCCTCATCACAGATCTTCAGTACAGAAGTACTACCTCACATGACTAAACTAAATCCTAAGACAACACTTTCATAGGGAAACTGCACATTTAAAATGAAACACAAAGTCTTAGAATATTATTTAAATACACTTTACTGAAAACTACAATTAACCTAAAACCTAGAAAAATATTTGCAACAGTTAAAAATAGGCTATTTGCAAATTTGCTGCCAAGAAATAATAGAACTCCATTATTTAAAAGGAGATTTGTAATATCTGTAATAAGCAGGAGGCATAAACTTTACTTAAATAAAAGGAGAAGAAGAAGGAAAAACAAAGAAGGGAAGGAAAGGAGAGAGGGAAGAAGGAAGGGGTGACGGAAGGAAGGAAGGAAGGAAGGAAGGAAGGAAGGAAGGAAGGAAGGAAGGAAGGCAGGCAGGCAGGCAAGGAGGGGTAGGGTGAAAAGGAGATGGGGAGAAGGTGACTCTAAAGAAACTCTGAGAGGAAAGCAAGGTATGGGAACTATATATAATATGCTAATATTTTAACAAATAAAGTTCATATTCAGAAGACTATGTGACAAGTAGAAGGCTGGGAAGATGGCTCACTGGGTAAAAATGCTTGCTGTGCAGGCCTCGACACCCGTATGTAAAAGGCTGTGTCAGTGGGCAGACAGGCAATCCCAAGAAAGCTCACTGACCAACCAGTCTAATGGTGAACTTACGGTTCAGGGATTCCCTGTCTCACAGCAGTAAGGCAAACAGGGATGGAGGCAGACAACCAACTTCCTGTCTAGCCTGTCCATGAGTGTGCACACCAACATACTCACATACATACAAATACACACACACACACACAAAGGAAGTTATGCAAATAAATAATAATTCCCTTTTGGTGAGTGAAACTGTGCTTGACACAGTCTCAATAAATAGAAGTCTTAATTATTCCTTTTTCAGAATCATCAAGACATTCTAAGGTCAGACACCTCTACTCTCAGCACTCAGGAGTTAGAGAGTTCAGTGTATCACTATGAGTTCAAAGCAAGCCTGCTCTACACAGCAAGTTCCAGGCCATCCAGAGCTACAGTGAGTCTCAACTATTTTCTCCCATGACTCCTTCCTTTTCTTTCTCCCTCTCCCTCTCCCCGTCTCTCTCTCCTCTCTCTCTGTCTCTCTCTCTGTCTCTCTCTCTGTCTCTCTCTCTCTCTCTCTGTCTGTCTGTCTCTCTCTCTCTCTCTCTCTCTCTCTCTCTCTCTCTCTCTCACACACACACACACACACACACACACACACACACACACTGCATTCAGCTAAATCCCAATGGGGTAAAAAGTCAAATCCCAACTAGTCATAGGCTGACAGTCTAGTGGGAGATCCACACCCTTCATTCTCTCACAGATCTAAGCGGCTTTTTTCCATCTTACTCATGACTATTGCCTCCACCAGAATATGGGGTGAGGAAACAATACCAAATCCAGTCATGACAGTGTTGGGAACTGAAAGGAGCCACTGAAATTTGATAGTACAATGCCACACAGTATTTTTGAAGAAACTAAAGCCCAGAGAATTTCCCAAACTAGGGGCAATTCAAAATCTTAGCATTAGCTCCTAGGTTAGAGGTTTTCTATTTTGGTTTTATTAATATCGGAGGAAGTGAAAACAAGTTGAACAGAAATAAAATTGTCCTTGTTAAGTACCTTCCCTCGTCATCTTTATTAGATAGCCAAACTTGATAAGAGGAAACAAAGATCCCACACGTGTAGAAAGTGTAGTACAAGTCAACAGAGACTTGAGTAGCACAGTCCTGAGGGTCCCAGGACCAAACAGTGGATGAATGGAGTAACATCTGAAAAGGGTGCTTACACTAGAGATTGTCAGGGGCATGTTGAAATCCTTGCCACCTTGGAGACGGAAGCCCCAAGGGGCTGGGCCGACCAACGACACATTGTAGTTGCTCATGGTTCCAAGGTTCGATGTGGAGTTCCAGAAAAAATGCAAGAAACTACAAAAGAAAGTTAGATGGTTAGTAAAAATGTTTATTAGAAACTGAATTACATATATCAATGCATTGTCTATCAAGCCAACAAAACTATTCAGTATTTTGGGTTGGGGTGAACCCAAAATACAGATTATATCTAGCAAACTCTTGATTAATCTCAGCTGAGGAAAAGGAATCCATGAGCTAATCAACATTTATTTAATGCTCATGCCAACTCCCAGTCAGAAAGTACTCTTAGACATCTGTCCAGGTTTACAAATTGCAAAAACCAAACTTTGTGGGTTCTCATATACGAACTTCAATATCTTATTGGTGGAATTATATACCCAGACGGAATGTGATTTTACTTCGACTATAACTCAGTGTGACTGTCCTGCAGCATCCTGCGCATCCTTCTTTGCTGTCATCAGCAGGAACACTTTGGATCTCACTCACTGCAGTCATGTGACCACATCACAGAACTGCAGGTCTGTTGGCTCTGTTTGTGTCTTCTAAATAATTAACTATTTAAAGATGAGATGAGCCCAAACTACTCTAATTAAGGATGGTAACTCATAGCCTCTTCTACAGGAATACGGTAGTTCCCACAGTCGAGGGAATTTCAAGTGTTGCTTTACTCTCAGTGGGTTTAGATATCTACTTGTGCTTCTGAATTTAGTGTGCTGGGACAGAAGTTTCAGTGGGTTTTAAAAGTAGAAAAGTATATTAAGGCAGGAAAGAAAAGGCAGCTGATGTTAACAGTTCAGATTTTCTAAGGAAGAATGATGCTTGTCTTAAACTGGGGGTTTTGTGTTGTTGTTCTTTGTTTATTTGTTTGTTTCTGGGGTGAGAATTGATCCTAAGGCCTTATTGTCTTTTTATACAGGCAATGCTAGGCTATATTCTAGAACAAGTGATATTTTAGTCTAAATCTTTGTTTTCTTTTATACTCATATCATCCAGCAGAGAGTAAGTCTCCTGAGCCAGTAAATGAGGCTATACTAACCATAACTGAAATACAAGGTTGACCTTAATGAAACTAAATTGGAGCCTTTGAAAATTACCATGATACTGTCCTTTTTTTCCCCTGTCTTGTTGTAGTGAGGCTCATAATGACTCCAGGGGTAGATCTTTCAAAATTTACTTAAGGGTGTCCTATTAATAATTAGAAGGCATTGGGAAGAATGAAGGTAGTTTCCGCCTTAAAAAGAATATTAAAGACATACAGTTCTTCCATTTAAAAAGTATGGTAGGTGTATAATTTCATAACTTTAAAGACACTTGTCAAAACAAAGCTTTAAGGGATGGAGATATAGCTCAATGGTAGAGTTTGTCAAGCATCTGCGAGAGCTTAGGACCAATTCCCAGTGCAAAAACAAACAAGCAAACAAAAATATATTTCTGACTTCCATAGAAAATTTGTCCTGTTATATCAACCACCTTCATATACTCTGTTTTAAATCCACTCAGAGGTCTAGCCATCATATCAAATCCAGCAGCAGATGTGCCCCTGAGCAGAAGGCAAACAAATTTCTTCTTCTCAAAAGGGTAAAAATCTAGTTTCTAAAGGAAAGTGACTTGAGGGACAATGTGCACTGTGAAGCTTTTCAGATGGAGAGGTAGTACTGAACTACTACAGAGTGCCATTACTTTAGCACATACACTCTCCGAGGGAAGCACAGAGCTGGAGGAGGTTCGGCATAGCCTTCGCATTCTTCCCTTGGCTGAGGTAAAGATTAAAAAAAGACAGTAAGCAATGGCCATACCCAAAGGGCGTCAGAAGTCAAACCGTTAAACTGCAGTTGAAAAACAAATGGGAGGGAATTAATAGCATGCCACACAAGATCGCTTTTCCCTTAGAAAAAGATCTCCGCAGGACCAGTAGAGAAAGACCAGCAGAGGCAGTCTTGATAATGACATGCAGTACAAATAAATCTGTAAGCCAACCGATACTTCACAGGCCACTGTCCTTTTTTAATCTTTAACTATGTCAAGGGAAGAACGTGAAAGTTATGCTGAACTTCCTCCCGGTTCCACACTTCCCTAGGAGAGAATGTATTTTATGTATGTGTCAACTGGCATCCATGTACCTTCCCTTTTCTTAGGGACTCCCTTCCCGATTTCTCCCATTTGTTATTAAAATTTCTAGCACTGGCCAGGTCAGCCACACCATAAAACCGGTTGTCTTTTTCTCTAACTTCCCCTTCTGCAAGCTTCACTTGGAATTCATTTGTCTTTAAATACTCTGATCCTTAAGCAATGACAATATTTTTATTGGTCTTTTCCAAGTCTCCCCCATGTGATTATTAGAGCCCAAACCCTAAACCCTAAAATACCAACAGAACAGGCAGGAAATAACAACTTATTCTGCTTTCAAACAAGTAAAAATTTTGGAATTTCTGCGGAGTTCTGGGGTTTTTTTTTGGGGGGGGGACTATCTAAATTATTCTTCCACCTAGAGCTAGTGAGGGAGGCTGGAGGTGGTTTCCCCACACTTCAAGGTTCGGAGAGACCCACCCCAAGGGACAAGCCCTTCATTTAAAGAAGACTGTCTAGAGATTCTTTCTCCCCTGCTGAGATAGAATGGTGGGAGGGTTGAAGAACTCAGGCGCAGGAGGAAAGCGGACGAGACGTTTCCCAGCTGAGGTTCACGCCTAGCCCTGTTGGCCAAATAAGGTTCCCCAGCCAGCAGTTTCCGTGGCAGGCGGGTTCAGACGTCCTCGGGTCAAGGAGGAGGACCTGGGATAGGATCCGGCGATCACACCCTAGACCTGCCCTGCCCAGCCCAGCCACGAATTTTCTTTCCAAGTTCTGCCCAGTCCAGACCGCCCTTCCTTTTTCCACTCATTGTCAAACGCAGCAGAAGCGCCGTCCGGCAAAAGCCCCCAACAAAGTAAACCGGTTTCAAAACCCCGGCGATCACGACCAATTTGCCAGATGGGCTTTATTTCTGGGCGCACCGACTTTGCCCCCAGCAGGTTACACAATGGCAAATATTGAACGGAGGGGAAAGAAGCGCTTCTCCGTCGCCTGGAAGCCAGCAAACAAAACAGCGCCGCTCTCCCCCTTACGGGCGCACCTTCTCCGCACGCCCGAGCGTCCCGGGGGGCCGAGGTGCTGCCCCGCGCCGCCTGCCCGCGATCCCGGCGGGCGCCCCCTGGCGCGCCCGGCTCTCCCGAGCGCCATTCCCGGACAGCCCCGGGCTGCGGGGCTCCATCCCGCCCGCCGCGCGCCCGCTCCCGCGCCGCCCTCCCTGCCCGGGGGACCTCGGCCACCTCCGCCACCGCGCGCACCCAGAGCACCTGAGGAGCCGCGGCTCCCCGGGGGGACGCGCGCCCGATCCTCCTCCCGCCCCGCGGTCCCCGGCGCGCAACACCCCGCCACCTCCTTCGCCTCCTCTCCCCCGGAGCGGATCACGACGCGCTCCTCCGCCGCCCGCCGCCGCTCACCTCCCGACCCGCGCGGCGCAGCCTCCGCCTCCGATCAGCGCTGACAAGTGGCTCCCGGTGCCTGTGCACTGTCCCCTCTCAGGCCGGCGGGGAACTTCCGTCTCCGCGCTCGCCCCGCCTCGCCCCGCCTCGCCCCGAGGCTGGCCACGCCCCTCCCGCCTGGCCACACCCCGAAGCCGGGCTGGGCGGGGCCGAGCCTAGCAGGGTTTAGAAGGCGGCTTCTCCAGGCAGGGTGCCGGGACTTGCTGGGGCTGGCTGCTGCTGCCTCAAAACAATTCCCTTGTGGAGTTTCGGTGGGTGTAGTCTGGGATTTCGAATGGTACCTGGCAGAGAGCTAGGCTTCCGCTTTTCTGTTTTGTGTCTGAGCGCTTTTCAGTCTGCAGAAACTTGAATTGACCCGCAGTTGGTCTGGCTAAAATTAGAAAGGGGCTTTGGCTGAATCTCTGGCGACGCAAGTTCAGCGACTACCGCCTGGTTTCGTGAAAGACGTCTGTGTACTCTGAGAAGTGCAAACTCTGAAGTTTGCTTGTCAGCAAGGTGAAAATCGCTAACCCTAATAGGCAGAAGTTAAATCTGTCGTCGCGCTAAAAGACAGCCATAGAAAGCAGAGGCCAAAAGTGATTCAGGCACTATATCCTCGACTTCTTTTTCTAAGTTCAAATCAACAACACATTTACCTACTTCTGTAAAGTTGTTTGGTTTTGCCCAGAGAGTTTACTCACAAGCAAACATTAATAATTGTTCAGTGGATACTCCAAAAGAAACTTGCAGTTTTCCCTTACCCTTTGAATTGTCTTTTGAAATGTTAAAAAGACAAGTGTTAGTCAAGTAGTGGATCAAACAAAAATAAAACTCACAGAAGTCCATGATTCTTTAGAGGTGCAAGCAAAATTCTAGAATGGGACCGAAGCTAAATAAGTAGAAGCCACTGGCCACAGGTGGCTATAACCATTTGAAATGTGGCTACTGGGATTTTTAGAGTTTGAGTTTAAATCATCTTGAAAATGTTTTATATTATTCTAATGATTCTAAATTTACAAACATGTAGGATACTATTTCCATTATTATATAACTTTCAGTAGGATGACATTTCACTATACTGTTGAACATTTAATGACTAACTTGACACATATGTACTGGGATTTTAAATCTTTTTAAATTTAAAAATATGTATGTTGATTACATACTGAAATTATATCATCTGTTTGTTTAAAACATTAAAATTAATTTTATCTTTTAATGTATATACTAGATATTTTATTATGAGTGTTACTCGCCTACTTTTGTTGGAAGATTTTTCCAGTGGGAGATTTGACTACTGTGTTTTACCATTCAGAGTTCTTTAATATATATTATGTTTCACATCTCATTCAAAAGTAAAACAAATTGTTAAAATCAGTTAACATTTTACAAATACCATGCTAGGCAAAATAGAAAGTGTTACAGTTGCCTTCATAAGATGAATATCATCCTTATTTACAATTTTTAAAAACTGAAGTTGCAACAGATTATATAATGTGATAGACCCACTTGTAACAAGTCAGTCACTAGTGTTACCGTGTAAGAGTTCATCTCTTCACGCCCTCACCTGTTTGTGGCTGACAGAGCAAAGTTGAGCCTAGATCAAAGAAATCTCATTAGCGTGACAAGCAGTATCAGGAGAGAATAAGCATCTTGAGATGATGAAGGAATAGCTGAGAGTAAATAGTGTCCCAAATGTAACCGGAATTTTAGCCCTTATTGCAAAGTTGACCCTGAACCTCCTCCCCCACTCCCACTGCAGTCCAAAGCCTCTGGTATAAAATGAGCATGTTATGCATAAATTGATATTTATCCAGTTGCTCTCCTGGAAAGCCACTTTTTTCTGAGTTTCATCCACACAGAATCTTTGCATGTGGCTCTGAAAAAAGTCTTCCTTTTAAACAAACAGTACCTGTCACATTTCCAAGGAATTATTAAACTATGATGTTCCAAAGTTATTTCCCTATCTGTGTATGCCTCAAAGACATAGAGGACTTGTGTGGCATCTATGAGGTCCTAGTTCTATCCTCAACATCACTACTATCACCAACACATCCACTGCCGCCACCACCACCACCACCACCACCATCACCTCCACCACCACCATCACCACCACCACCACCACCACCACCACCACCTTCACCATCACCATCACCACCATCACCATCACCATCACCACCACCACCACCACCACCACCACCACCACCACCACCATCACCACCACTATCACCACCACCATCACCAGCATCAGAACCAGCACCAGCACCACTCACCACCAATACCATCACTACCACCAACACCACNCACCACCACCACCACCACCACCACCACCACCACCACCACCATCACCACCACTATCACCTTTACCACCATCACTTCTACCACCACCACCCCCAGCACCAATAACACCACCCCCCTAAAAATAAAAAACTACTTCCCTAGAAATGTTTTTGGATCCCAGTTAACTGTATTCAGTGACTAGATGAGGAGTGCTTATCTGTTACTTCATCTGGAAGGGAATCATAAATAACTGTGAGGTTATCAAGTGATTCCACAGTATTGCTTGATACTAACTATATTACTTTATTGGTTCCGGAATGCCTTCCAATATCAAAGTTCTTAGATGCTAACATTAATTGTGTTAAATGCTGTGCAGTTTGCATATATGTATATAGTTCTGGTACACAGGGTGAACAGCTATTATGTCCACATCATAGAGAAAGTGACAAGAAATAAAGTCTGTGTATATTCTGTATAGTCCTGATATCTTTTCTAACAGTATACATCTGTGCTTAGTTGAATCCTCTGATTCAAAACTCCAGCTACAGAGGGTGGCCCATATATACAAAACATGCTTGGCATCAAGTAGGTGGTAAATGATAGCTATATAAAACTTCCCTAATTAAGTGATTAGATTGCTGAATCATAAAAGACAAGTGGAGAACTTCAGCACCCGCTATGCATGCACTGTGTTTATGGTTCTTTATGTACAAGCATCTTATTTAATTCTTTCAACCATGTATTTTTCAGAGATGGAAACAGACACTTGAAGGGCATGATTAAACATAATGGTAGCTATGGGGCTGGAGGGATGGCTCAGCAGTTAAGAGCACTGGTTGCTTCTCCAAAAGACTGGAGTTTAATCCCCATAACTTACATGGTATCTCACAAGCATCTGTAATTTCAGTTCCAAGGGATCTAATACCCTCTTCTGGCCATGAGGGCACAGGGTATTCATATGGTAAATAGACTTACATGCAGGTAGAACACAATGCTCTCTCACCAAGAGCCATAGACTATCTAACAAGACAAGGCATGAGAATCCTTTTTTGAGGGTCAGGGTTTCCAGGAGATTCCCAAAACATTCTAGGTTGCATTTGGTTGCTCACAGAAGCACAAGGTAAGTCCTTATTGCTGAAGACACCATGCATTTCTGACACAGGACCCAGAGGACCTGAGCTAGATCTGGTCTCAAAGCTTCCTCCCTGAGGACTAGTTTTCGTGTTACCAAGTAGCTCCACATGAGAAATTCCAAAGGAGGGAAACAACCAACAGCCCTGCCCAACTATGAGGCCAATGAACCTTAAATGAATGTCTTGATACCCTTAAGGTTACAATAGGGGCACACACACCTTGGTACCCAACCGCTCTCTAATTCTACTAAAGACCCATCCAACAAGAGGGAAATTCACCTGGTACTGGAAACCAAGCCAACTACCCAAGGCTAATGAAGTCATGAATCTTAGAGGAAAGCCTACAACTTTCATTTTACTAAAACAGCATAGTCCCTAACTACATTCTAAATATTATTCCTTATATCCACAAATAAGTATTTCTCACCCCTAACAAGGAAAATTCCCTTTGCAACAGAAAGAGGCCATTACAGAAAACCACAACAGATCAAAACACAGAGTTAAGGATCCCAATCCCAACCGATACATCTATAATATAACTCCTGGACCCTGAGACTCGGGGAACATTGGAGAAGGAGAAGGGAGCAGAAGATTATAAGAGCCAGAAGAACTGATGTTTACTGTGAGACTGTGTCTCCTCGAAATGCCAGAAAAGCTGCACCATGAAGTCTCACCAACATGGCTGCCTAAGCATAACCTAAGCAAGGATGGCAGCAATAGACTTGTTAGCATGGAAGTGGAAAAGTACTTGGGGCTCCACAACCTTAGACAAAGAAGTACTGGCAACTAAGGAATACTCAGAGCAGGAGAACTAGCCTTCCCCAGGGAAGAGAAACCCAATGATTATCCAATAACCACAGTCAGCTCTGAAAACATATACATACAAGTAACATTGTACAGACTGAGCATGTTATATTTATATATTTAGAAATAATATTAGACACAAACGTATATTTGTATATACATAACAATAATGTCTTAATTTGGGTTTCTATTGTTGTGAAGACACACCATAACCATGATGACTCTTATAAAGGAAGGTATTTAATTGTGGCTGGCTTACAGTTTCAGAAGTTTTGTCCATTATTTTCATGATGTCATGCAGGCAGACATGGTGCTGGAGAAGAAGCTGAGAGTTCTACATCTTAATTTGCAGACAACAGAAGCAACTGTGTCGCTGGTTGGAGCTAGAGCATATGAAATCTCCAAGTCCACCTCCACCACAGTGACAAACTTTCTCTAACAAAGTTACACCTACTGCAATAAAGCCACAACTCCTAATAGTGCCACTCCCTATGGGGGTCATTTTCTTTTTTTCAAACCACCACAAATAATGAAAGTAAAAGAAACCATGAATCTGAATGAGACCAAGGTTTGGCAAGTGGGAAGGTTTAGAGGGAGGAAAAGTAAGGAGGAAATGATGTAGGAATATTACAATCTCAAAAAAAAATAATTTAAAAAAAGATACAAAGTTTGGAAGGGGTAAGGAAAGGAAGAGTGAGGGGAAGGAATAGAGGGTCAATAGGATCAAAATACATTGTATGCATTATGAGATTCTCAAAATATAAAAAATATATGTATCTTAAAAATACTCTCATACATGTGAAAAATAAAGTAATAAAAGTATTTTTAATTTAATGACAAATAACTGTGATATAAGTAAGCCATTCTTCTCATAAGAACACACTTGCTGTTGATAAATGAAGTAAACTACCTAACTTAAAAATGAGAAAAAGAAGAAAAGGTATAGAAACTAACATCAGAGGTCATACATGTACAAATTATACAAATGTTCAGTTATTTGTATATGTCGGAGAATGAACTTCCTGAACCACATCCAAAGAACAGATGCCTTGACTTGCCTTATTGTGAACTGCCATTGACCCATCTGACTCCCCTCGTCCATCTTCTTTATGCCCAGCGTTTATAAAATGGTTGGTCATGATTTGAAGGACAGTCTTTGACTTGGCACTAGCAGGAAGAGAAGTAAACCATTGGGAAACAAAATCAGCAGCCTTGGACTTGTTAACTCCCACAGGCAAAACAATGAGGCACTGACCAAAGAAGAAACCATATTCCCAACTCCATCGAAACCAGCTGGAAGAGAAGAAGGGAGTGGGGATCAAAAGATTATCCAACTTGGCTGAAGCATTTGCAGACTATTCCATCTAAATATAGTATTTACCTACATGTACAAATGTTTGCTTTAGCATTTTATTATCCAATATATGACTCAGAACCTCTGCAGTCCTTCAAAAATAACAGAAACTTTTAATTGCAAGATGACGTGGCCATGATGAGCTTTTAGAAACCACCAGTCTTTTAAAGCTTTCTAATTGCTCTATGTCAATTTTTCTTCTAAGTCTTCAAAGCAATAGCAGGGTAAGACTATTTAACAGTTAAAATCTAGGACAGAATAGCAGAGTTACCTAGTCTCACACTTTAATATTCAGCATTGAGGAGAAACAGAAAAGACTGTGTTATTCTAAAGGGAATTAAAGGCACTCCGAGGAACCATGGAAGAAGAAGGGACTCCAAGGAACTAGGCTAGGTATGGAGAGAACAGAAGGAAAATGGGATGCGAAACAGAAAAAAAAGAATGAGAGTGAATATAAAACCAGATCATCTAGGCAACTGAGGAAATATACAACTGAGTAAGAAGGAAGGGTTTAAATTAGCTTCAGGGATTCAAGTCTCTCCTTTGGAAGTGATATTAATAATTGCTACCAAAGGAAAAGGAATACTCTCGAAGAGACAATGTATCCTGCTGACAGTTTCTAGTGAACAAAAAGACTGGGTTGATAAATAAGCTGTGACAGAGAATTGAGAATGGAAAAAAGTGCAGAGGAGCCCTGTGTGTGCGATTGTGGTAGAGGAAAATTTCTCATATGGTCCCTGTTTTCCTCGGTGAACCCATTGAGTTGTCGCACAGTGGCTGAGAGGTTCCAAACCATGAGTGATTTCGGAGGTAATGTGTGGGTAGTAATTGAAAAGACTTGGCAGAAGAAGATGTTTGAGGAGGAAGTCAAGAAAAGAAAAAAAAAAAACATGGACCTGGAGCAGACCTTACTAATTGGTTGTGGCAAAAAAAATTAATCTGCTGACTCATTAAACAGTCTTTCTTAGATTTATGTGCAGTGGGTTTTGAATGTCACACCTTTCCACACATTTCTCCATCAAGGGCAGAGTTATAAGGACATAATTAACAAGCTCATGGACAAATGAGGTCTTAAGTAGTATTTTGGATTAGAAATATCCTTGGGGAAACATAATCTTACCATACTTTATTTACAGTGAAACCTCACCATCCAAAAAAATAGTACCTCTGCTAAAGGTGTTTAGAATCCCTTAATATATGTGGGGAAAGCAAGAGAACTGTTGTTTTTATTGGAAGGTAGGCACAGTGGAAAGCATTAAGGTATGCCATTCTTTGCCAAACCTAAAGGATGGAGTGCTGAAAGTTATCTAATAATTAATTAAAACTATGGTTCAAGAATCCGGCTGCAGCCTGCCTGCAGATGCTTCTCCTGGCTCCTCACACCCATTTTCTGAACAATACACACCTTGATGCACACCCACGGTGCCACCAGATCTCTTCGGCCACCATCTCAGCCCTTCCTTGGACCCATATCCATTCCTTTGTATCACCCACAGGCTCGCAAAACCACTCTCTAATGGGGACCCTCGATAGCCTCATAGGCTGGGAATCAGTAGGTGCCCTTATTGTCTTTCCTATACTCCACTCCAGTCTGTTAGTTCTGCTGCAGCCTAGCTACAGGATCCTCTTCTCCCACCCTTCTCCTTCCTCGGGACTGTGCCTCCTGGTGTGAACCAAGGAACCCCTAGTTCTTTCCCACTGCCCCATCAAGCCTTTCCTTCTGATCCATTTGATTCTTTTGTGTAACTGCCAACCAACAGATGCACTTCCCACAAGAGACTCTACAGGCACCACACTTGGTAAGGATCCAGAATGGCTAAGAGCAACCAAAAAATGTAATACCCAGTCAACAAGGATGAGACCAGATATCTACACCAAGAAACACTTCAGACATCATAGCTCCAGCTGCCTGGGTCTCAGTGCAAAACAAAATCATTAACAGCCAAGACAATATGCCTCACCAAGAAGTCAGCAATACTATTGCAACAGGCCTGAGAAAAACAATTTAGCTGAAGCATGAGACAAGGACTTCAAAATAGCAATTATAAATATATTCAAAGACCTTTAAGAGATTATAATAAATGACTTCATTAAGACCATGAAAATACAAACAGCTTGAATAAAACCATGAAGACATTTCCTGACTTGAGAGTAGAATTTAACAAAGAAATAGAATCACTAAGAACATTGAAATTTAAAAAAAAAAATTAGAAAAGAAAAACTTAGAATGTCAAACAAAAAACCCAAGAAATAAGCCTCACCAACAAATTACAAAGCATGGAAGAGAGAATTTCAGGTCTTGAAAATAAGGTAGGAGAAATGTATAGCTCAGTCAAAGAAAATGTAAAATATAAAAAATCCAGGCACAAAAAACAAGAAAGCTGGAACACTATGAAAATACCAAATCTATAAAATATAGAGATAGAGGAAGGAGAAAAAACCCAAGTCAAAGATACAGAAAATATTTTAAATAAAATCATTGAAGAAAATTTTCCCAATCTAAAGAAGATGTCTATCAAAGTACAAAAAGCATACAGAACTCCAAATAGACAGGACAAGGAAAGAAATTCCCCAGGATGCATAATAATCAAAACAAAACATATACAGAACAAGGAAAGGATAGTGAAACCTGTAAGAGAAAGACACAAAGTGAAATATAAAAGCAGCTTCAAAAACATGAATTTCAGTAGAGACTCTGAAATCCAGAAGGAACTGGGCAGTTGTTCTGAAAGCTCTAAGGACCACCCAGACTACTATCCCCAGCAAAATTATCAATTATAATCAGTGAAGAAAAACATCTGTGGATAAAAACAAACAAGCAATTTCTATCTAAATTTGAACCTTTTCATTAATTAAATTTGAGCCTTTTCAAACTGAATGAAAATGAAAACACAACATACCTAAAATAGGATTCAAACAAAGGCATTTCTAAGAGGCACATTCATAGGACCAAGTCTATGTACAAAAAGGGAGAGATTTCATATTAGTAACTTAATGACACACCAGTCAGGTCTAGAAAAATAAGAGGAAATGGCATCCGAAAAGAGTAAACAGAAAGAAATAATCGGACTCTGGAAAGAAATCAATGAAACATAAACAAAAAGTACCAAGAATCAATGAAATGAAGAGTTAGTGCTTTGAGAAAATCAACAAACATTTCAAACACTTGGCCACACTAAGCAAAATATATGCAAAGAAGCTCTAATTTAATAAAATTAGAGATAACAAGGGACATTACAACAGACACTGAGAAAATTCAGAAAATTATAAGAACACACTTTTAATTTTTTTTATTCTACTAAAATAAAAAAACCTAAAAGAAATGGGTAAATTTCTGGGTAAATACAACCTACCAAAGTTAAATCAAGACAAAACAAAGAATTTAAATAGACCCACAGCTCCTAGTGAAATAGAAGTGGTAATTAATAATCTCCCAGCCAAAACAATCACAGAGCCAGATGGATTCAGTACAGAATTCTGCCAGACCTTCAAAGAAGAATTAATTCCAATATTCCTCAAATTATTTCACAAAATAGAAACAGAAGGAACATTACCAAATTCTTTTCACAAAGCCCGATATTAAAACCATACAGAGACCCAACAGAGAAAGTTACAAACCAATATCCCTTATGAAAATAGATACAAAAATTCTTAATAAAATACTTGCAAGTTAGAGCTAAGAAATATCAGGATGACTTAATTCCAGAGATGTAGGACTGTTAAACATATATAAATTGATTCATGTAATCCACAATACAAACAGTTTAAAGACATGATCATCTCATTGAATGCAAAAAAAAAAAAAAGCCAATATTCCCTCATGATAAACATCCCTGGGCGGCTAGGGATGCAAAAGCATACTTCAACATAATAAAAGTAGTTTACAGCAACCTAATGGCCAACAGCAACCTAAAAGGAAAATAAATCAGAAACAAGCTAAGGACATCTGATGTGGGCTTCCCCTCTGTATGCTGTGAATATCATTGGTTAATAAAGAAGCTGCTTTGGGCCTGTTGCAGCACAGAATAAAGCAAGGCAGAGATTCCAATCAGATACAGGAGGAGAAAATAAGTGGAGTCAGAAAGACACCATGTAACTGCCAAAGGAGAAAGATGCTCATGGGAGTCCACTGGAACATTTTCAGTAGTCCATGACTTCCTGGTAATGCACAGATTAATAGAAATGGTTTAATTTATGATATAAGAGCTAGCTAGCTAGTGATTGTCCAAGCAGTGTTTTAATTAATACAATTTCTGTGTGATTGTTTTGGGTCTGGGCAGCTGGGAATGAACAAGCAGCCTCTATCTACAGATATCCACTCTCAATACCTACTCAATATAGTACTTGAAGTCTTAGCTAGAGCAATAAACAACTAAAGGAGATCAAGAAGATACAAATAGAAAACAAAAAAGTCAAAGTATCTATATTTGTAATCCTATAATGTATACAGAAAACAGCCTAAAAACTCCACCAAGAAACTTCTGATAAACACTTCTAGGGAAATAGTATGATATAAAATTAACACACACACAAATGTGTAGCCCTCCTATACACAAAGGACAAACAAGCTGAGAAATCTTACCAAGAACCTGTGGCTAGAGAGGCCATAAGCACTAGCTAAGGACTTACTACTATAATTTTGGTAAACTGGTATGGTGTCCAACTGCTTTCTAAATACTATCCTTACATCTGTAGATGAGTCCAGCTCTCATCTCTCCTCAGAGAAGCTTCTTTTTGTGGTGGACGGAGGTTAACACAGAGACCCATAAACAATCGAGGCATGGGGAATGAGTGACTGAGAAGTGAACACCCCAAGGAAGTATCTACATTCTTCAATCCCCCAGGGCTCAAGGAACAATGTGGAATCTATTGTAACATGGTGTTACAATAGATATGCCTGCCATGGAACAGTGTCTTCTGGACATTACTGACAGTTGCACTGGTGAACCTTCAGTACCTCTGGTTGACCACAAAAGACCTGCACAAGGTCTACCTTGTCAATATTCTACTATGGAATAGGTGAGTAGGCTTACAAGGCACTACACCTAGTTGAGAAGCTATGGACAGTCTATGGCTCCTGGAGGAGAAAAAGTGGGTTTTCAGGAGTAAATTCTGGTTGTTCAGGTTGTGAACAGACTTATACCCATGTGCAATGCAGTCAACTCTAGTTGGACTCAGGTTTTTTTGTTTTGATGGCAGGGGGAGAGACAGTCAGAGAGAAAGAGAGGTAGAGAGACAGAGGGATAGAATTTCTGGTGGCTATAGAAAGAGAGACCCAGCTGAAGTTGGAGGGAGGAAATAAGTGATGGGTTTGATTAAAATAAAATGCACTAATTGGCATTGTAAGAAAATTTCTAGTTTTTTTTTTTTATCAAGAGAGCGGAAACATCTCCTAGGAAAATTTAAATCCTCTGCCACAGATATTTCAAAATCATTGGCAAAGGCAGACAAGAATCAATCCCACCTAGAAAAGAAACGAGTTGATTCTTTACAACTTGAACCAGAGTGTCGACAGTTAGACACAGATCCAAATATAGTGCCTTCTGGCAAAGGAATACACAGAGCCGGAGGCAGAGTAGACACCTGATACCACTGCCCATGTAACTGGAGCTAAAGTTTTCCTTGTTGTGGAGACAGATACAAGAAGAACCCAGGCAGAGAACAAACCACATTGCCTCTACTGTGGGAATTTCTTTGAAAATGTCATTTAAATCTTCTGGTGTATCTTTTTGTTTGATTTTTGTTCTTGTTTTAATTTATTGTTATGGACTTGCCAAATATGTACAGAATAGAAAGAATGCTATAATAAACTCCAATGTATCCATTATCTAGAACCACTAATTACTCATTGATGCATCAAAAAAATTTTGTATATAACTTTAGTTAAATAAAACATTATTCCTGACAAGATCTCACAGGTTGCTTCATATGCTACATAAAATAGTAAGAGGGTTTTAGTTCATTAATGTTGTGTTTAAAATTTGGTAATGAGAGGACTTAACAGGTTCTTTTCAGATTTAAATTCCCAGGGCAAGTACATGTGAGGGGGTGAGAGATGTTCTTTAATTAAAACTAAGTATGTTCAGAGACTCACTTTTATTAGTCCAATTATATAATTGAAAGGTATGCCAAGACCCATTCATGCTAGGAAACAATCTTGCTAGAAGGTGATAAAAGCCTAGAACATCTCTCTGTTAATTCACATTAGAAAGATGTTTATAAGGCATTCTTCAGTCTTTCAGCTACCTTACATGAAGAAAACTGTAAGAGGAAAATACAATTTGATAAGAACATTGCTGACATATGGATTGAAATTAAGAGAGAGGCAAGCATTTCAGGAAGTCTTATGTTGTTAAGGCAAGAGATAGACTCTTCCCATGGTTGGTAGCTGTTGTAAGGGATGGACTCTTCCCATAGATGTCAGCTGTTATAAGGGATGGACTCTTCCCATGGGTGATGATAGCTGTTGTGAGGGATGGAGTCTTCCCACGGATGGTAGCTGTTGTAAGAGATAGACTCTTCCCATGGGTGGTAACTGTTGTAAGGGATGGACTCTTCCCATGGATGGTAGCTGTTGTGAGAGATGGGAGTTTTCCCATGGATGGTAGCTGTTGTAGGGGATGGACTCTTCCCATGGGTGTTCACTTCTGTAAGGAATGTAGGATAGTCATAACACCTTTTCCCATCCCAGGGCTTGACAGCCTCTAACAGCTGAGTTTCAAATCTTCATTTTCAACTTGTCTGGTTTCTGTTTTTTTTCTGTTACTGAAACACAGAGGCATGCTACTGCTATGACTACAGCTTATCTATGGGAATGCCATTTTATATTAAAGTCCTCTATGTTGAGTGACACTCCAAGGCACATTGCTGAACTTCAGGAAGAAACCTGATCCACTATGACTGACCTCTGACTATACAACCTACCGCCTTCCTATCATTTGCCATTTAGAGTTGAATGCTGGAAAGCATAATCTCAGAAATTTCCAACTTCTGTGGATGTCAGCGAAAGAACTCTAGCCTATTTTCTTCTTTTCCCAATGTGCTTAAAGAGAAAAGAGCTGGGGAAATGACTCGGGGTTGAAGCACCGGCTGTGCCAGTGAGAGCATGTGACTATATATCCCCAGAACCCACAAAAACTCTTATTCATCTTCAATCCCAGCTCTCCTACAGCAAAATGGAAGGTGAAGACAGGGCTATCTCTGGAAGCTCGTGAGCCAACTGCCTTGCATACTTGGTGATAAAGACACTCACTTGTGGGGGAAGGCAAAGATAAGCACCTGAGATTGTCTGCCTACTTCCATGTGTGTTATTGTATATGCTCTCCAGAACTCACACAGACAAACCACATGCACGCGCGTGCGCGCACACACACACACACACAAACACACACACCACATTACATGGCAATTAAGAAGACAAAGGAGGACAGAATAGTAACCCTATCTCTATGAGAACTTATCAAGGAGTCAAGGCTCATGCATGGTTCTCAAGCTGAACAACATTAAAAAAAAAGGCGTTGTCTTTCTGTTCATTTAATGATTTTGTTAATATTTATCTGTAAAATTATTAGAATGGATATTCTCTTCAGGTATGCACATGATATCAATCTAAATTGCTATGCTAACCCTCTTTACAAGCATCTTGAAACTGGAAAGGTTTTGAGACAGTCCATGAAGATCAAGAATTCACCATCCTCCTCCCTTATCCTCCGGCACCGTCACACTTGGAGAATATGGCAACAATTTCAAGAGGGTTTGGATTATCTGAATTTCTTTTTGATTAGCTCTCTCGCATACAAATCAGCAGAGGACTCACAAAGAAGATGTAGTCTGCCATCACAGCCAGACAACTTATAACTTCTTTCATTGTCCTGAGTGGCTTCCTCCCCAAGCCAGCCCTTGCTAATCCTTTAGAATTCGTCCTGACCAACCACGCCATCATAGAGAAAACAAGATTGTTAGTGTTGTGGCTGAATCGCCCACAACAAAAGACAACTTGTCAAGGAAACAAAACACACAAACCCACTCTAAGCTTTGTGTGATATAGTCTTCAAAAATGGTGAAGAAATAGTGAGGTCTGTGTGGTTTGAAGTTGACAAGCAGATGATTGGGAAAAAGTTGTATTGGGAAAAACTGATCTGCTTGTAAGAAGCTGAGAGGAACTTAGCAAGAATCATAACCCTAGGTTATGTTTTAGAGAAGCTGCCTCTCATCAGAGTATTCCTGCTTCCCAGGAAGTCAAAATTCTTTTGTGACCCCTATTCCTGTGGGATATGGAGACATAAATTTTCATTTCTTCTGTTTTCTAAAATGCCATGGTATCATATTTTGGGGTAAGAGGTCTAACATTCCATTAATTTCAGTTGATGCAAATTCTTTTTTTTCTTTTTTATTGTTTTTATTGAGATACACATTTTCCCACTCCCCTTTCTTCCTCCCATCTCCCAAACAAAAGAAAAACATTGAGAAAGAGGAGAAACCTCTCCTCTATAGGTTGCTGACACAATTGGTTGTGATGCTTGCCAAAAGGGGATTTTTCTCCTTCACCACGGTGACTGGCAAGAGAACCATATAGTACCTAGGCAGTGTGGATGCTAAGAAATTTTCTTGTGATAGCATGTTTGTACTAGTAATAACTCTGAAAGGATCACAGTTTAATATCATACATACAAATAAAATGTTGGATGTAAGTATTCTGGTCAGAATTAATTCTCTTTTTAGTTTTTAAATGTAAAGAAATCCTACAGCTAATCCTGTGAAATCTAAATCAAACGTTTTTGTTCACAGGCATTTACCTGTATTTGTTTTCTTGTCTATGCAATTACAACTATTACAGATAATCTCTTTGCAGTGCCTATACAGAATGGCATAAAAGTATCTTACTGTATCAAGAGTTATATTGAGCTCAGAGTGGCTTATACATTGAACATAAATATAATTCTTATTAATCTCCATACTTTTAGATTAGTATTATTATTGGGTTTTTTTGCTTTGATTGTTTATTAAGGCTTTTATTGAATGATCATACTCTTGTGGGGTAAAGCAATCAATCAAGAGAGGAAAATAGGTTAAGCAGGAAAAGAAAGCAGTAGAGAAGGAAAAAGAGGAGAGGAGGAGTGAGCAGAGTAAGGGGATATCTAGCTTGCTGACAAAAAAAAAACAAACTGGAGAAAATGACATTCTGAGAAAACAGAAATGGGTTTCAGAGCAACTTGATTATTGCCTGTGAGAGGTCCACCAGAATCACCGAGGAGGTGAAACTTCTCGTGTAGCTTGAAGCCCCCGATTCTCATCTTCTCTTTCTCTCAAGTTCGTTATGCTCCAATTTAATTATTCATTATCAGGAACTGCTAGGGTCTTTTCTTCCTTTCCTTTCAATCTTAAGGTAATAAGATCCCCCCTTCCCCAAAGAGGTCCTTAAGCTGTAAGGAAGAGCTGTGTGATGCTGACGCGAAAGAAGAAGAGGTCTGAGGAACCCTCTGTCGCGAACACATGCTGTCCTCGCTTGAGCTGGTAGCCCTGTGTTAAGCTTCTGTGACCTAAGTAAGTAATACCCCCTTTAATAAAATGCCTCCCTCATGGCTTCGCAGGAGAAGATCAGCAGTCAGAAATAGAACCCAGACCTCCTGACGTCAGTGTTCTTTCCATGCTGCAGGGATGTCCAAAAATACAAACATGTAAAGAAACTATCCAAAGGAAACAAAGCTGAATACATCTCCATGTAAACAGGTACAGGGCCTCGACTTTGTAAGCTACGTGTTTAAAATTCTATAGCCCACAATTTTAATATTGTCCACTAAATAAAGTTTTTCCTATGTTGATTCTGAGTATAACAATTTGATATCTACAGTAATGGTTTCAGACTGTGGAGACAATGGAAAATAATCTATCATTTTTAAATAATAGTATCTTCAGTGGAAATGCGGTCTTTTGTTACTTCACTATATTGCCCCTAGCAGTAAGCAAGCACTAAGCAACACGATACATATTCATTAAATATTTATTTAACAAGCAAATGTTTCATTGTAATTGCATCTGGTTTTTGCATACTTGGCTTAAGAAAAATAGCAAATAATAAAGACCCCGCCCCCCTTTTCAAAACTGTGAACAGATGTTCAAGATAGGAGGCAGAGTTGTTTCACATGTCTTTTTTCTAAACCATTTTTAATTTATTCTTTGTCAATTTCATAACATACACAATGTCTGTTGAGCATATCTATCCCAACCCCCAACTCCCTTTCCCCATTCCTCCTGACAGCCCCCACACGCATACATGTGCCCTCCCACCTGCATGCCCTCTCTTTCTTTGAAAACAACCTGTTGAGTCCTATTAACCCTGTCTGCAAGTACATGGACAACCACCAATGGCCACACCCCTGGAGCAAAATGGCTGCCGCTCCAAAAGAAGCTATGAATTGCCAGTAACTCCTAAACTGTGATGGAGCCACGTGAGTCCCTCCCCATTCCCAGGTGGAATTATTGGCAGGCTTGATCTTGTGCCTGTCTGACAGACAGCTGCTGAGAGTTCATGAGGGCAAGAGTCGTGTCATGCCCGGAAGAAAGCATTTCTCAGCAGAAGAATGCAGGAGCTAGAAGACGGGAAGAGTGCTGACCACTGCAGGAGTTAACATAGATGTCTCATTGAGGGCCAAGCACTCGACAGTCACTAATTCTCAGAGTTTTGACCATTTGTGAGTCTCTGCAGTGACTGCTGGCCCACCGCCAAAAGAAGCGACTCCAGCCAAAGTCGAGAGTGGTATGAACATAGGGATATACATGTAACTATTTAGAAGGCTGTGTGACTACACGTCCTCAGCGAAACAACAGTAGTAGGTTCCCCTACAGACTTCTCTGACCTTGGGCTTGGGTCACAAAACCAGACATGAATTCCCTTTGGTGGAGCAGGTCTCAGATCTAATCAGAAAGTAGTTGATTATCCCCATAATTATATTGTCACTATTGTGTAGTATAGCATGCCGCCGTGTCTACTGCCAGGTAAATCCATTAATGACTGCCTTCTCCCAGTGACCTGCTTAGCACTTTGAAAGCTAGCCAGCAGGGAAGACGTTTCCAGGCCAGCTCCACCGCTCTCCATGCCCTGCAACCAAAGCGTGCTGTGTCTTCAGCAAGAGGGTCTTACCATCTAGTTATGGCGGGCAATTAAGAGCAATAGCAATGGCAGTGTTTGCGGGGAGGGCTCTGGGGTACATTTGTATTCTGCAATAACTCTATGAAGAAGCTACAATTTTTATTTACACTTACAGATGAGGCCACCAAAGTTTATTTTTCAAGGAGTAATTTTTCTGCCTTTCACACTAGGGAAGAGGTGGGGGAAGGAACCACCATATTTTCTAGCGAATGTCCAGCATCAGATTCTCCCACATTGGATCCTGTGTATAAGATCTCAACCACACCGCATTGGCATTTATGCCTGCTGATAAAAGTCAATGTTTTCAAGCTCTTATTTCCATACGGCACTGGCTGTTGATTGAAATAAAACAGTACTTTGGTTTTGTTCTTTTTCGTGTGTGTGTGTGTGTGTGTGTGTGTGTGTATGAGAGAGAGACAGAGACAGAGAGAGACACAGAGAGAGAAGCAGAGAGACAGAGAGAGTTAAGTATGCATGCAAGTGTGTGTGCAGGCATGCATATCCAAGTATGTATGTGGGGAGGCCAGAGGAAGACACTGTGCGTTTTCTCTCTTGTTCTCTGTCTTACTGCCCTGTAACAAGGTCTGACTATGAACCAGAAGTTTGTCATTTCAGTTAGACTGGCTGGCCAGTGAGCTCTCCAGATCTGACTGCCTTGTTCTCAATGCTGGGGTTATCAGCACGTGCAGCCAAGACCACTGGTGTCTTCATTTCTGTGGGCTCAAAAAGAGAAATGATATTTCTGTTGTTTGTTTTTCCTTATGGTACCAATGAGGGTAAAGTAATAAAATGGAGTGTGGTATTACGGACAGCAATGAGGAGTTCAGAAAGCATCATGTAATTTTCCATAATAACATATCTAATGCACCCCTGTCTGCCATGTCAGTTTGTACTTTGAATTCTTGGAAAAAGGATCCCCAGTGTGTGTGTGTGTGTGTGTGTGTGTGCATGCGTGCGTGCGAGTGTGTGTGTGCATGTGTGTATAACCGCGTGCTCATATTCACGCTGCGTGCTGGTAATTAAACACAGAGCCTCACACATGCTAAGCATATGCTCTACCACTGAGCCAAATCCCCAGCCCCCTAATGCTGTAATGCAAAACAGTGTGTGTGTGTCAAAATTTATATTTCTTCTGTTTATTTTGAAGTGAATTTAATTTAAAACTCTGGGGTCTTCTGTGGACATGTTATGAAGCAGTCCATGGTTTATAACTGAAGTTACTAAGAGACCATTTTACAAAGAGGCCGTTTTAAGTTCTTTCAAAATGTTTTAATTTTATTTTATGTGTATTAGCTTGTTTGCAAGTATGCATGTAAACCTTCTGCATGCCTGGTGTCCAAGAAAGTCAGAAGAGGCTTTTGAGTGCCCTGGAACTGAAGCTATGTACAGTTGTAAGTTATATGTGAGTACTGGGAATAAAAAGGATCTTCTGAAAGAGCAGCCAGTGCTCTTAACTGCTGAGCCTTCTTTCCAGCTCCCATCTCGTGTTCTTGGTCCTCAGTTACTATTCTCTTTGGAGGCAAAGATTTGCAGTTTCTTACCACTAAGCTTCTCCTGTTTTTAGACTCCGCATAACAAGGACATGATTGTAATGACGTGCATCATATCACCATATCTCTTAAATTAACCTACATCTGTGCCTTGACAGATGTCTCGCTGCTATCTTCTCGGCATCGAGAAGGCAAATGTAGCTGCTGAGATCCTTACTGAAACTCTCCAGGGTGTGGTGTTCTGAAGGGGTCTCGAGATTAATCCTCCTTCAGAAGAATCTGGGCTCCACAGGGCCAGGACTTTGGTCCCTGCTTTCAGTGTGCCCAAATCTTAGAAGGGGCTTGGCCACATAATGGTATTCAAATTGACTAAATTGCACTGACTAAAAATTCACACTTCCATATTGAATCATCACTGAAGGGGATCTATGTTGCCTTCTTCAGTACAATTTATTTAGACGTAAACTGAATATATTTCATTTGTATAATTTGCTGACTTTTGTCATGTGTATACACTTTAAGACACTGGCATTAGAATCAAGCTCATAGACATAGTCATAATTTCCCAATACTGAGTCCATTTGGGGTTTTCTAACAGTGAACATAAAATTAGTGTGAGATTTGCTCCAACAGTTTAAAAGCATAATTAACTACCAGCATTCCACTGTGCAGTTTATAACCATTCTAGAGCTTTACAACCTATTACCTTAGTAATCAAGACTTTATCCTAATTAGATAACTCTCGATTTCTCCTTCCCTTGACGTTTTTAAAAGTTCAGTGGCTGTTTTTAAAGCTCAGTAGTTAAAATTATAAAATTACTGATAAAATTACTATGTAATACAATTGTATTCTCATCTAAAGAAACCATTCTGATGTCCTTGAAAAAAAAATGGAGACGAATACAATCATAGATAAATTAAACTGAATTTTTCTTTTCTTTCCGAGGGATCCCTTTGTTGCTGTTATTGTTGCCTGTCTTAGAATGACAAGTGACACCCACTGTTTAAACCCTAAGTGCTGTAGAGCCCTTGAGATAAAAAGAACAAAAGAGCCTCCTTGCAGGCTGAGTGATGTGCCACACAGTAGCGGGGAGCTCTTTGTGCAAGCTTATTGGCATTTTAATATGGGATTATCATGGCTCTTTGCAAGGGCATTGCCAAAGATCCTTACCTCAGCTCTACTACTTTACTACTGACTAAGTCATTCTTACTTTTTATTCCCTTTAAAGTTATAAATAACTTTTGTTTGAGACAAAGTCTATCTATGTGGCTCTGCCTGGTTTGGAACTCCAGTTTGTAGACTGAATTAGCCCCAAATGCATGGTGATCCATTTGCTTCTGTCTCAAATGCTGGGATCAATGTATGCACCACAATTTCTGACCATAAATGAAATTTTAAAGGAAGCTCTAAGATAATGCACCTTGACTAGCATCAGGCTATATCCCAATATACTCACTAGAAATAGAAAACATTTTAAGTTGGTAATGCACTTGGTAGTATACATATAATGCATTGGACATCATAGTGTAGCAGTAGAGTAGATTTTGCAAGTGTCCCAGCTGTTCAGTCTCATGAGCAGGTTTTGGATAAAGCTGTGGCTCACTGCTGCTGAAAAATCTCATTTTACCTTTCTCTAGTCCAGGATAAAATTAAAAAAAAGTTTCTACTGAATTCATAGCACCTTCATACAATCAGTAAGTTAGGAAACTGTGAATTAAATACTCACAGACTCTCTGAATGTGGTAACAGAAGTCTGGGAATAAAGTTTTTTGTGTGCGTTTTATTTCATAGTACTTTCTAGCAAATGATAAAGATAAAAGTGATATAGCATCTAAACAAACACTACAAGCATCATTTCTAAAATAAGATAACATATGAAGTGGGGGGGGGAGTATTTATTGACTGTTGATTTGTGCTAGCTGAGGGCCAAGCTCAGTTTTGTTATAGTTTCAGCATGATCTTCCAAACATTTTCCTGGTTAAGGTGTCATTTGTACACACAGGACACTAACAGGAGAGTAAAGGACCAAACGAGTTGGACTGACTAAGTACCCTGGCATTTAACTTTTGTAAATCCTGCCAGGCTGTGGGGGCACATTCCTATAATCCCAGCACTTGGGAGGAAGGAAAAAAAAAACTGGTGAATCCTATACTTGCTTGAGTTTGGCATGAATCAGTTGTCCCATCTCCAGATATAACAGTGACATCCAGAAACACTTGGTGTTTTTTATTGGCTCTGAGGCTTGTTGGCAGCAACTGCCAAAGGTTCTCAGCAGTGCTGCTTTTGTATCCTTCTCTGACCAATTTAGACAGTTTACAGAGCCTTAGGCTTAAGGCAGAAGTTTGCAGTCAGATTTGTTGTGCTCATTCTTGCTTTCCACCTTCTTCATATATGCAGGTTTAAAATTACATTACTGCAAATCAAGAGGTGATTGTCAGCATCCAGGCACACTTTGGGAACCTGGCACAGTGTGTCACTCCTCTGGGCATGGCAAGAAGTACCCTGACTAGACGCAGGTACAAAGGTCACTTTAAGAGACAAGCCCTGCCTACTCCTGCTCTCTTCCCCCTGTCCTGAAGAGGCAAGCAGGTCTCTCTCTGTGTTTATTTTTCTGGGTCTCTTTCTTCCCTCCCCTTTACCCTTCTCTCGATAAACTATGCACTCAGGCTCTGTCTGCTTGGTGCATTTGTCTCCCGCCTACTGTCAGACCTCCGGCTCTCACCTGTCAAGGTCCACCTCCTGCCATTTTACAACAGTGATTTCTAAAGTTATTGGCATGTTTGAAAGTTCTATTGCTTTCCTGGTAAAAAAAAAAAAAAAAAAAAAAAGAGAGAGCCATTTTACCATGTAATACTTGCAAAGCACATCTAAATGTGTGGAGTTTCAACAATCCCATTCTTACAGATGTTTTAGACTGAAACGCTGATTTAAAAAAAAAAAAACAACTATGTACTACTTCGGAAACCATAGAGAAAACATTTTTTCCTCAACCAGCTGTCTTACTTATTCACAAGGTATCATCTGCCTTATAAATTGCAGTGTAGAGCACAGGACTGGATGGCTACAGTTGCTCAGAGAGAGGTTAATAAGGGAGTTATTGACTCCAGTATCTCATTTGCTAAAACAGAATGATGGAAAAGGCAGTTAGACGTCACCTTTCTGGGTTATGTAGTGAGTTCTTGGGGCAGTCATAGGTTGCAGGCATATTTGAGCAATGGCTGGAGTTGGGAAAAGGTCATCAACATCTAGAAGAACACAAGTAAGGTCCTAGAGAACTCAGCTCCTCCCTGCAATTTGAAAACGGCCTTTGAAGACATCCATGGCTTTGGCAGTGCTCCAGAACCTGCTGGACTGGAGTGTCCAGCTTAATATAGAATGGCATTGCTGAAGCCTGGGGAAAGCCAGGAGACTGTTCATAGCAAACACATGTGTGGTCAACACACATGAAACTTGCTTTCCTTTGGAGACACTTAGCACCATTTAAACAGGATAAATAAAATAAATGGTCTTCTAAGAACACAAACATTAATGTTGTGCTCATTGGTATTGTTTTCCCTTTACCTACTTTGGGACTCAGTTTTCAACACATAATTAATCACTCATTCTAGTGTGCTGGATTGTTGGCAGTATTTTAATTACCAGAAATGGCATTGGTTCAGTTATTTTCGATTAGTGCTTTCCTTGCTTTCTTTCCAAATGAAAACAATAGACATTTCCAGTTTTGTTTGTGCCTTGTACACAGAATCGTGGGAATATAGAAAATAAACGATAGGGAACATTTCATCAAAATATCTACTTACCATTGCTGAAAGTCATTCATTCATTCATTCATTCATTGGGTACTTTCTTGGATGTCACCAAAGAGAATCCATAATCTAAAGGAGCTAACATTTGGTGTGTCTTATGGACAAAAAAAGGATGAATAAACTCCATTCAAGTGACAACAAATGCTATACAAACTACTAAAGAAGGGTAAGGGGATCAAGATAATGATCTGTCGGGGTAATATCTGGGCAAGGGCTTTCCAAACAGCTGATATATAAACAGACAGACTACTGGGTGATATAGTAGAATGAGACGCACAAAGATCTAAGAAGAATATCTAAGCAAAGAATAAAAACATCTATCATTATGTACATGTAATGTTTTCAGCATTGCAAAGAGGTCAAGAATCACAGCAAATCAGTGGGAGAGGAACTAAGTGTGTGGTCAGAAATATAAAGACCAGCTGAGCCTAGGACTGTAGGCCCTGGGGAGTAGGGTGGGTGTCCCTGCATTGCGACAGCCATTGAGGGGTTGGTAGTAAGGATGATCATTGGGGAAGATGGCTCAGTTTTCTCTCTTCTGTATCACTGTGTTCATTCAAGTTTTTGAACTTTGTTAATGACTTCCTTGTATGGGAGACCTTCTAAATAGACTAGTAACAATGTAATAAGAATTAAGTCTTTAAATGGCCAATAAGTAACCAGATGGTAAATAAACAGCCAGAAAGAAAAGCTTAGCAGAACATTAAAGTCACTCAAGCCTTTTGTGAGCCTTAAGACAGACAGGTGCAACCTCAGCTCCTTCTAACTTTCTTTCTGGCAGGAGCTCCGACATGCTCCCTAGTTTAAAGCCTCCTTTTTATCCTAGCTACGCTTCCCTCCACTGCCCTTGTAGCATGATATGCTCTGCCTCAGACTCTAAAACCGTTCACACACATCCCTCTCTAAAGTATTTGTCATCTGTCCTTTACCCAGTGAAGCCTAAGACCAGAACCAGTTGGCCTTCATTAGATCGACGAGGTGGCCTGTTTGTTTGCGCTTTGGAGCTAGGTAGCAATTACAAGTGTTCCAGCTTGCCATATTACCTGATGCCTTCAGCATGAAGTCAGTTAGTGGACTAGCTGCAATGAATCACCCTTTCTGTTTAGGTAAGAGAGCAGCCAAAGCTGCTGGGAACATTTTAGCGGATTCCTATAGTGAACCGATTAGGCTTCTATGAATGCTTGCAATCCTGGAATTCCTGGAACAGGGCGCTGTTCTACTAGTAGATCCCATGCCTTCATGCTTTTCCAGAGAGTGACCGTATCCCCATTCTAGGATCTTATTTCAAGGGTGGCCACCAGCTCACAATGTCAACTCAATATTTGTGAAGATGTGATTTTTCAAATTATAATTTTTTTCTTTTTTGTTTTTGGCTTGTGTATTTGTACAATGTATATATAATATTCCTCTATGTGTGTGGGCATATACATGCTCTGTAGGTGTGCTGGGATTACAGACACTCTTGCTATGTGACCTGTTTTTATATGGTCCTTGGATTTGAACTTAGGTCCTCACACTTGCAGGCCATGTGTTTTTATCCACTTTTGAACATCTCCTGGAACAGGGACTTTTCTTTAGTGTCTTTATCTGGTATCGTTTTACTTTTGAAGGTAAACTTCCTTTACTTTATAATTTCAATTTGTTTGTTTGTTTGTTTGTTTGTTTAACTTGCTTGGCTTTTGTTTGCCAGGAAAATATCATTTAGTTTACTTTTATTCTTGAAATAGATTTAACAGATTTTCCCTGTGTGTCAATACGAGATCAGGGGGTTTGTTGTTGCCTTTCAGTACTTCAGAAATATTGTTCTATGATGCCGGCACTCAGGAGGCTGAGGCAGGAGCATATCATGCTACAAGGGCAGTGGAGGGAAGCGTAGCTAGGATACCTAGGCTACATCACTTTGTCTCAGACAAACAAACAAACAAAAAATTAAAATTATATTGATTCATATCATTTCCCCATTCACTGACAAGGAGTCTTGTTATTTTTAACTTTGTGTTTGCTTTTCTTTCCTCTCAAGCTGCCTTTAAGATACTTTTCTTCAGCAAAACTGTAATTGGACTTTCTTTTGACTGCTAGCTTCCAGGTAATGGCATGGAGACTTATTATTAAGTATGAAAGCTTAGCCTTACCTTAGGCTTGTTCCCAACTAGCTCTTAAAACTTAAATTAACTCATTTATATTAATCTACATCCTGCCATGTGGCTCATTATCTCTCCGCAATACCGCGTGTCCTACACCCTCTGTATCTTGCAGGCCACGAATCCTGCAAGCTTCAGATTCTTCCCCCAGTTCCTCTCTCTGCCAAGGTACCTTCTGGTTGGCACTTCTTCACAGTGCACCAAAGATTATCCCACAATGCAATGCCTTTCTTTTTTTCCCAAACACTGGGTACTTTGCACTATGTAGCCCAGGCTGACCTGTAACTCAGGATTCTTCTGCCTCAGCATCTTGAGTGCTAGGATTACAGGCATCTGCCATTCACACTTGCAACCAATTGCAGGGCTTTCTCACCGACCTATGGTCTTCAGCTCAGCACCAACCGGACACAGCAACGTATTTGTGGTGTTGACCTGTTGAATTTATTTTGCTTGGGGTTTATTGATTCTCTGTAATCTCTGGGTTTATGTTTCTTGTTAAATTTGGAACTAGTGATACAACTAGTTTCCCATGTTCCTCTTCCCATCCTAGGATTCCACTTATGTGTATGTCAGAATGCCTAATCCCAGGAGCTAGGCATGTTGGCACACCTGTAACTCATAACACTCTTCAGCGGCGAATAGAGGAAGTCAAAGGCTCATAGCCATCCCAGTCTACGCACTGGATCTGAAGCCAACCTGGGTTACATGAGACTCTTTCTTTAACACAAAGTAAAAAAACAAAACAAAACAAAACAAAACACAAACAACAACAAAGAACATAATACTGTGTTTCATGTAAGGAAATCTGTTCATGAATATAAAAAATTGCCTTTTTCATTTTGGCTAATTTCTGTAGACATGTATTTATGTTAACTCAGTGATCTTACTGTAGTGTCCAATGTGCTGCTAATTATCTAATTAATCCAGTGTACTTTCATTGTATAAACTGCACTATTAATCTAAACAATTTCTAACCTTTTTAAGTCTTCTGCATTTCTGTATCATTTATCTTTTTCATGCTATTTTGAACATGAAAGTCATATTTAAAGTGAGTCTCAGTGTTCTTAATCTCCTTGTTTCATTACCTTATCATGTCTACATCTATGTCTGTGGATAGGATATGGTCCTGATTTTTGTTTGCGTGTGTATGTGTCAGTGTGTATGTGTTCCTCTGTCTTCAAATACCATAGTGATTTTTGGCTTGTAAATCTAGTGCTGTACTTTGTTATATCCCTTTAAATAGTACAGGCTTTTAAAAAAAAAGTTAAACTGCTTAGAATTAGTTAAGCTTTCAAGCTAGCTTTAACTTTTGTAGGATGTGTCCAGAGAGACTTTTAGACTAGATCTAAGTTGTCCTAGTCTAAAAGTCTCTCTGGAGATCTCTTTCTGAGGATAGTATCCAGCGCTTGTGTGTTTAAAGGCTTGTCCACTCCAGCTGGTGAGAACACAGGATCACCAGTTCTGTGTGAATTCTTTGCTTACTGTTTGCTAAAGGCCTTTCTTTCCTAAGATGTGAAGGGTAGTCTCATCTCATACATATGCACATCAGTGTTAAGTTGGGAGCGTAGCCCCAGACCCTGGCACCCATCCCAGCCCCCCTGGCCTGGGAGTTGCTTTGGTCTGGACTCCAAATCCCAGCATGCCAGGTCCTGACCCCCTCCCTGGACCACTCCCACTGGTTATGTAAGTGTGCTCCCAGAGTAGAAACACGTGGTCTGCATGGGCTCCCTGCTTTTCTGTCTCCCTGCCATGCACCCAACCACTCGAGAGCATCATTCCTAATAAAACCATGGGCATTTTGATTTGGTTTGATTTGACCTAATTGGCTTTCTTGTGCCAGCGGAACTGCCTCTTTCTTATTATTTTTACTTAAAAATCAGAACTCAGCCAAATCCTTCTGGAGACCCCTACAGCCCTTGGCATGTTCTTCTCTCTTCAGTTGTCTCTTGTAAGAGTAAGTGCGAGTTCTGTCTTCTCAATGTGTTGTTTTTGTTGGGGAGGATCCTGCTAGCTACCTTCCCAGTGTGAAACAAAATACCTGAAACTGTCAATTTAGAAACACAGATTCACTTAGCTCTATGTCTTCAGCCCTGGAAGGAAAGGGGTACCTGTTATTCCACGGTCTTGTATAAAGTCCACCCACACCCCAGGACCTACCATTTCCCACTGACCCCCACCATGTATAAGGTCCCACCACCTTCCAATAGGACCATGCTGAGTGAGGAGTAAGCACTTAAGACATGGCCTCGGGAGAAATCTCCAGATCCAAACTATAGAATAGCATGATGGCCCTAAAGGACAGATACTCCGTAACAGAAAAGTCTCAGTTTAAATTTATTGCTCAATGCTCAGCTGTTTAATATAAAAGGCATTTTTTTCTGTGTTTTTATTCCAGCAGAAGCACACATTTTATTAATACTTTCATTTCTATAAAATAATATTTTGGTATATTTGTAATTGATGTATTTGTCATGTGAAAAAGAAAAATTACTGTAACAATGAAAACAAAAAACAAGGGCTAGGAAGATGGCGTTGGTTACTTGGTGGGGAATTAAAAGGAGAGGCAGATGTGGTTACTTGCTAAGAAAGCATGAGAACTAAGCTCAGCTCCCATAGCTCATGTAAGATCAGATTCAGACGCGTCCATCCACAATCTGAGCATTTCCAAAGTAGAAACAGAATACCAGGAAGCTTGTGGGTCAGCTACAAGAAACGCTGATGAGATGAAATGTGAACCTAAGGTCGTCATCTGACATCCACATGTATGCCATGGGCTACACATGCCTCCATTCACGCACATGAACACACACACACACACACACACATGCATGCACAAACACACAAAAACAAGTCAAAATTACATTTATGCAACTCTGAAAATTTCAAGTGTACAAACATGCACACATATGCATAGCCCTTGTGTGTACTGTTTTGAAATAGCTATTTGAGAAAAATCTCTCAGTCGACAGAGTATATATATATATATATATATATATATATATATATATATATAAACATGGACAGGGAAGGAAAGCACTAGCAAAAGTACCTTTAAAATGAGAATCAAAGACAGTGGTCAGTTAAGTATACAAAAGGGCAACAATTTTTCGCTATCAGTACTAAATCAGTTGCGTGCCTCTGCAGCTGTGGTAATTTGAGTGTAGCTTATCGGGAGTGGCACTATTAGGAGGTATGGCTTTGTTGGACTAGGTATAGCCTAGTTGGAAGAAGTGCGTCACTGTGAGAGTGGGCTTTGAGGTCTCCTATGCTCACGCTATGCTCAGTATAGATACAGTCCACTTCTTGTTGCCTGCAGATCAAGATGTAACTTAGCTCCTTCTCCAGCACCGTGTCTGCCTGCATGTCACCATGTCCTGACATGATAATGGACTAAACCTCTGAAACGGTAAGCTACCCCAGTTAAATGTTTCCTTTTGTAAGAGTTGCTATGGTCATGGTGTCTCTTCATGGTAATAGAACCCTAACTAAAACAGTAGTTCTATTCTTGATGACAGCAAGCCAGAGTCTCAAACTCAATCCCTCTTATAGATAATTCAGTATTTTAGTGCATTTTTACTCCTATAATGAAATATATATGTAAATATATATTCCTTTTATTTTTTATTAATTTTCCACACAATATACTTTTATCAAGTTTTACCCTCCCCCAAATCCCTTCTACCTCCCTAAGTAACCAACTTCATGATTTTTCTCTTTCTCAAAAACAAACAAAAACACTCACATCAAATCAAAACAAACAAAAACCAATAAAACAAAAAAAACGCACAAACAAAACAAAAAGTCCACAAAAGCCAACAAACAAACATGGAGTCCATTTTTGTGTTGGTTAACTACTCCTGGGCTTAGGGCCTGGCTGTTCTGTGGTCGATACATCCAGTGACATGCCATGGGAGAAACCAATTTTCTATTTCCCATCAGGTATCAACTGCAAACAGCTTCTTGATTGGGGTGGAACTTTGTGTCCACGTTTCCTTTTCAGTGTTGGGATTCTGTCAGTCTTGAGCCTGCAGAGGTTGGTGCATGATGCCACAGTCTCTGTGAGTTCATACGTCCTGTTGTGTCTGAACGACACTGTTTCCTTACAGTCATAACCACCTCTGACTCTTAGAATCTTTCTGCCTCTTCCACAAAGACCCCTGAGCTTTGAGGAAGGGTTTAATGAAGATATCCCATGTAAGACCGTATGCTCCAAAGTCTGTCTTTCTATACATTGTCCTGTTGTGAGTGTTTGTGTTAATTCCCACCTATTGCAAGAAGAAGCCTCTCTGATGATGGCTGATCTATGGGTATGAGCTGCATAATTTACAAATCACAGAAATGTGTCTCTTACATCTTGAAGGCTGGAAAATTCAAGACCAAAGCACCAGGAGACTCTCCTTCAGTGAGGGCTAACATCTTCTGGCATGTCCCATTTCCACACAACAGGAAGGGCAGAATGGACACCTGAACAGCCCCTGGCAGGAGGGAGCTGAATCGCTGCTTATATGAAAGCTACCTACTTCTCAGAAATCCCTATTTTGACTGTGAGCAAGGAAACAAAACAAAATCCAACTTAAAATAACTGATTTGAGAATTGCCTGGTGCTTTGGCTAATCCTGCCTCCCGGCGTGGTTCCTCCGCCCTGTGGTGCCCCCAGATAACTCAAACAGGCTGGTAATCTCTCTGCAGCACACATTCATCTGTAATGAGCCAGGACCAGGCAAAGCTATAGACTGACTGACAGGAGTCAGTGACACTGTGACTTGACACCTGATGGTGTGCTGTGTAACCAACACCCATTTTTTTCACCTGCACAATCAGCGTATTGATTCTTAACTTTCAGATTGTTGTAAGGCCTATTCACTGTACCGTACAGAGTGCTCTACTCTGTGTTTGGCCTGCTGAGAGTGAATTGTAGCAATACTGCCTTACCTCCTGTATGTTTTGTATCTGCAATCTATTTGACAGTTTTAAGTGTTCTTGTATACCTCAGATGTTCTGCCGCTGATGAACAATGGCAGTTGCAAATACTTGCATTAACTCTTCCTTCTTGAATATCTGACAGGCACCAATGGTTAATTTTATTTGAATTATTAACAGCATTTCCTATACAAATCTGTATATACCATCAACTACTATTTGTTCTTTTTTTTTTTTTTTTTTCCAGAAAGAGAGTTTTCTGTACTCTCAGTTCTATGGTTTTCCATCTGACTTCTGGCTCAATGTAGAGGAATGCCAAGCCCCCAGAGGCCCTCTAATCTTGTCAGAGTAGATAACTGGAGGGAAGCAATGTGTTCTGAGCACTGCCTGCTGGTGCTTCTAGGGGGTCTTATCTTGTGAACAGTCTATCACTCACAGCTAGTAACATTAACCTTGTAGGAAACGTGTGAAAGGCTCGACCTACACTCAAACTATGCTAATATTTCCTGCAAACTGCTTCTCCCACTGGACTCTAAATGGCCGAATCGAGTCCTTCATTTCTCCATTTTAAGATGCTTTCAGCAATCAAGCATGTCACTGTCCTGTTAAACAGGAAGTAAAACCCTGGTTTCACCCTCAGTGCTGGATCTACTCAACTGTGACGTTAGGAGCACTGTGTCCCTAGGCTAATGAACTGGTGTAACTCCTACATCTATTTCTCTGTTTCGATAGAGCTCCATACCAAACAACTCAGCTAAAACTTGAGTCGTGTTCTCCGCACACGTGCACATACGCACAGACATATAGACACACACACGTGCAACACACACACACATTTTAAAAGAATTCTGTAATGTAAAACAACCATCACCACCACCACCCCCAAAAAAAGCCTTGTCACATACATGAAATCAAACAAACTGAACAGAAATAACAGCTGATTTGAAAATGATATGCTACATAGTGTCTTCATTTTTCCCCCAAGGAAGAAAGTGAAAAGGATTAAAAAAAAAAAGTCAATAAAGAAAGATCACATCCTGGAAGCCTGTGGCATGAGAAATCAGAATATGGTAAAAATGAAAGCCTCGATTCTCTATGCTGGGGGTAGAGTTGGGGGTGTGAAACTCAAGTCCTTATGCTTGCAGAGCAAGCACCTTGCCCATGGCACCATCTGCCCAGGCCCCTTGATTCAATTCAAAAAATGCAATTATATCTAATGAGGCTCTATTTTGTAAATATTATATTAGAGGAGTAACAACATTAGGAAACCATAGACATATTAGTTTATATTCTGAGAAGTTCTATTTTTAATGTTTTGATTAAGATTCATCTAATCTTCATGTTCCAAAGAGTAATTTTTAAGAGGCCATAGAGCAAAGGAAATAGTTAGACATTTATCTAATTTAGACCTCAGAACACTAACTATGAGAGAACACATTCTTTGTCAAAACTTGTTTATCAACAAAAGGAATAAATTATCCTGAAATAGCCATATAAGGAACTAAACCACAGGCTGTTGACATTTCAGATGCTATTTCAACATGAGATTATGTATTTGATCAATTAAGTACATGAGTGAACAGCTCCCAAGAGTAAGATTTCTTGGTTGAAAATCAAGTCCCAAAGCTCATGTGGTAATCAGACCTGCAAATAAAAACTGGAAGGTATGTGGGGATGGTTGAGACTTGCTTAAGAAGGAAGCAACCGAGTACAGCTTTCTTCTTGAGCCTAAAGCAAAATCAAGTTACAGACTAATAGATTAAATGTTTCAGAGGAAGAACACATTCAAAAGTGGGAAAAACAAAAACACTTTATCCCTTAAAACGGGTTACCATTAGGCCAACAAGAAGACACACAGGTAAAGGTGTTTGCTGTCAAGGCTGACAAATTTGAGTCTGATCACTGAAACTCTGCCTTAATGAGGGCTTTTATTGTTGTGAGGAGACACCATGACCACAGCAACTCTTATAAAGGAAAACATTTAATTGGATGCCTTGCAGTTCAGAGGGTTCAGCCCATGGTCATCATGTTGGAATGTTTTAGTGTGTAAGCAGTCATGGTGCTGGTGAGGTACCTGAGAGTTCTACATCTAGTACAAGCAACAGGGAGTGGGCTGTGACACTGAGTGTGTCTTGAGTATAGATGAGACCTCAAAGCCCTCCTCCGCAGTGATACACTTCCTCCAACAAGATCACACCCACTACATCAACTACATCTCCTAGTAGTGCCACTCCCTTTGGGAGTCATTTTCTTCCAAATTACCACAGAGCACATGGTAGAAGGAGAGAATTGACTCCTGCAAGTTTTTCTTTGCTGTCCACATCTACACCATGGTGCCAGCACACACATTCTCTCCTTCTCTCTCTCCTTCTTCTGCCTCGCCCTTTTTCTCCAAATAAATACATAATGTAAAAAATAGTGACATCTGAAAACCTAAATTATTCCCACATTTTAACAAAAGGCAGCACCCCACCTTTATTCAAATATTATTTCTAGAGTGTTTGTTATGTGACTAAATTGAGATATGAATACTAATTGCTGAACTCTTACGTATTGAAGTTGATCATTTGGAAATTAAATTTCAAATCAGTTTTTATATGAATATCTAAAAACTTTCAGACTTGTAAATTATAATACAAGGTCAGGTATGTTTTTACATTTCGAAAGGATAATGGTGAAATATTCATTTTTTCCTTTGAACAGCTCAAAGGACCTTAATAAAGAACCTCCATCTCCATGGCACATGGAGATGATGTATTGTGTTCACAAGGATACTTCATAGAAATAGAACTAACTGGGTCTATTCATTGTAATGACTAGTTAATACTAGTCAACTTGACACAATCTAGAATTACTTGGTGTCTTAGGATTTCTATTGCTGTGAAGACTGCAATATCTCTTATAAAGAAAAATGTTTAATTGGGACTGGCTTACAGGTTTAGAAGCTTAGTCCATTACCATCATGACAGGAAGCATGTCAGCACACAGGCACACATGGTGTTCGAGCAGGAGCTAAGAGTTCTACATCTGGATCAGCAGGCAGCAGGAAGAGAAAGAGAGTGAGACACGGGGCGTTGCTTGAGCTTCTGAAACCTCAAAGTCTATCCCCCAGTGACACACTTCTTCCAACACTGCCATGCCCACTCTAAGAAGGCCACATCTCCTAATAGTACCACTCCCTATGTGCCTATGGGGGCCATTTTCATTCAAACCACCACACCTGGGAAGAATCTTAGTGAGTTTAGATTAGCTTGGCTTTACTGTGAGAAACTTTTTTTTTTTTTAACTGGACCAATTGAGGTGGGAAGCTCCAACCTGAATGTGAGAGCCATTTCATGCACTGGAATCTGGAGCAAATACAAAGGAGAGATCAAAGTGAACACTGGCCTGCACACATCTCTTGTTTTCTGTAGATAGTGTAACTGCAGATATAATGTTACCAGCTATCTCAAACTCCTACTTCTGTGTATATCTAAATATATCTGCAGATCTATCTATCTATCTGTCTGTCTGTCTGTCTGGAGAGAGAGAGATAGAGATGTACAATACAATACAATAGCCTTTATGTATTATAAAGGAAATTTATGGAGACTAACAGATTCCTAAGGTGCAGTGGGGCATCACAATGATGAACCCAGTAGAGCTGATGGTGTATTTCAAGTCTAGTCTGAAGCCTTGGTTTCCAGAAAGCTGGTTTGCAATTCTGGTCCAGAGGTTGGCAGCCTGGAGTACCAGTCTGGAGACAGTCAGGCCACAGGAATTTTGTTGCTAGGTGAAGGATCAGCTTTTGTTCTCATCAGGCCTTTCACAGACTGGATTAGGCCCACTCACGCTAAGGAGGTCGTCTGCTTTACTTAATCTGCCAATTTAAATGTCACTTTCAAGTAAAGTGACGAGCACCCTCACAGAATACCCAGAATAATGTCAGACTGAATATGTGGGCAGCCACTGAGTCAAGGTGGCACAGAAAATGAATGATCATAATCGTAACAAGTGCTGGTCTCACTTCTCCTTGTCTTTGCTGTCTGTTTTCACTGCCATAGCAGAGAAGTTCCGGTGCAGGCTGTGTCCAGCTGCCTTCCTCTGAGTCCTGTCTCCCTAACTTACCTCCAAGGTGACCTTGGAGAGGGTATTGTATGTTTCTGATGATCCTCCCTCACACACACCCTCGTTCAGTTTTTATTGTTTTATTTAAGCATAAAGTAACCTATCTACTCCCTTTCTGTACTGACAACCTGAGGCAGGACTGTGTGGTTGTCAGCCGGTAGGCGGAGGGGACATGTGTGTGTGTGTGTGTGTGTGTGTGTGTGTGTGTGTGTGTGTGTGTCTTTCCCTGAGGACTTGGAAAAGTCATTGTGAGTTTTCTTTGACTAGTAAGGTATTGTTTATATCAATAATCTTGGACCCCTTAACTTTGTGAAATAGGGACTTCGGAAGGCCACTGAGAGGTGTATGTTTGCTTTCTGTTGCTCTAGCAACCAATAAGGGATCAAGGTCCGGCCCTTGAATGTTCTTCACCTTCTTGTCAGTGCCTCTGTGTTTCCAACATTTACACTCTATTTTAATACTAGGGCCTGAATGACGCCAGATGACCCTATTAGTCCTCTCTGGTGAGGTTGTGGTTTTTGTGTGTGTTTTTGAGACAGGGTCTTACTATGTAGATTAGGCTGGCATTGAACTGTTGTTGCTCTTGTCTCTAACTCCCAACTGCTGGGGTAAGGATGGAACCCCACACCTGACTTTCAGTCTTCATTTTGATGACCCTGAGCTTCCTGAGTCATCAGTGGGGACACTGGGGCTGGCCAGATGGAAACTGTGGAACTATGGCCAGCTGCTGCAATGTCACCATGTAGACAAGGCTGTTTACTGGGCTGGAGTGGGGCAGGGCACCGGAGGTGTTGGGTATTCAACCCAGAGTCTTACTCTCATTTAATTCTTGATTAGTCAATTATGAATAAATAGGCAATAATAGTTCTCCTGTCATAGTTTGACATTTTAAAGAATAAACAAGATATTAGATGGAAAGCATCTAAAGGGAAAGTGGGTGTGTAGGTCAGAGTCTCCAATAATACATTGCATTCTATAAAATTCACTGCCATTAGATTTTTTCATTCATTTATTTAGTTTTGGGACAGCGGCTCACTACAAGGCCTGCCTGATCTGGGACTTGCTCCGTAAACTAGGTAGGGTTGCCTGGAATTATTTCAGAGAGACCTGCCTGTCTCTGTCTCCTGAGCACTGGTGGCATTCAGATCCTTTGTGAAATCACTGCTTCATGTATTCACTGTTTACAGCTGGTTTTCATGTTTCATAATGAGTCACAGCTTTTCACTTTCCCTTAAGGGTTTTTCCCCTAGTAAGTGTGACAAATTCTTCTATTTGAACATTTGAGCACATTCATAACACAAATATATTATATATAACTGTTGATCTGCATTTTCCTATGGCTGGAATGTTTCTTTTTTTAATATTTATTTATTTATTTATTTATTTATTTATTTATTTATTATGCATACAATATTTTGTCTGTGTGCATGTCTGCAGGCCAGAAGAGGGCACCAGACCTCATTACAGATGGTTGTGAGCCACCATGTGGTTGCTGGGAATTGAACTCAGGACCTCTGGAAGAACAGGCAATGCTCTTAACCACTGAGCCATCTCTCCAGCCCCCTGGAATGTTTCTGCTATCAAGAGAAAGCCAAGAAAAATAAGAGAATCCTAGGAAGAGGACATAACTCAGCAATAGAGCGCGCTTGTGAAGGTTCCATACCCATCTCCCATGCAAATAGAAAATAAAATATTAAACAAACAAACAAAGAACAAAAAATGAAAAGACATTCCCTCTCTCAAAGAACAGTTTCAGCCAAACTGTGGAAATAAATTAAGATGCAGAACACACATAAAAAGACATCCTATGTTTTATGGGAAGGGAGTCCAGGCTTCTATTTCTGTCTGTAAAACTAGACTTGAGGTCTTGGTTACTCAGGGTAAAGAAAATAGTAAAGGAAACAGAAAGTCAAAACACAAATAAACACACACAAACGAGAGAGAGAGAGAGAGAGAGAGAGAGAGAGAGAGAGAGAGAGAGAGAGAGAGAGATACAAAGAGGAAGTAAAGAGAAAGAGGCTATAATTGTGTGTGTGGTGGGGGTGTTTGTGTGTGTGTGTGTGTTTGAGATCTCCATCCCAGTTGAGTGTTGTATTGAGCTTAGGTTTGGAGTAGTTACCTACCAACAGTGGGGTGAGATCAGGATAGTAGTCAGGAGGTGGACACGTTCCTTTATACTTTGTCCCATCTTCTTCAGCTTTGTGGCTCACCTCCTGCATCATCCAATCTGATTTTACTGAAACCCGAGTGTTCAAAGTTTCTGCCTTGCCCTACTTGTTTTGACACTCTAATTTCTTTGAGCCGATTTAGATGGCCAGCTCCCTCCTGACTCAGTGCAGTCACCGATCTGTCATTGAATGAGCCTTGGCTTGTGTGCCCACAGAAGTAATTTCTTCACGTCATTCCTTCTAGAAAGCAGGAGAGAACCGAAAGCTGAGGACCCAGACATGACCTTGCGTCTCTGTTCTGGATTATTGGGTGTCAGGGAATGAGAACAAAGTTTAGCTGATGTTAATTACTTAGTCAAATTGTATAGTAATGATACCTTCCATTTATTGTTAACTGCGGCTTACAGTTATGATTGCTTTCTTATAGGATGATTAAAGGGGAGAGAAGCTTAAGGGCAAAGGATTATGTGAACGGGCGAATTACAAGAACTTGTAAAAGCCTCTACATGGAAGCTGGTATGACCACAGAGGTGCCTGTAAGTCAACAGAGCTTCACACTCCAGCTCTGGAAACCACAAAAGCAGCCGAGGCAATTCACAGCTTTGAGCCGTTGGTCATGGCTTTAAAATTTTATAAAGCACAATAGCAAGGCAGTGGCATGGGCGCCAAAGGTGACGATGGAGAGCGAAGAACTGGCAGAAACCAGCACTACAACACCGACATTCACGTCTCCTCCCGTGAGTCGGTGCTGGAGATAGAAAAACAAGACCAGCAGGTCCATTCCTTCTGTGTGTTCCCTGAAACCCAGAGGTGAGAACCCGTCCCTCAGGAGAACAGAGCGAAAACAGTACGTCTACTTTAATGCTGTGTAGCAGAATGGAGGCCCCAACCGTTCATGATGTATGGAGCTACACAGAATCTTCTTTGAAAAGATACAGTGGCTGTGAAAATTCCCACAGAGGGAAGAAAGGAAAACGAACTCGAGCCAGTTGACCTTTGTTGGGTTAGGAGCCATTAGAGATGTTTCTGGATGCCTCAGCTGAAGGCAGTTTGTTTATGTAAGGGAAACAGCCGAGGATCTTCACCTACTGTGTTGGGGGATGTTTATTTTTTTGTTAAGCTTTCAGAAACAAACCTTTGCTCATGTTTAATGATGTCTTCAGCTAAATTCTGAAATCTAGGTCATGGGGAGGATCAATTTTGCAAGGTGTAACAGAACAAAACAAGGCCTGGGACTCCTGAAGCATTAGTATCTACTCTGTGGGCTAGCCAGAACCCTGGGAAGTACTCTAATATCCCTAAGAATCTGTATCTGAAAATGACCCTCCATCCTTGGTATGGGGGGGGGGGGATAACATAGCTAAAAACGTCTAATATTGTCTAGTGTTTTACATGGTCTGTTCATAAAATTCCCTTTTTCTGTTTGTAAGAATATTCATCTAACAGAAGAAAATACTGTAAATATTTGTAACAACATTTTTTTAAACCAGGCCAAAAAGAAAAAAAAAGTTTTTGGAAATAAGTTAACATATAAAGTGGTTTTATAGAAAACAGCGATATTCTTGTAGATTTTGATAAGCAGCAGTAACCAGATTTATTTGTAATACATTTTGTGGTATTGGAAGAAAAGGGTTCTGTGATGGTTTAAGTAAATTGTGTTATAAATGCAAAGAGGAGAAAATATTAAAAACCGTATTTTCTAACTCTTTAGTGCATGGTTAATTCAAGCTTCTGTACACTCAATATTGATTCCGTTTTCCTTCAGTTTGTACGTTTGATACCTGTTACACAGAATCTCAGTCTCTTTTCCTAAAAAGTATAGTGTTGTAGCATGCCTTTTAATAAATGCCACGGCACCTGTACTCTCTTTAAAAAAAAAAAAGAATCTGGATCTGCATTCTGCATTCAGGTTTCAGCACACTTGATACTGATTCATTTATACCTGTCAGGCATCTGGGTTTGGCTTTGTTTTTCTTGTTTGTTTGTTTGTTTGTTTGTTTTTCTTTTCACTATGTGTGGGGTTTGTAAAAGTATAACTACTTTCAAAGGTTTTCAAATGACATTTATTGTGTATGCCGCTGTGGAGGCTTTATGTGGGGCTCGTTTGCTAAGGACTACAGGTCTATAAATACCATTCTTTTACAGAGTAAACAGGAAAGATTTTGAGTGGATGGATTAGTCAGAGGGCAGAACAAGGGAAAGCATTTGGGGATGGAGACTATTATGGAAGTCCTAAGTGAGTGAAATGACATTGCTTGGCTCTGTTCCCAGTATTGTTTGCTGGACATTTTGTGTGGGAAGCAAGAGTCATTGTTCACACCTGATTGTGCCATTTTATAACCATGGGGTAGCTCACTTAAGTTTAGGCACAGGAATGTTTGGGGAATTAAAATTCCAAAGGGCGTTGTTAGCTTTTAGTATTCTTGCTCAAGGCAGACAAAGCCGGTGGGCTACACCCAAGAGCCCACGTGCCCCTCTTGTCACCCGACCAACACACTGTGCTGAACTCAGAGGAGTCGCTTTTTCTTCCACTCCTCGTTATCAAATACATGGGTGCAGTAATTGTCAGTGCATCATGAACCAACCTCCTCAAACAGGATAATTTTCCAAGTCCTGAACCACAATCTCATTAGATTAAACTAGAGAAGAAATGAGAAAAACAAATTAAATCCATCTCTGGCCATTCTGCATACCTCTGCATAGCCCTGGAGATGTTTATGAAGCTCAGAGGTTTGGGGGAATCATAGTTTGAAGATTGTGACAGCCTCCCCCTTTTCTTGCTTACATTGAATTCTTGCTTATGTTGAAATTCTCAGTAGAATTCGGAATCTCAGCGTGGAGGAAAACAGGAAAACGAGTCTTGGACTGACTTAACTTCTTTTGTTGCTTTCAGTGGCAGAGTATGATAAGAAAGGAAACAGGGTGTTTGTTTTTGTTTTGGTTTTTGTATGCTTACAGTTGTTATCTGAGATTGCTTATACTTTAAAGATTTGTGAGAATAAAGACAACGAGAAAATTGGAATATGAGAGAAAAATGTTGAATGTATTAAAAATATATTTTTTAATATATATTACAATAAACACAAAGGATAAGACAAGGAAGAATACTGTCTCTCTCTGAAGATAGCATAGAAGGGATTCCCTCACCAAATGGGAAAGACTGGAAAGATGATTCAGGCATGACTCCGTTCCTGCTTCTGAACCCTGGCCCTATCACGCTTTCCTCATTTCTTCCCAAATACAGGCAGGCATAAATGGAGATCTAAAATGACTCATAAAGTCATCAGGGGAAGAAGCTGAAACATGCAAGCCTTTGATGTTGGAAGCTTTTCAGATTAAATATAACCAGTTAAATTGTGTCCAATTCATCGGGTTTACAAGCAAATAGATATTTATTGTTCTGAAGAAATTAGAAGGCATCGTACATAGACCGTCTTTTTAAAGTGTTGCTGGCTAGCACCTCAGTTTCCGTTAAGCCCTCTTTCTTGATTTAGTGTGGGAGAAAGCTGTCAGATTGGCTGTGAAGTCTCCACCTCACCGTCATGGCTACTGTGTGTTCAGAAGAGCTGGGCATTCCTCAGCTGCCAGGGGCCAAGTATCCTATTCCTTATATGGACTCTCACAGTATGCTATTCACAGATCTGAGCTCTGTGGGACTGCGCGAACTCAGTACTGGCTGTTCTCAAGGGAAAAAATTGTGAAACTTCACAAACCTGAGTTTGGATCAGAGTTACAGCTGCCGCGTGATAGTTTATGGTTGAATGCCGAGAGCTAACACCCAAGGAAATGTGTATTAGATGAAGGATTTCTTATTGATACATATCTCGTGTCAGAAAGTAAGCATTTCCTCTTGTGACCTCACACCCACCCCACCCATATAGATTGTTTTTCCATGAAAGGAATAAAGGAGTTGACTATTAGAGAAGACTTGAAATTCAGAAGGGAATGTTGTCAGGACAGGATACACACACACACTCACACTCACACACACATACAAGCAAACCTACACATACACATAAACACACACACTCAGGAACAACAACAACAAAACTATATAATGAATAAAAATTAAAATCTGGGTGAAGGGACACAGGATATGAAATGGGGAAAGAAAGAATGAGAAGCTATCAAATAAAAATTGCCCTCCACATTCTGCTATCACCATGGCTCAGTTTCTCCATATTTTCCCCTTTAAAATACCAACTGGATCTGAAATATTTCTAATGATGGTTAATTTAATATTTTTACTGGCAGCTTGAGTTCCCGGCCAGTCTTCCTAGGGCTATTTATGGACATTTTCCCTTGGCTTGCTACAAAAATACATCATTGGAATATTTTTAACACCAAAGTCTGCAGGAGGCCGTCTACTCTCTTGACCTCTCAGATGTTTGTGGTCACTCTTAAGTAGCGTCATTTGTTTTTCTCTGATTGGTATTACTTTTTTATTGTTTTATATTCGTTAAGAACACACCATAGATGGTTAGAATGTCTCTTTGCAAATTTCCAAATTACTGCAGGTGTTTCTGTTATTTTCAGAAATCATTGTAACCTCAGAGTGACCACATAGACGGCCCTGCTCTGTTGCTTCTGTGGAACCAGATCTAGTCAAGTGTTCTCCTTAGTGCTTCACCTACGAGAATAAGAAGATACCGTATATGTGTGACGATATATTTATCTGAGGTGTTTTGAGAGGTAATAAAATATAAGTCTCTATCTTCAAACAAGAATATATTCACGTATTATGAATCAGAGAAGACATCGATTTTTTTTGCCTGTACTGACAGGTACTAATTAATTAATTGTTAATGGCTGCTTAAATAATATTGAGAAGGGTTCAAGCATTTAGTTCAGAAAGCAGGCTACAGCTTCAAATATGCTACATTTAAAAATTGTTTCTGACTTTAGAAGAGTTTTAGCTATGCTTGGCAGCATGCAGCAACCTAGGTGATAAAATTCGAGATGCCTATTTGTACCCATTAAGTGAGTTATTTTTAATAAACTTATTTTTAAAAATCTAGAGTCTCTAGGACATTGGGAGGTGCAGTTATGTTAGCTACATAGCTGAATGGTAATTAACGGAATTAACAACTCCAAGATGCAGTTGGTTGAGCTATAGGAATGAGCTGGAGCTTTGGCTGTAGGAGATAAACTAGCGTGGAAGGGGAAGGCTGCAGACTGCAAGGCTTTACTCGTGTGATATTCTTCTGAGAGTGCACAGCAGATTGGCAGGGGCTTACCGAGGTCGGAGAGGAAAACATCAGAGAGAAGCAGGCCTCAGTTTGACACCTGCTAAACACTGTTTAAGACTCAAGACTGACACCAAAGTGCTTGTAGCTGTCTATTTACAACTTTCCTAATAACCTTCCCGAGTTTGCAGATGGAGTATAGGCACATCATCATATTTGGTTGGTAGTTTGGTCTGAACATAAAGTTCCCTGGATGGCTTAAGGAATTTTTCTATCACTGGGTTCATCTCCATGTCCTTGTAGCTGTAATTCTGTGACAGTGGACACACCTTAAGAGACTTGTAGGTTTGGGGTGACCTGAGATAATGGTGTAATGATGCACAAATCACTCATTTATTCTAAGACCCCTGGAACAGATTTAGCTGAATTAGAATTTCTCAGCCTAGGAGATTCAAATCTGGAGACTTCTGTGGGTGATAATTGACAGACAAGCTTATCCCCGATCCCCACTCCATGAAGAAACCCCCTTCTATAATTAAAAAATCACTTCTTCCGCTTTACAGTAAAATAATCTTGGATGATAACAAAGTATAACTGATTTCCTCTATACTGTATGACAGAATTTTAATTGGTATTGGAATTGAAGGATACCTTTTAAGGTTTGTTTTCTTAGGGTCTTACCGGGTGTGATCTTTCTTTTATCTTTAACCTTATCTTAAAAATGGCATAGCTGAGTGACTATTTTACTTAATTAAACTTTTCTTTCTTCTGCTTGATAAATTTCTGTGGGAATCAGGAGCGGAGTGTTCAGGAAGTTACCTTTGTGAGACATGTAAGTTGACTTTTCCCAAAATCAAGTGGCGGAACTTCACTGTCAGCTAACACCAGCTCTGGAATCTTGGCCCTCTTCATTGCTCCGTGATGCCAGATATCCTTTTAATAGAGCCAGGAGATAGTTCATCTATGATGTCAAACTTGTAGGAAACTTGAGCTAAGAATGTGTGTTACGTACTTTAGTAGGACACTAGAGAAAAATGTTCAGGTCAAACAGACACACTGTTTGGAAGTGAAATCTTTGAGAGATCAAACTTCTACTGATATCTAAAAGATCTTTAACCTTCGTATACCTTCAGGTGAAAACCATGTGTAGGCAGCTACAAGCAAATTCTATTAGTTATGCTAATAAACAAAGGACAGGAACTGTGGGCTTTCTTAGTTGTAGGCAGCGGTACACAATTTCTCATTTCTGAGAGTTGGTGAATTTCCAAAAAAGATTAATCCAAAAAGAGAGATGTTTTCATGCCAAAAGTGGAATTTGTGATGTAATCCATAAGGCTAATGATCGCCTTCCTTACAGACCCCTGAACTTGCACCGTCAGTAACAGATTATATATTTACAATTGTGGTTTATGGTCTTGTTTAAGAAAAGAACCTTACTGTACAATATATAATTTGTATGTCTGTTCAGTCACGTTTTCAATACACTTGGATGTGTCCAGTTTCTGGAATTATAATATTTTTAAACAGCATATTTTTGATGTTATGTATATTTATATCCTCAGAATTCAAGAATTATCAGATAGTCTCTGTGAGTCTTGACTTGTAGGAGACCTCACTCTGAAAAGGCTAGAAACCACTGCCCTGGTGGATTTCAGACCGAGTGACAGGCTGGTGGAGAGCTATTTTGGGCAAAGGGGCTCTCATTGCAGCTGCCTGCGTAAGAAGGGCAAAGTTCGCCTGTGGAAGTCTAGCTTTGCCAGCTCTCATGTTTAATTTTACTTGTAAAATAGTACTTTGTCCATGAGATTATTTGTCCTGCAAATCTTGGGTGTCACCTTTCTCAGTTATTTGACAACTAATAGAAATAAAATTAATCCTAAATGTTCAACCAAGATCACTCAGGAGTTCTCTTTCTAAAGCAAACTACTGTGTTCCCAAACAACACAACAGACATTTCCTGTTGGAGAAAAGGATAATCAAGTATTTAGTAGGAAGAAATATTTAAAAACAGCTTGAGATCTTAGCCATTTCTTCAGAAGTGAAACCCGTTGCTGCAAGTGAGAGGCACACTTCCCCCTAGTGGCGCCTTCTTCAGCTTTTGCTTCAGAAGGCAAGTCTTCACAGTGTCGCTCTTAAACAGGTTTGCTGTCTGTTTGAGGCTGATGTGAAAGGTACTATTTCCCTGATTTCTTTCTCAGTCTGTTTGTCTTTGTGTGTAGAAGGGCTACTACTTTTTGTGTGTTAATGTTGTATGCTACCACTTGGATTATTGTCTTTAAAAGTTTCCATCCACTTTGTTTAAAGGCACGTATTCTATGTTTTTATCTATCTATCTATCTATCTATCTATCTATCTATCTATCTATCATCTATCTATCTATCTATCTATCTATCTATCTATCTATCTATTTTTTTGAGACACGTTTTCTCTGTTTAGCTTTAGAACCTGATCTAGAACTAGCTCTGTAGACAAGGCTGGCCTAAGACTCACAGAGATCCACCTGCCTCTGCCTCTCGAGTGCTGGGATTAAAAGTGTGTGCCACCACCGCCCAGCCTATATTTTTATAAACTGATGACCACCTACCTAGAATGGGGTTACATTCACCCTTATAAATTCACTGTACCCTGAAGATGTTGGAAGTTTAAAAATACATTTAACATACCTGACCACTGGCCATCTGAAGGTACAATAGCTTGACACCATACTTAAGAGTATCACCGGATTGTCTTTGTGATCATGCAGCTGACCGGGGCTACAGCTTATTGCAGCTGCTCAGCATTAAGAGTATCAAAATTCACAATTCAAAGTGAAGCCCAGCATGGTGGTACAGTCCTGGAATCTTGGCAGTAGGGGAGGTAAAATTGAAGGACCCTGAGTCTAAGGGTAACCTAGACTATAGAGCAAGTTCTGGGATGGTTTGTGCTCTCTAGCAATATCTCACCTCAAACCAACAAGCAGCAACAGCAAATATTTACAAAGTGGGAGGACAGTTTCTAAACATTTTACACAGCTATGACATCATCATTGCAAATTTGAAAAGTGACTAAGCTGACCCTCACAAGCCAGGGACTGCTTGTATTATGGATTTGTTTGCTTGGGTCATAAAGACTTCAGTTTAACAAAATGTGAAAAATAGTAAGATAATTCTTACTCCCAGAAGGTTATAAACATAGGAATTTGTGGAAAACCTTTTACCATGATGGCCATAGGGCATGCATATGCTATCTCCTAAAGCAAAAGGTCTTTGGTCTTATATGATTGTCATGGCTATTCTTGACTACATCTGGGATTAACTAAAACCCCCAAATTGAGGGCCTACTTTTGAGGGATATGTGCTTAGTCTGAATAGGAAGATCTAGTTCTGATCTGAATCTCTGAGGTAGAAAGACACACCTTTAATCCAGATCTTTAATCCACATATGGGACACAACTTCTGCTGGTATATACAATGTGGAAGAAGGAAGCCTTCTCTCTTTGCCTTTTTGCTATTGCCTTCCTATCAAGTCCATTCCTTCACTGGCCTTAGAGCCTACTTTTTCAGGCTCCCAGTGTATACTGAAGTTCCTTAGAATTGAGAAACTACTGGACTCTTGGACTTTCTGTTTATAGCTAGCCATTGTTGGATTAGCTGGGCCGCAGCCTTTGAAGATATGACCAAGCATGGGATCTTGGAATGAATTAGTGCCCCAAGTTCCTGCCCTATTTGAGTTCCTGTCCTGTCTTCCTTCAGTGATGGATTATAGTATGGAAGTAAAAGCCAAATAAACCTTTTCCTCCCCAACTTGCTTTTGGTCATGGTATTTTATCATAGCAATGGTAACCCTACCTAGGACAAGGATAGCACAGATGAAATGGTTTTCGGTATTTAGGAGATAGTTTGAAAGAAAATTATAGTGCTAAATGACTCATGATGTCAAATAAAACTTACTTAGTGACAAAGGAGGATGGAAATGAAGGAGGAGACCTTACCTGAGCCACAACCCCACATTAGTGTACATAAAGTACACTTGCTTTATATAGATGTACCTTTCCTTGTTTGTAGGATGTCAAACCATCACTGATGGTTTCCGTTCATTGTAAGGGACCAGGGCAGGAGTAGCTATTATCATACTGCCATATTTATTGTAGACATCTTTTTATATCCAGGGGTGTCCATAAAATGTCTTCTTTTCTCGTGAATTTACGTCTGGAGACTCCAGACTCCTTGTTCTCTCTACAGATGAAGTTTATGTAAAAAGCAGAGAGAGGGGCAGTAGAATTCTGTGGCCACATTAGGTGACATCTTGCCATACAAGTGGAAGAGCAGGCTGCCGAATGCCATCACAGGACCACACGCTAGCAGCCTATGATACTGAAACGAGCTACCGTCAAAGATTTTTAAAATTGCTTCAGCATAGAGTGAAGGCTTTCAATTTTAATAGGAATAAATGAGAGAGGTGGAATGCCATTACAGTGACCCCACGTGCTATGCTTTCTTGTATCCTTGTTTATGCCTTTGCAACAAGCCCTTCCACAGTGACTTGGGACTTGGCCAAAGAGTCGACAGGTAAATAAATAAAAAATGAGTTTTAGAGAGTGTTGTCAAGAGATCTATAAAGGCACCGCGACTCACTGTCTCTTGCTGGAAGCTTGAGGCATCGTGTGGAAAAGTGTGACATAACCTGATGGTGACAAGCAGACCACTAACAAGTGTTCCTCTGTCCAGGGCCAGCACAACTCACAGCAAGCCCCAGCCACTAGAGAGATAAATGTGGCTCCCTAAGAACTCCTCCCTATGGCATAGTTAATAAAAAACCAGAGACAGATATTGGGATTCAACCTGAAGACCAGAAAAACAAAGCAGCCAGTCATAGCCATTGGTTCTCACCTCTACCTCAGTTAGAAAATGGTGATTCTTTCTCCAGGAATCCCCAGAATGAGACTGACAACTGTCTCCTTCCATCTTATATTTTTCTCTAGGGCTGGGATTAAAGGCATGCACCACTACTGCCCAGTTTCTATAGCAAACTAGTGTGGCTACTGGGGTTGAAGGTATGCGTCACCCCTGCCTGGTGACCAGTGAGACTGTTTCACTCTCAGATCTTCAGCCAAGCTTTATTTATCAAAATACAAATGAAATATCACTGCACCACCCTGCCCAACCCAAATTGTCACTACGTATCTGAGCCAGACTAAAAGAAAAAAAAAATCACCCAGCTGGCACTGTCACCTTGCAGAGTTAAGGAACTGACTGTTATCTTACATCACTAAGTTTAAAGGACACGTAACTGGTGCAATAGCTACCTGTCAGCCAGTTGTCAACTTGAACATCTGTACTGTGTAGATGCTCCAGACCAAAAGCTAGAACATCTTTTCTAAACTCTGCGAGACTTCAGATAGTACTAGGTACTTAGTTGACATGCAATAGACAATTTGATAAAACATTTTCCCTCTAACAATTTAAATAATTATCATTTTGTTTGAGATGAGGTCTCACTCTGTAGTCCTGGCTGGCTTGGATCTGTCTATGCAGGTCACTCTAATGTCAAACTTATGAGATCTGCCTCTACCTCCCAAGTATTGGTACTAAAGGCATGATTAACCATGCCATTTTTTCCTCCTGTGAGGTTAATCATCTTTGCACACCATCACCTATATTAAAATATTTAGGATGTCCACTAGGTTAGGTGTATTAAAGGCACCTTTGACTTCCAACATCTTTAGCTCACAATGAGCTTATAAAGATGAGTGTAACCTCATTCTAGGTTATATAATGTAAATAAAAGCACAGTCAGATGGGCCTGGGGAGGTGGCTCAGTAGTAAAGAGCACTGGCTGCTCTTCCAGAGGACCTGGTTTGATTCCCAGTGTCTACATGGGGCTCACAACTATCTAGAGCTCTAGTTTCTTAGGCTCTCTTTTGCCTGTCATAGGGCCACATATATGTGGTGCACTTACATACAGGCAGGCAAAACACTTATGGACATAAAAATCTTTAAAATAAAGGGGATAAAAGCATGTTACAAAGACAGGACTTGGGAAAGAGTAGTAGGCTAAGGGAGGATCCTCCCAGGACTGTCTCAAGCAAGCTCTGGCGGGGCTGGGTGACAGAGCCAATGTCTTCTAATATAAACCCAATCTGCAAGTAGACTCTAAAGATACGATTCCCGTATTAGTCCTAAGAACAGGGCAGCACTCATCTGTATCCTACTCTAACAGGATGCCTCTCTGTGGGGAGAGACGTTTACTTTGCCATTAATTAGTGATAGATGAGAGACATTGTTCCACAGTTTTGTTATTTGGGTAGGAGGCCCAGAATTTAAACTGAAACCATTAGATGAACCCATAAATGTTCAGTTCAGCAAGCTTATCTCTGCAGACAGAGCTCTGGGATCCTCAGGAATTTGGCACAATGACCCCAGTTAAATTTTTTCTAAAGTTTTCTGACTTTGTAACTATTATGTTTGTGCACAAATAAGGAAAACCACCATTTCCTGGAAGACCTTGGGCTGTAACTAACTAATTAGAGATATCTGTGGTATTTCAGGGAAATATTTTTGAGCACGCTTCTTTAATTAAAAACTGTTAAAGACACTATTTAATTAAAATACACAGCCAGTAAAGCAAGCAAAATAGCCCCAAATTAATTCTAACTGTTTAGTTAACAATTCTGTAAAAAGAATACTATTAAGTATTGATTTAGACATCATTTCCAAATTATCAGTTTTGATAAGGAATATAAGTTTCTAAAAAGTAAACTTATTTTGAGAGTTTTATGAGGGAGCGTTTCTAATTAGTATTATTTTTATTGTTATACATACTTTTAAAGTACTTTAAAAATTATAGAAGATAATAGAATATTTTTAGGGACTGGAAAGATGACTCAGCAGTTAAGAGTGCTTGGTGTTCTTGCAGAGGACCTGAATTCAGTTTCCAGCACCCACATCAGGTGACTAGAACTACCTATAACTCCAGCCCCAGGGTATCCAAGGCCCTCTTCTGCTTCCACAGGCACCCACACACATATATTTACATAAACACATACATACACAAAACAATAATTTTTTAAAAGAATACTTTTTACCTATTTGACAATTTCATGCACACAGGCAATGTATCCCACCCCCAAGCCCTCCCCTCACGCCTCCTCCATGACCAACACATCTCTCTTCTATTTTCTTATCTTCTTCTTTACTTTTCTATGACTCGCTGAGTTCAGCTTGGGCTGTTTGCATGTGTGTAGGTGCGCTGCCATTCAGCAACCTCCCAGCAACAACACCTATAAAGAAAAATTACTTCTCCAACGGCTATCAGCTGAGTGTGATTCCTCGGCTGGTATGTTGTATGAGGGTTTATATTCTCTCTCTACTTCATGATAGAATGCTGACCATAGCAGTTGTTGGTTCATGGGAGCAATGGCCACACCATGCCCAGAAGACAGCATTTTAGAGCACGCCATCTCACTTTCTAACTCCTACAATCTTTGCATTCTTCCTGTTGGGATGTTCCCTGAACTTTGTGCGGGATTATTATAGATGTCCCAGTTATGGGTGAGCACTCAACGGTAGCTAATCCTCATCACTTTGACAATTTATGAGCCTCTGCGTTTACTGCTCCTACTGCAGAAGAAGCTTGTCTGACCAAGGTTGAAATCAGCAATGTATGGGTATAAGCATAAACATTTGGAATGTAGTTTCACAACATGTGCATTTAGCAAAACAATAGATTTTCCCCTAAGACTTATGACCTCCTCATTCGGATCCTGACCAGATTCTTCCTGAGGATCAGGACTCTAATCAGAATGTTGCGCCATTATTGCATCTGTGGACACATCATTTCTGGCAGGATGCTACAGTAGCATGTAGAGGTACCCCTGGGTAAGACCTTTGATGAGTTTTCTTCCCAGTAGACTGGGTAGCACCTCTGGTAACTTTGTAATCTATCCACACTTTGGTTACAGTAGATCTACTGTAACCAAAGTGTGGATACAAAGTGTGTTGTATTTTCAGCGCAGGATCTTACCATGGAGATCATCTAGAGTATGGGGGGGGATCTTCTTGACAGTAACCCACAGGTATCTCATGGGCAACCCTGATATTTTTGTTTATTTACCTATTCACATGTGTAAGGAACAGCAAATGGGAGTTGTTCCTCTCTTTCCACCATATGGACCTCTAGGATCAAATTCTGATTATCAGACTTGGCAGCACGCACTTTATACACAGACCCTTTTGCCAGTGCTAGTTATATTTTAAAATTAGTTTGTGAACTAGTGGTTCTAACAGGTACTTTTCATATATTCTTAGTTTTGTTTAACCCTTACTTATCCCTGACTCCATCCCTGCTTAAACATTTTAATCCCCAGTATTCCCCTTCCCTTTTACTTGCATATCTTAAAATGTAAACTGGTTTTGCATTTGTGATAGACTGAAGTTAGTTAGAAATGGTGCCCCCCCCAGATAGTCTTTTTTTTTTTAATGTCTTGAATTTAAATGTAGAAGTTTGCTGCAACTGACACAATTTGCAGTGGGAGATAGGGAGACAGATTCATACACAGCCTAAAAATAAAGCTAAGCATTAAAGTTTACAGAAAGTTTCCTAGTTAAATAGAACTGTCATTTAGCTGTGGTGTGTTTTCAATTGCCCATGGAAAACACGGTCTCAAGACAATATTAAATCCTTTTTGTCCTTACCTATTTGTGCAGTATGCTTAGCACAAAGACAAACAGCATAAAAGTGCCAGCATGGTACTGAGCATCACTTAACAAAATCAAAATTAGACCACACACTAACATAGACAAGTCTAAAGTGTGTTCTCTAGCAAGAAAAAAAAAGCAAGATCGTGTAGATGAATGTTAAAGCTCTGAAAGTAAAAAGCGAAGCTTCCTGTGTCGATTTCAACAAACACTCTGTAATTTGAACTAGGGTAGAGGTGGCAAAATGTTTTCTTTGAACCACTAGAAACAACACCCTAATTTCCTGGTGTTTGCGCAGTTTCCCCCTTTGTATTATTGAGATAATTGGGTTGCTTACAATTACAAATTACAATGCTTGTCATTTGAGGTCAGGCTCCTCACATATGGCTCTGCCTGGTTCAACTTTATTTATTTGCACTCTACCCTTTCACTGGGTGGAAGTGAGGAGGTGTGTTCTGGATTCTTCCTATTTATAGAACAGAGGCAATGATCGGACACAAATGGTGTATATTACTTAAGGTTGAAGTGAATGTCTTAAGCATTGGGTTTGTAGGAACTTTTAAAAAAAACCCTTTCCTTTGCTAATAAATTTCTGTTAATTAATCATATAGCTTCTTAGAGCTGAAAACAGCAAATTATCTTCTGTAGTAAACAAGATCATGTAAATAATTGCAAACATCTAAATAAATAAAGCTCACTACACATTTGTATTTATTCAAGGATCTCTCTGCCCACACATCCTCAATTAATGGTTGAATTTGAATACTTTATAATTATGTAAGAAGAAATAAGCAATCTATTAACTTGTCTAAGGGCATTAATTTTTTTTTCAGGCTGAGAGTGCCACTTTTTAAATGAATGAATATTGGTTTTATTTATCTCAATTGATTATAAATTTTTAAAAGATCATGTAGACCTCTAAACTATCTATTCATTGACAGAAAGAATATTATTTACATGAGAATATTCAAGAGAAGTAATAACAAAGACACAATTCTTACTCCTATATTATGTAGAATATAGACAAGAAGAGTCTGGCTGAAGAAGAGAAGGCTCAGAGGTTGTGAGTGTATACAGCTTTTCCAGAGAAGTCAAATTTGGTTCACATCATCTACCTTGTGGAGGTTAAATGGATAAGGAAAATGTGGTACATTTATACAATGGAGTACTACACAGCAGAAAAAAATGACAACTTGAAATTTGCAGGCAAATGGATGGATTTAGAAACCATCATATTGAGTGAGGTAACCCAGACCCAGAAAGACAATTATCACATGTACTCACCCATAAGTGGCTTTTAGACAGAAAGCAAAGAAAACCAGCCTACAGTTCACAATTCCAGAGAACCTAGACAACAAAGAGGACCCTAAGAAAGACACACATGGATCTAATCTACATGGGAAGTAGAAAAAGACAAGATCTTCTGAGTAGACTGGGAGCATGGGGACCTTGGGAGAGGGTTGAAGGGGAGGGGAGAAAAAGGGAGGAGAGCAGAGAAAAATGTATAGCTCAATTAAAATCAATAAAAAAAATTAAAAAAAGAAAATTAGAATTCAAGGAAGTTGACAGTATACTGAAGATATATTACAGCTCAAACAAGACAAAATTCCAGCATGGGGAGGGGAGGGGAGGGGAACATGGAGTTCTACCTTTTATCTAAGGGGCTATTGGTAGTTGATAGCTTCTGGGAGAGGCCGAGTCAACATGGGCTGATGCTAAGCCCTGTCTGGGAAAGAAAAAAGTAGGATCCTATAGAATGGGTTACTAGCTCTTCAACTTCTTTACACCCTTTTTAGAAATGATGCATGTGGTGGTGGCGCATGCCTTTAATCCCAGCACTCAGGAGGCAGAGGCATGGTGGATCTCTGTAAATTTGAGGCCAGCCTGGTCTACAGAGTGAGTGCTAGGACAGGCTCCAAAGCTACACAGAGAAACTCTGTCTCAAAAATCAAACCAACCAATCAAACAAAAAAACAAAACAAAACAAAAACCAGCAACAACAAGAAAGAAGGGTGTGTGTGCATGTTAGGCAGGTGCTGTACACTAGACTGCATCCCTCGTCCCTCTGTCTTCCTAGGTATCTCATTGAAATTTCCAGTAAAGAAAAGCTCACCTAAAACAACAACAACAACAACAACAACAAAATCCTTCTCTCAACTACCTGGTACACTCCAACATCAGCATTTTCAAGGCCATTAAGTATCACCAAGGGTAAACTTACCGAAGCAATTTGGGTGCAACCTCATTAACGCTACTCCTGTATGCACTTGAGTCTGATTGCCTTCTGAAATACCTTTGAGGTTTTTCTGCCAGCAGATGGCTGTGTGTTAAAAAGGGAAAGACTACAAGCTAAAAGGTGGACCAAGCTATCATTAGTTACTGTATGGATTCTGTATCAATCTCTATGGGAAAAGGATCTCCAGGAGGGACAAACATGGAAACCAATCAAATAGCTCCTCAAGGAAAGGGTGTGCACTAAGACCAAGCTTTTGAAGGCTGTGTGAACAGATTTCCTCTCTTTCCACAGAGGGAACAAATACTCTCCTGATTTTCATGTTTATAGTATTTTCCACTCCCCTTCTTGTCTTTATAGCTTTGTCATATGCATATATCTCCCTAAATATAGTATATTTGCTAAGTTTTAGTGTAAATGTTATTTCATGTGCAGTATTCTCTGGCTTACTTTATCACCAACATTTATATTTGTCAATTTCACTCATTTTAAAATTTTTTGTTTATTTGTATTTTTAGTAAATTTTAGTTTATAGTGTGTTTACATCAGGAGTGGGTATGTGTAGGTCAGAGGACAACTTGCAGGAGTCGGTTCTCTCTTTCTACCCTGTGGGTCCTGTCCTTAGAATTGAACTCAGGTTGTCAGGCTTGGTGGAAGGTGAGCCCACTGAGCCATCTCGACAGCCCTTCATTCCTTCTAAAAATATTTCATTTTTATTATCTCAAAGGTATGGGACTTTCATATATTTTTCATTTTGGTTTATTCTTCCCCATGCCATTGTCCCGTTTTTCCTGCTGTACCCGTTAGTTCCCAGGAGTCTTCCTTCCCCTCAGTGTCATCCGTTTTGAAGCAGATATCCATTGTCTAAATATACCAATATATATCAATGAGTCATAATATTGGATCAATGAACAACTCAAATGAAGTGAAGTGTAACCAAGGGCAAAGGGAATATGAAGTGGATATTGGTGGAAACACTACAAAGCTAGATATTGGCCTTTGTTCAGTTGCAGAAAAGAGGATTGTCTATGAAGTCTCTAAAATCTAGTTCTAACTTCAATTACTGACTACTTTGGGCAAAATACTTTATTTATTTGGGATATCAAACTACAACTTAGTAAGTTCTAAGCCTGGTTTGTAAGGTAATAGGTATGGAAAGTTCTTATTTTCAATTATCAAAGATGATGTTATATTAAATGAGCAAGCCCCCCATTATGTAAAACATTAAATAATAACCCATGTCATAAAAGCAGTAAAACTATTCCCAATAGTCTCCTTGGGAAATTCAGAAACAGACTTTGTGGTGGTTGGAGATAAGCTCAGATATTTGAACACTTGTTCCCCAATGGTAGCATTGTTTCAGGAGGTTATTGAACCTTTGGGAGACAGAGCCTTGCTGGAGGAAGTGCATCTTGGGGCAGGCTTGAGTGTTTATAGTCCTGTCCACTTTGCTCTCTATGCTTTGTGTTTGCCATTGAGATGTGATCTCTTGGCTTTCTGCTCCTACCACAATGCCTGCAGCTTACCACCATGATGGACTCTTAGCCATCTAGATCTGTAAGCCACAATAAGCTCTCCCTAGAATAAGTTGCCTCGGTCATGGCATTTTCTCACAACAGCAGAAAACTAGCAAATACAGATCTTGAATGTTAATCTTCACTGCACACACAGGTGTGGATACTAAGCCTCATTTTTTTTGTATCCTTCCTGATTTACTCTGATAATTAGGGCAGAGGCAGAGAGCTAGATTCTTATGCTCAGGGACATAGTTAGCTATTCCCTCTTCTTTCAAGACAGCTATAGAAACATAAAAAGCTTAAATATATCTAAAGTAAATATGAAACATCATGGTCCTTATTGCCAGAGCTCAGATTTAAGCCTTTGTTTCACTGGAAGTTGGAATACTTTGTCACATACAAACATGCTGATCTGAGGAGGTGGTCAGATGACTCAGGAGAGAAAAGTGCTTGCCATCAGGTCTCATGCCCTGGGGTCAATCCTTAGAGCTCCTACCTTGGAAGGAGAGAACCAGATCCCACATTGTTTTCTGGCCTTCACACATGTGCTGTGTCATGCGATCCCCCTCTACCTCCTACACACACACACACACACACACACACACACCTCTAATTTAAAATGTTGATCTGTTCTCTTATCTCCTAGAAATTGTGATTGGGATGTGGAATGATAATATAGCATCATGCCACCTTAAACAGTGAATAAATCAATATATAATTCTCTATGGAGGTTTTTTTTTTCAGAGTTGACCCACTTTTAAAGACCAGTAAAAATGAGCTGCAAGTATTTAAAATGAGGTTGAGGGTAATGTTTTAACATTCTATAAAAAAGTGTATTACTCTGAGTTAAATTCCCAACCACTGGATTATGACTTCCCAAAAAACAAAAATAAAACCTTCAACTATGAAAATCTATGTGGATAAAAAATGAGAAATTGAATTGTATTGACTCACAGTGACAGGAATTACATATTGAGTTATAATCTGTTTTCTCTTTTCACTGCTCTTCAACTCTACAGGGTACTGGTGTTCCCATAGAAGGAAAGCACATTTTGTTCTTAAAAGAAAAGCAGGGAAGGGCAGTCTACAGTGTCCCTCAGGAATGTGCTCAATATTTTACAACTTGCGGTGAGGAAGCTATTCTTCATATCTAACCTAAATCGCCCAAGCTGAAGGTTGGAGCCATTTCCTTTGGTTCAGCTGTCAGTCGGGATAGAGAAGCAACAGCTGGGCCCCATCTGCACATCATCCCTTTATAAGTTAGCAGGCTGCCGTTGTCCCACTCCTTTCTCTCTTACTGGACGACGGTCACATCTACTTAGCCTGTCTTCATGTCGCTTATTTTCAAACTCTTCATCATTTTTATTCAGGATTATGAATTCTAAATGCTTCATGTTTCTCATAAATTATGTATAAGACCCTAATATTCATAACACAGTTGACAGTAATTTCTCTGCTGTATCTCTGCCCATAACTCATTTCTCATTTAAATGAGGCTCATTCCTACTTTTAAACATTAGGCATTTCTCATAAATCACCATCTGTGTTCTCTCTGATTACCATCTTCTTAGCCAGGCTACACATTCTTTAATTTAATAATGGGCATTGTTCTTCATTTGCACCCGGGGCACTTGATAAACATGGATCTTATTGCTAAATTGAATTAAAATTGACTCTACTTTCTTTTTAACTAGTCCAAAACCCATTTCCTCCCTAGTGGGAATATCAAATATCCATCAACACTATCATCAAATATGGGGGAAATCACCTATATTCAACACAAGCCCTATATAATATTTGGCTTTCAGGTCCATATTGCTTTTCATGACTTTTTTTATTGGAGAACATCTCATTGCTCACTAGCGTTCACTCAGCAGCCCCTGGAATGGCACACGCGTGTGCAGGGTATGTGTTCAGGTGTTGCTGCCCCACGCTTCTGCACTGTGTTTGTTACTAGAGCAACACTTTCTTTGCCCGTGTAGACAGATAACAAACAGCTTTCTGTGAGCCATGTGGCTGAGTAGACAGCGGCTTGCTCTGGAGAAGGGTCTTGAAGGAGTGTCACCCTCCTTCTTTGGCAGGCCACCAAATTGTGGCTGTGAGCTGTCTCCAACATTCTTCCCATAATGACAAGAAGCGGTATGTTTAGAAAGCCCAAGAACAGCCTGAGCAGCCGCTGGCTGAAGAAGGGGCTGACATACTATATTTTTCTGGGGTCATGGTTTCGATTCCTACGGTGATTCTGCTCGAGTCAGGATAAATTACACCCATTCTAAGCAGCTCTGTCATTCCACTCTGCGCAAATGTCAGATGGGCCTCACAGTTTTTCCGCAGTCATGCGGCCCATCATTCCACTGCCCTGAAAGGTTTGCCAGCTGGTTTTCTAATTTAGCTCTTTGGAGGAAAGAGAAGTAGAACTTTTCCTTTAAAAAAAATTGAAGGGTTCATGTTTAATTCAAGATTAATCTCTATCAAACTACATTTCTCAAGACAAGGCCTTTTAAGTTTCTATTTTCATTTTATAAGTGAGTGAATTTATATTTTATACTCTTTACAAATCTTGTACCTTTGTTGGGAATTTTAAGGTTTTTTTAAGCAATAAAGAAAAAAGAATTTCGATAGCAATGCTATTATTTTTATAGTGGGATATAACCAAGCAGTCATAAGAAAAATCAACTTTTTTACAACTACATATTCATGGGGGGTACACACTAGAGGAGATAGCGGATGTTTTAGGACGCAGCTCTGTATAGATGGTGGGGAAAGCATCAGAGGAGATAGTGGATGTTTTAGCACACAGTTCTGTATAGATGGGGGCAGGTACCAGAGGAGATAGTCCATGTTTTAGCACACAGTACTTGTTCTTCACAGATGTGAACTAAAACAAAATGGCCTACATAATTTAGTACTATTTCAGGAAGCAAGTTAAGCTAGTTTCCAAACAGATTTTAAAATGGAAATGGGCCAGTGAGAGGGTTCAGCAGGTAGAGGTGCTTGCTGCACAGGCCTGACAACCCGTCTGAGCCCTGGGATCCCTGTAATGATGGAAGGAAAGAGCTGACTCCAAAGAGTAGTCCTCTTATTTCTGTGCAACATTCTTTTGAGGACTGTAGTTTAAAATGAGGGCAAAATAGGGGTAGCAGTTTTCAGAGGAACGGAGGCTAAAGATATGGAAAGAGTGGAATGTTTGGCCCGGGTCTCCCAAAAGTCCATGTTTCAAAGACTGTGTCCCAGAGATGGTGTTACTGGGAAGTGATGGAACACCCAGGAGAGAGGCCTGGTATAAAATGTTAGGCCACTGCGGTTTGCCTTCAAAGGGGATTATATAACTCTGGCCCTTTCTTCTTTCCTGTCGCTAGGCCAAAGAATCACAGACCAGAACCTGCAGAACGATGTGGGGATGAGCTTTTCCTCTGTGTACGACGCTTATCGTGGAGCTGACTCGCATAGATACTAAAACAAAGTAGATGGTAAGAGATGAAACTCTGTCAGATAGAAAGGACATGAGATTGGCTGTCCTCAGCTTGGGAGGGAAGAAATACTACGTGTGCCCAAGCACAGCAGCTGGTGTTTATTTGTGGCATAAAAGGAACCTTTACCAACAGAGTATATGGTTCCATTACTGGATGGGGGGGGTACCTGGAGTGGTGGGAGACCGTGGAGGTCTCATAGTTACGACAAATGGCAAAGCCTAGTGTGGGATTCTGGATGTTAATGACGGAGACGGGATGAAGCGTAGGATCAGTGGAGGCTGAGATTCAAAGACCAGACAGCCGACTCAATAAAGTGAGGAAACATCACCTTGGGTACACATCATTGCACCCTCCCTCAGAATTCCGTGACTATAGGGAGGATGAAAACAAATGATCTTTTAAAACAGTCGGCACAATGGCTGCTTCTAGTCTATGACAGGTGTAAATTCAGGAATTACAGCAGGAGTCCAAACATTCTGTTTCTAACACCAGGCACAGAAACATGTATAGGAGAGAGGGCTAAATAGAATCCTATGGCAGATTTACAGTTTCATTTAATGAGGCTTCACCGACAGCAATAGCTTTGAGCTCTGACTATGCTTGGCACTCACAGACATTCTCACACCCTGGCACAATGTACATGTTAGAAACAGAACAGCGGAGCCACTCACCACACATCTGTGCAACGGAAGAAAAGGCGGGAGAGGAAAGCTGGCACACCTCTTTCAACACAGTTAAGGTCTCAGGAAGAGCTGCTCCAAAGGAGGCTACACAGAGAAGCTATGAATAAGGAAACCGATTCCCTTAAAACTTTCCGTATTCACACGGAAACGTTTGTCTTTAGATGCCCAGGTTGTAGATCACTGAGACAAATAACTGCAAATTTAAAACTAGCTTTTACCTAAAACATTGTCGAAAAAACAAGCTTATGCCGTCAAGATGATGCATAAGAATCAAGAAGGCGAGTGAAACCCAAAGTGTGTTATAACTCCCTGAAAACAAAGGGACATCCTTTTCTACACTGTTCTAGAAAACATTTCCATTTAGCACCAATTCCTGTATTTTTATGACATTGTACAGCATTTAACCGCCAAAGCAGCAACACTATGGGGGTCATAAATCCATCAGCTAATGCAGGAGAGACCCAAGGAAACCTGCTCTAACCAGGGTAGCTGAAGACACAGATTTAGTAAGGCAGGGGAGTTTGGCAGGAATGGGTTTCCACTGTCTTCAAACATAATTCAGGCAACACCAGCAAACGCATTAGTGCAAACCAAAGCAAATGGATGTTCCAGCAAGCGGGTGGAGGCTGTGGCAGTTGCAGGAATGGGGCTAGTTCTAATTTGAGCCATGAGCAAGGTATAATGATATATACATATAATGATGTATATGGAAATGTCATAATGAAGCATTTTCTGTACTAAACTAAAATTAAAAGTAATGTTAACAAAGAAAAATATTTGAGCCATGCAGATAATTGTCAACAGAGAAGTCTATGGATAGCAGGGATTGTATAGTCAACAAAACCAGCAACCTATAATTAAATTAAAAACTTTTTTTTTTGCTGTTAGTACTGACACACACTGGGCAGAGGGGCATGATAACTGCCTTGATAAACAGGGGAACAACTGGCTTCCATCAAAGTAGTTGTTCTTAGTCAAATTGCCTCTTCCTTTGTCTCTGAGAGCAGGAATGACATGCACTTTTCCTGATGCTGAAAAAAACAAACAAACACACACACACACATACACACACACACACACACACACACACACACAAAACCCTTCACAGGGCAATTCTCAAGTAATTTTTTTTCATACTTTTAGGGGTCAAGAATCTCAGAATTAAGGTCCCAGCAGGCTTTCTATGCAATGAGGGTCCACTCTCTAACTCCAAGCTGGCTCTCTCTTGCTACATTCTCACATGGCAGAAGAAAGAGAAGGCCAGACAGTGCACAGGAGACTCCTTAACAGGGCATCGATTTCATTCATGAGGTGACGCCTGATGACTTCAGAGTTTCCAGAAAGGACTTGCTACTTTGTACTGCCATAAAGAGGACTGTGTTTCAACACGAACTTTAGAGACACACATTGAAACCAGAGAAACTTTCCAACTGAGAGTAACTGATGGGGTCCAGGTAGTGGCAAGAGCTACCAGAAGATTAGCAAGCACTGACATTTCACTACTGTGTGTGAGTTCATGTGTGTAGACCAGAGGTCAACTCTGGGCATCTTCCTTAATTGCTTTCCATTCTTGAGGCAGGATCTCTCGCTAAACCTTTATTGCGTGTACTCAGCCAGACTGGCTGACTGCCCCACCTCGTCAGAGTTGGGATTATAAGTGAACCACCATGCCTAGCTTTTACAGGGGCCCTTGAGTTTTGAACTCAGATCTTCACGCTCACAAGGCAAGCTCTTTACCAACAGAATCATTTCTTCAGTCCTCATTTTGTTATTTTTAAGAAGCATTTTGGCAAACACCTTGTTAAGATCATGGGTACAGCATCCTTGTCATGTCTAGAAGACAGTATCTTATGGTTTGAGACCTGTTCCTCTGACTCTTACAAATTTTCTGGTCCCCTCTCCCACCATTTTCCTTAAGGCTTAGATGAAAGGGTTGCACTGTATCAATCATGTTAAAAAAGCAACTGTAGGCACCTGAGAATTATCCATAAATAAATATAGAAACTCATTTTATTAATTTTGAGAGGTGTACATAAAGATTCATCACTTCAAAACATTTTATAGTCAGTAATAGATATTAAAAATGACGATTCAAACTCAATCCTTTCTTTTCCATGTTACCTTGAGTAAAGAAATATTCAACCCCCACTAGTCACTCTCAGAGCATGTCATCTACCTTCATGCTGCTGAGACTGGGATTCCTTGTAGGATTCAAGGGAAGCCATCACTACATAGTCTGAAATGCAGTAACAGACACAGGGTCCTTACACATTGGTCATTCCCAGGGTGTAATGGTTTGAAAGAAAATGACCTCAAAGGGGTCTGGTACTATTAGGAGGTGTGCTTTGTTGAAGTGGGTGTGGCTTTGTTGGTGGAAGTGTGTCACTGTGGAGGCGGGCTTTAAGGTATCATATGCTCAAGCCACGCCCAGTGTCTCAGTTCACTTCTTGTTGCCTGCAAGATATAGAATTCTCAGCCACCTCTCCAGTACCATATCTGCTGCACACTGCCATGTCCCACCATGACTATAAAGGATTGGACCTCTGAAATTGTAAGCTGCCACTTCAATTAAATGTTTTTCCTTTATAAGAGTTGGTGTCTTTTCACAGCAATGGAAACCCTAACTAAATTACAAGGTTACATGGAAAATGTTATTTAAACTCCAATTCATTTCAGAAAGAGGCAGTATGAAAGTCATGAAAATATGAACAATTTAAAATTTTTAAATTAACAATAAATATTTAATGTTAATTCTGTGTACCAGAAGGCAATTTGTCAGGGATACTGAAGTAAATTGTACTGATTCCCCGACACTGAGCACTTGGACAGTCAACAGACTAAGCAGGCTGGAACAGCATCACACCTACAAATACCTTCCTTCAGTTTCAGCTCTGGTTTCATTAAAACATTCTTTTATAAGAAGGAGGAAAGGTCATAAATAAAGCACAAGGAAAATGGCTACGAACCTTTTCCCATCTTAAATAAAATCACCGCCAGAGAGCTATAAATGTTTCTCTTGTACTTTTTGGAGTGTGACTCAGAATGTTTACGACTGGAAAAATTCATTTCCAAATGCTTTTATGTATTTGCTTTGCCATATGTTTGAAACTGTGCTTCAAACAACCTCCCTGGATACATAAGTGAGCTTACAACAGTGCTTATTTCCAAAGGGATCCTGAAGAAATAGAAGGAAAAATAGCAATAACGAAACAATTCATGCGTGTTGTCCAAACATACAGGGACTTCATAGAATCAAATATTTGGCTTATTCCCAATCAGAAGAATAATTTATTTATAAAGGTGAAGCAAAAGGCTGAGAAGTTGGGTCATGGGGTAAAGGTGCTTGATGCCAGATTTTTTTTTAAAGATTAATTTATTAACTATGTACACAGTATTCTCAGTATTCTATCTACATGTATGTCTGCTGTCCAGAAGAGGGCACCAGATCTTATTACAGATGGTTGTGAGCCACCATGTGGTTGCTGGGAATTGAACTCAGGACCTTTGGAAGAGCAAGCAGTATTCTTAACCACTGAGCCCTTGATGCCAGATTTGATGAGAGTTCAATCCACACAACCTACATGGCAGAAGCAAAGGGCCAACTCTTAAAAGTTGTCTTCTGCCTTACACAGGCACACTTTATATAAATACAGAATATTTATATTTAATACTTGAGATAGTTATAAAATGTCTACTCTTATAGAAAGGAAATGCATATCTCCAGCCTCACATTCTTTATTTTTTTTTTTTAGGTTTTTCGAGAAAGGGTTTCTCTGTAGCTTTGGAGCCTGTCCTGGCACTAGCTCATATAGACCAGGCTGGCCTCGAACTCACACAGATCCACCTGCCTCTGCCTCCCGAGTGCTGGGATTAAAGGCTTGTGCCACCACCTCCCGGCTCATCCTCACATTCTTATTGTTTCAGTGTAACTGAATTTTGAAACCATTTGGGCACCATTGCTATAATCAACTGGATTAGCTATTTGTGGACAGTGAGGAGTTGCTAAAGTTTTAAGCAAAAGAGAAAAGTGATTACGTTGCTATTTAGAAAGATTCGTTAATTGTGAAATTCGCAGGATGAATCAGAAGGAGTAAGATCAGTTTCACGTGATGTAACCTTATCCTGGATCTTCAACATGTAAGGTGGTAACTGACCCCTAAAACTTGTCTTCTGACCTCCACACACATATTTGAATGCCTGTTCTCTCTCACACACATCACACATACACACAGCAATAATATATTAGATTTTTTAAAAGAAAATAAAGATACTCAAGGAAATGATTATAGGATTGAGTTGCATGAATGCTAGATGATAAAGAGAGGGTGCTTGGAGAAATGGCCCTGTAGTTAAAGTACTGGCTACTCTCACTGATGACCTGAGTTGCTTCCTGCATCTATTCTAGGTGGCTCACAAGTGTGGTAATTCCAGCTCTCAGGGATCTGACACCTTCTTCTGGGACACCTTACTAATTCTAGTGGACACACATAAACACACACACGTATACACACACGCACACCTACGCATTCACACTTATACACACTTATAGACACTCACACATACACACACCCATACGCACACTCACGTTCTCACATTCACACACACACACTCAAACACCCATATTCACTCAAACACACATACATGATAAACAAGTCGTAAGCAAAAGACAAAGGATATGGGAAGGGCAGGAACTGAGCCTCAAAATATATGTTCCATGGCTGTAGATGTTTGTTAGACAAAGAATGATCTTGGTGAGTTTGAAAAGCAGATTAAAAACATGTTCATAACACAAATTAAGATGAATATTCTGGAATGTATAAAGTGGTCATATCCATAGTAGCAATGTGATTTGTTCATCACAATAGATAAAAAAAAATAACATCAGACTTTGAAGCAGAGAAATTTTTGGTATAATAAAATCTGGTCAGGCTTCTAGGGTAAAAAATAAAAAAGAAAACTATTAGGGATGAGACTGTAAACCATACACCCAAAGAAACACTTTTTTTTTCATGATTTTATGAAGAAGACTCTATGTGTGTTGAAAAAAAAAAATCCCCTGAGCTTTGCTGTAGCATTTCCCTTAACCAGCTAACTACATGCTGTGCCACTGGCTTACCTGTACACTTTAGAGCTTGTTTTTTCCCTGAGTTCCTTCTGTAGCCTTCTGATGGGGACGTTTCCACCTTTATTACTCAATACAGAAAGAACTATGGAATTTCTGATACACAGTTTAAGGAAGTACCAGAAGACAAGCCATCAATTTTTTTCAAGGGGACGGGGAGATGAATCTTTGCTTGCCTTCTTTATTGCTATGCACCAAGAGCCAAGAACAGTACCTGGCCATATACTTGGTGTCCAAGAAATGATTGAAAATCAAATGAAGAGTTCCAAAGACGAGCTTTTGGGATGACTTTCCCCAGGGTCTCTCATGGTGTCACCTCGTGGAATCTAAGGGAGACTTTATGCACCATTGCTGAGTCTTGAACATCAGCAGGTACCTGAGAATTCATCAGACCCTGACTTGTACTGTGCTGTACCCTAATAGTGTGAGTGTCATCTGAGAGAGGGGCACTCAGGGAAGGAGTCACAGCTTGATAGCTGGAGATGTAGTGATGGAGGAGGTAGCTCTGATCACATCCTTGTAGCCTTGTAATAGCTAAGGATAGATGTCAGAAATTCAATCCTGCCTGGGCATGTTTGGGCAGGCCTATAATCCAGCCCTCAGGGGGTTGGGACAGGATGACCCATATATATCATCGGCTATATAGCAACTTTGAGGCTAGCCTGAGGTCCTGGCTTAAAAAAAAAAGGAAAAAAACCCTAAAATAAAGCAAAGACAGACCAAAATAACAACAACAAAAACCCCACAGTTCTTTTCTGGGAAGGTTTAAGATGAAGATGAACATGAATCAGACTCAGAGAGCTTTTTGAAAATAATAGTATTTCAGTGTCGTAAGTTCATTCTCCAAATATCTTTATCCTGCCAAGCCTGCGGTTTCCACCCTTTCCTTCCTGTTAGTCTGGACCCTTGGCACTGTCCACTAACCAGAGGCAGGGAGGACTTCTGGTTCATTTCAAGAACGGGGTGTGTAGAACAGGGAGAGATGTGTGTCTGTTCTGCATACCTGACTACACAACCAGGCCCTCGTTCATCCAGGCCTTTTTCCTGAGGTGAGCAATGGGGGCAGCTGTTTCCTCTTTAGTTCTGGAAAAGGCCAGGAAATACCTGCTTTACTGTAATCTATGATTACTCCCTAGGGGCTATTCCCTCTTCCACCCTTTCCTCTTTAGTAGATCCCTTAATTTAAAAGCAAAAATAAAAATAAATAGATCAAATCAGTGTTGTGGCATTTAGAAGGGCAGTTGCCTCCTGGTATGATAAAGTTGGAGTCTTAAGCTCTGTGTTGCCAAGGCCACCTTCCCTGGCAACCATCTTACTCAGGGACTATATGACTTGAGGCTCCTGGTGAAAAGTGAAGCCAAAAGTGGGGCCAGTCAAGCAGGTGTCACTTGTCTAGTAACTGCCTGCTTTTCACGCTATATGGCGACAGTATGAAGGTGTCTGATGAAGGAGATGAATCAGTGCACCTGGGAATAGTGTCTGGCACAAAAGAGTGGGTGTGTAAATTCCTCTTTCTAATGACCGTGTAAAACACTAGAATAGGTGCCAGAGATAACGGAAGTACTTATGCTTTGCAGAGTCTAGAAAGAGAGTTAGAAAATGTAAAAAGACAGACAGAATTATTTGAGTGAATAAAAGCTGGCTGGGAAGAAGCCATGCTACCTCCAGGCATTCATAAGAAAGAGTAAGACTCAGTGTGATTTATTTGGGAGCTGGGTGGCAGCCCTCCTCAAAGAGCCAAAGAGTCAAGAGAATAAAAAAAAAAAAAACTACAGTCTGACTCTTAGAGACTCTGTAATTCCAAAAATGGAAAGGATATAAAAATAGAAAACTTGACACATTTAAAACTACTAGGTAAAAACATACAAGTAACAAAATAACTGATGGCTTGCTGTTGTTGTTGTTGCCAGTGCACCCAGGTTACACTGGAACTATATAGTACTTGCTCTTAGTGAAATCTTTTAAATCTTAGCTCCAAGGATGGTGGAATTCCATATCCTTGCATAGCAGTCAGGAACTTGACCACACTGGGTGCGGTGAGGGACTAGACACACACACACACACACACACACACACACACACACACACACAGGTCAGGTGGTCTAGGGATGGATAAACCAAGGTACCCAGAAGCTAGCATGTTCATCATAGAGAGTTGAACAGGAAGGCAGGTTGATGAGTTATCACATACCGCTGAACAAGGAGGCAGGTTATTGCATACAGTGAGGCTGGGTTCACGGATATGGCTGAACCAAGGAGGCAGATTTAACTAACCTCTAAGAGCAGTCTCTGTAGGGGAGCCATCTTCAGGTTGTAAATATGGGAGGAGGGGATGAAGTCATGGTGGACATTTTCTACACTATCAACATCATCTGCACATGGACCAACAGAGGGCTTTGCTAATCCTCTAAGCCTCATTCCAGATGGGGGAAGGCTTTGCCATTTCCCACGGGGCTGAGGTCAGGGTCATGGATGTGGCCTTGCCCCTACCAAATAATACACATTCACTCCGGATTTCATTAACTCAGGCTTCCTACAGCGGGATTTTAAGGGTTAGCCACCAGGCCTGGCTCTAAAGGCATCTTCTAATTACTAAAATTATTGGAAAATGAGTGAATGTCAGTGGGAGGTTAGAGAATGAATGAATGAGTGAGTGAGTGAGTGAGTGAGTGAGTGAGTGAGTGAGTGAATCTGACTGGCTGGTCATCAGTCATGACACGGTTTCCATCCCGGGCTTGAATGAGAGACTCTGTTTTTACTACTTACAGAGTGGGGTATGGTCAAGTTTTAATTTCATCTCTCAAGTCCTGTGGGATGAACCAGGATCTGTTTCTGGCTTTCTGTTGGCAGGGAAGTGGCACTCCAGCTCCTAGAAGATGAAGTTTCAGTTGTCAGCTCCCATTTGGTTGCTAAACTGCACCTGTCAGGACAGCCCGTGCAGGAAGGAATGTTCTGAGAACTGGAAGCAAGCGAAGTGTTGCTGCTCAGAGGTTCTGAGCTCAGCAGCTGTCTTGCTGCTGCCTAGAGTACTTATAATCATCAACTCTTTTTTTTTAATGGAATCTGGTTTATTACTGTTATTCTCTCATGTAATACATCCCGATAACAAGTTTCCACTCTCTCTCCTCTCCCCCAGTCTCTTCCCCCACCTTCTCTCTTCCCCAGATCTGCTACCCACTGTCCACCCTCAGAATAGAGCAGGCCTCCCAGGAGCATCAACCAAACATGGATTATCAAGCTACATTAAGGCCAGGCACATACCATCATATCAAGGCTGAATGAGGCAACCTGGGAAGGAACGAGAAGGAATCGGGTCCTACAGCAGGCAAAAGAGTCAGATACCACCCCTGCTCCCACTATTAGGAATCTCATAAAAACACCAAGCTACTTAGCCATAACATATGTGCAGAGAACTTAGGTCAGACCCCTGCAGGCTTCCTGACCTCTGCAAATCCCCTTGAGTTCTGGTCAATTGATTCTGTAAACCTTGTTCCCTTGGTTTCCCTGACCCCCCTGGTTCCTCCAATCATTCCCCCCCTCCTCTGCAGGACTCATCCAAGAAATGCCTAATGTTTGGCTGTGGGACTCTGCATCTGCTCCTATCATCAATTGCTAGATGAAGTTTCTATGGTCTCTTTGATGAGGATTCTGCTAGGCTCCAGTCCCAGAACACTCCTCAAGCAAGACAAGCTGTAGGTTGAAGGTTTTATAGCTGGGTTGATGTCCCAATCCCTCCAACTTGTCTGCTTAAAGAAGAAATCCAGTTCAGGTTCCATGTCCCCCACTACTAGGAGGCTTTGCTAGGATTACCAGGGTTACTCTCATAGATTCCATGGAGTTTCTACTGCACTAGGTTTTGATCTTGCCCTGAAATGCCCCCAAAGTCCAGTTGTCTCTCCCAGAATTTTCTCCCTCCTCAACTTGATCCCTCTTGTTCTCAACTCTGCCTGGCTCCAGTCCACCTGTGAAATCTATTCTAGTTCCCCACCTCAGGGAGACCCTTACATTCTCCCACTTAATCCCTCCTTGTTACCTTGCCTCTCCTCTCTGGGTCTGGACTGTAACATGACTATCTTTTACTTCACACCTTATATCCACTTCTGAGTGAGTACATACAATATTTGTCTTTCTGGGTCTGGTTTACCCCACTTAAGATTTTTTTTTTTAAGTTCCATCCATTTGCCTGGAAATTTCATGATGCTATTGTTTTTAGCATCTGAGAAATCCTTCATTGTGTAAATGTAAAATAGAAGTGACAGCTTATGCTGGCAATGATGGGGAGTAAGGGGAATGCTTCTCCATTGCTGGTGGGAGTGCAAATTTGTACAACCACTAAGGAAATCAATATGACAGTTCCCCAGAAAACTGGAAATCGATCTACCTCAAGACCCAGCTATACCACTCTCAGGCATATATCCAAAGGATGTTCCATCCTACCACAAGGACACTTGCTCAACTATGTCCATAGCAGCTTTATTCATAATGACCAGAAGCTGGAAACAACCTAGATGTTCCTTAACTGAAGAATGGATAAAGACTATGCGGTATATTTAGTCAGTAACTCTTTGAACAGAAAAGGTCACTAAGAATGGATGTTGTCAGAGGTTTGGGTTTGGATCTTACCCTGCCACTTGCTGGCTCTGAGGTGTATTGTGAATTCTAATTGGTCTTAATAATAAAAACCTGGAGTCAGATATAGGGGTTAATGTTGAAAGATCAGAGAAGCAAAGCAGCCAGTCACTAGTTCTTACCTCTACTGAATCCTTAGACCAAAGGAGAAAATTTGTCCCCATGAATCCTCAGACTGAATGGGCTGAGCTCCAGTCTTCTCCTGCCTTAAATTTCTCTCTCTACCAAGCCATGTCCCTTCCTGTTTCCACCTCCCTAGTGCTTAGATTAAAGGCATGTGACTCCCATGTACTGGGATTAAAGGTGTGAGTCACCACTGCCTGGATCTGTTTCTCTTTTAGACTGGATCAATCTCTTGTAGCCCAGGGTGGCCTTGAACTCATGGAGATCTGTTTGCCTCAGCCTCTCCAGTGCTGGTATTAAAGTTGTGTACTACTACCACCTGGCCTCTATGGTTAACTAGTGGCTTAGCTCCACACTCTGATCTTTTGGCAAGCTTTACTTGTTAGATCACAAACAAAATATCACCATACTGGGCTTTGAGTAGGGTCATCTGAGCTAGACTCCACACCTAGAGAATTAAATTTTTCTGTAGTCAAGCACCTGCCATAGGGTCAATGCTTAAAAAGTGGTCACTGACTTGTGAACGAGAATCAAAGGCAGTGCAGTTGGGGGATTGCATAAATTTACCACCAGTAACTCTACTTTCCTGTATCTAAACAGTACCTTTCATGATCATGGTTCTGAAGTTGTCTGGAGAAATAATAATAATAATTACACACACACACACACTATGATTACCAGTCAGATAGTCAGTGTATCCTGTTCTATCTGGACTCTTGGTACAAAGGGAACTGTAGTAGGCTTTCTTTTGACCTACCAACCAGCTTCCAAATCAAGACATAGAGACTTCTTATTAGTTATGAATGCTCGGCCTTATCTTAGCTCTTATTTTAACCCATTTCTCCTTTTTCTTGTGGCTTTTTACCTACCTTCCTTCCCCCATCTCTCTCTTTCTTTCTTCTTTCCTTCTTTTTTTTCCTCTTTCTCTCATCTTACTTTCTTGCTGTCTCCAAGTTTACCTGGAGTCTACCTGGCTTTTGGCCCTGGGCATGTCCCTCTCTTTCTCCCTCATTCTCTTCTCTCTTATTCTGATAAAACTTGAGATTCAAAGGTGAGGGTGAAAACCTGTGAGCTCAGAGTTAGAGTGGCTGACTTTTTGTCTTAGCTGGCGTCCCTAGAAGCCACTCCTTCCACACTGCCCCAATTATAAACCCCAGTCTACACCTACACTCCTGTCTGCTATGCTCTATCAACTAGTTGCTAACCCCACCTCTCTGAGTCCAGGTTAATTTTATTAACAAAACTGCAACACATCTTTACACAGTTAAACAAATGCAGCAGAAACAAATATAACACATCTTTATATTGTTAAACAAATATAACACATCTTTGCCTAGCGAAACAAGTATCCCACCTGAACTTTTTATACCTAGTTATTGGCCAATTGTCTCTTTCTTAAACCAATGAGAACAAAACATCTTTACAGTACGCAAAAGGATTGTTCCACAGTAGAGGTTCCTCTAGCCATGACTACAACAGTCAAGGACAGTTTTTTGTCTGTAGCTACACTCATTCTCTCCTAGAGCTCCCTCATTCTGGAGGTGCCAGTCTTCCTTAACTGACTCATCTTCCTTGCTAGTTCCCTCACCCAGGTACATCCTTTCACCATCTCTCACCTACCCATAGGCCAACTGCCTTCCACGTGTCGTTTAAATCCCATGTTGACCCCTCTACCTCAGGATGTGGCTCTGCCTTTAGCACTCACTGATCAAACTGACCAGGCCATGAAGGGGGTAGGAAAATAATTCAAATTTTTGCCTGTGTTACCTGGCAGAGTTCTTAAGTCTATGAAGTGTGGTTTTCTCTTCTACAGGAAGGGATCATCAACTCCTCCAAAGAATTCACTTGGGTAGTGTGGGAGGTCCTTTTGTCTGCGTGTTGCTTTTATTGGTAAATGAATAAAGAAACTGCCTTGGCCTGTTGATAGGGCAGAACGTAGGTAGGCAGGGAAAACTGGACTGAATGCTGGGAGAAGGAAGGCTGAGTAAGAGAGATGCCATGGTGCCACCAGAGCCAGACATCCCTAATCTTTGCAGTAAGCCACTGCCACTTGATGATATACAGATTAATAGAAATGGGTTAAATTAATATAAGAGTTAGCCAATAAGAAGCTAGAGCTAATGGGCCAAGCACTATTTTAATTAATATAGTTTCTGTGTGGTTATTTTGTTTATGGGTGACCAGGACGAACAAGCGGCCTCCTCCTACACTTGGGTTTTAAATAAAAATATATAAAATATATCTATTTCATGGCCAGTTAAGAAATAACCAATGACAGAGATTACTCCTCCTTAAATGAGTTGCTACACAACATCTATTGTGAATTTCAGATCTTTAACAAGAGCAGTTCACACTGGACTCTACAGATGACCAGTATGTGGTCATTTTCTTGTAATTTACTGATGAAATGCTGCAAAAGCAATGGGTATGTTTTATGTTCCTTGAAACCACACTGTTAAACACCCAGTAGGTGATTAATACCTGTTTTTCTATTAATCTTCAGGAATCATAAAATGCATACAAATCCATAAACAAATATTATTTAGTGGCTATTTTTCCCATAGTCTTCTTTTACCTTTAAACATATAAAAATGAAGGTAATTAAGAGGGAGAGAGAATGCTAATAGAAACTAAAGTGTTTGGGGATTGGCTTCTAGCAACCCAACCATAGAAATGCTAGAGTCTACCCACAACCCCTGTGACCTATCGGAGAGCACCTGAACACTTTAACGTGTCTTTGGTGAGGATCTCTAATCAAAATCTGTAGAAGAACAACAGATATACTCAAAGGCACCTGACCTGCCACCTCTAAAATTGTACTGAATCCTAGCGCAGGGTTTTGTGTTGTTAGTTTCATCCACTTGACACAAGCTAGAGTTATTTGAATGTAGGAACCCTCGACTGAGAAAATGCCTCCATAAGATCCAGTTATAGGCATTTTCTTAATTAGTAATCGATGAGCAAGGGCTCAGCCCATTGTGGGTGGGGCCACCCCTGGACTGTTGGTCCTGGGTTCTGTAGCAAAGCAAGTTGAGCAAGTCACGGGAAAGAAGCCAGTAAGCAGCATCCTTCCATGGTCTCTGTATCAGCTCCTACCTTCAGGTTCCTGCCTAGTTGGATACCCTCCCTTATCTTCACTCAATGGACTATCCCTCTGGATATGTAAGCCAAATAAACCCTTTCCTCCCCAATTTGCTTTTGGTCATGGCAATAGAAACCCTAACTAGGAACGATTTAGAATTCTCATTCTCACTCACTGAACAGTTGTTTAAAACCCAGAACTGACTCTCACAGCAGTGCCCCCAGGAGTGTGCTGCCTGCACCGCTCCAATAAAGAAACAGATAACCATATGATGTTCTCTGTCAAGGCTGCCTGTGGATCAGAACTAATTGTTGGCACAAAGCTAACGCAAAAGAGGCAGGGGTGAAGGCTTTCCAAAGACAACTAAATGACTGAAATAAATTTAAATCAACATACTACACTGTACTTTGGATAGGTTGTTTCATCTAGAAATTTTGGAAGTTTGAGTTTGTTGTGGTTAAAGAAGAATTCTGAAAAATAATTTAAGGGTTTTCATTCCCAAGTATGGTGTCGTTGTATGTAAGTATGTAAGTGTCTTAGTCTTATATTTAAAACGTGCTTCCTGTATTTTGTTATGTTTATTGTACTTCAGACCCCAAACTGACTTTTGCTGTAGAAAATTTCACACCTATTCTGGCTTGCAGGGCTTTGCTACAGAAGGAAGCCAGGTTCTTTAGTTGTGTAGCGCCCTCTGCTGGACATCTACAAAAGCAATGCTTTTAGCCTTGATGCTGATCATTTAAACAATTACCTCAATCAACAGAAACTCCCAGGTCCTGACTGTTTAAACAATTACCTCAATCAACAGGTAACAGGTCCTGAATGCCCCCGGTCTTGTGGAATGCTATCCTATGTGAACAATTCCTTTTCTTTAGGTAAGTCCTAGTTATATGTCAGAACTCATGGATCCTTTCAGCAAAAGGAAGTAAGCTGAGAACCCCAGAGGTCATGCAGAAGCAGGGCAGATGAGTTTGAAAACACACACAAACCCAGTGTGGTTGGAATTGAAGGACTTGGGAAAATAGTAAAAAGATTGGCGAGGTAAAGAGAAGCCAATGACTACGTGACTAGTTAGTTGTCACTGTGGAAAGGGAGTCCCAGGTAGAGTTTCAGCAGAGGAGAGACATAATTTGTTCTATACTTTAGAGCAGAGGTTCTCAACCTTTGGGTCATGACACATTTGGGGATCGCATATCAGATATCCTGAATATCAGATATTTACATTATGATAGCAGTAGCAAAATTATGGTTATGAAGTAGCAACAAGATAAGTTTATGGTTGGTGGCCACAACAACATGAGGAACTGCATTAAAGGGTCACAGCATTGGGAAGGCTGAGAACCACTCTTACAGAGAGTTCACTGCACTATTACTGTGGAGGCTTGGAAGAAAATGGCCCCCAACTGGAGGGACACTAGAAGGAGGCGTTTCACTATTAGTGACACTTTGTTGGAGGAAGTGTGTCACTGTGGGGGCAGGCTTTGGGTCTCTTGTTCAAGCTTCTCTCAGTGTGACTGCCAGTTAACTTTCTGTTGCCTCTGAGTCTAGATGTAAGAACTCTCCACTCCAATACCACATCTGCCTGCTCCCCGCCATGATGATAATGGACTGAACTTCCGAAATGGTAAGGGACCCACCCCTAATCAAATGTTTCTTTGATAAGAGTGGCTGTGTTTATGGTGTCTTCACAGCAATCAAAACCCGACCGAAGATAATCATCAAGTAATGGTTGAAAAGAAAACCATTGCGCTATAGTAATTTACAAGAGTGGTGGTGGAGATGCTTGTCGTGGCAATGGAGAGAGGTGAAAGACCTACATTTTGAAGGCAGAAGCAGTAGGATGGCCATAGAGATTTGTCAACAGTATGAGAGGGAAAGAAGTGTCAAAATAAATGACCAGTTTCTTGCCCCTGAGGGACAGAAATAAATGAGTTAGCATTCGGAGGGAAAGCACAGTTGGGGCACTGGATTGTGTGTGCTGTGGGGGCATTTGTAGTGTGTGTGTGTGTGTGTGTGTAAAACTGGCTGTCTCTGTCTATCTGTCTGTCTCTGTGTATATAGAGAAAATCAACTAGAAAGAAAAGATCAGGGGCTCAGATTGAGATACCTGGAGGTAGTAGTTGGTTCTGTGCTGAAGATAAATTTGTAAAGAAATAAATAATTTTGTATACACACACAATTTCTAAAGAAATTCATCTTGATATTAAGTTAAGTTTTTTTTTTAATTGAATTTGATGGCAGTGACAGAGAAAGAGGGAGAAGGTGAAGATGAAGGCAGAGGACAGTACTAAAGCTAGAAGGAGTCTGAGGCCCTTTCCTCCATTCCTTCCCTCTGGGGTTGCCACATGGAGGAGTTCTGTCCCTTCCACTTTAACTTTGTCTTCCAGCAAGAAAATCACATTTAATTATGGACAATTAACAGCTCAGTAAGAATCAGCTGTTCATAGAGCTTTGAAATGAGGGTATATTTGTAAGTTAAATCCTTAAGGCACTTGGTAGTCATTTGTTAGTCAAGGATTAAGCTGGGTGTGGACTAATCCAAGCTGTTTGTTAAGAAAGGAGTTAGAAGACCTTGTCCTCTGGTATTCAGAATGAGGAGACGGCAATCGGTAGAAAATAGAGTTCCAGGAAACTGCATTTCATCTCAGTCACAGGACAGCTCACAGTCACGTGGGGTCTGGGTGGAATGTCTTGTGGCCCAGTTCTGGCATAGGTCAGAGTGTAAATGGGTGCACCTTAAATGTAACAGGGAAGGTTTCTCAGATGTTTTCAGAGAGCCCCACCAGCAGCCTCTGGTTTTGCTTTGGCACCTAGTCACATCTATGATGGCCATTTTCCTACCTTCATGAAAGCATTTTTCCCCTATAGAACACATTAAATTTGCAAATACATTAGGAGACAAGTGACAACTATATATAGATGATGCAACAGCTCTTTGGTGACTTTCAGGGTTATTCTTTGTCATTTTCCCCGAGAGAATGCGTCATCTTTATTGTAAGATTACTCTCTACCCTATTCTCTTACTTACACTGTGTGTCTATCAGCTTCTATAAAGAGTCCTGAAGGAAACAGTTTAAGTTTTGTGGTACATGCAGTGTTTTTGTTCTAATCAGTACTGTTCTTATGTCGTAAAGTCAACCACGGGCAACATGTACATGAATGGAGATAGTTGTGTTTTAAAAAAAACGTTACTTACCAAGCAGACAACAGAGGGGTTTGGTCTATAGGCCAGAGTCTGTAAATCTCACTGTAGACTGTTACTCATTTTCTCCTTTAAACCATCTAATAAAGTTTCCATTTGTTCTGTCTCAGCCATGGGACAAGCTACTGTTGTTGCTCCTTTAGTTTCTTCTTGACTTTTAACTAAAGTTCCTACTGAGCACTATGGTAATAAAACCAGAGGCAATCCAGATGAACACCGAGCATTTATTTTTGTAAAACGATGCTTGTGTCAATGTGCCTTATCCTCTCCGAGGAGTGGACGGGGGTAGGGTGGGAGAGTTAGGTGGAGGGAAGGGGAGGAGGAGAAGGTGTGGGAACTGGGATTGGTATGTAAAATGAAAAAAAAAAGGATTGTTTTCTTTTTTAAATAAATAAATTAATTAAAAAATTTACTTGTGTTTGTGTTTGACTCAATAGTCATTCTTTTCCCTCAAATCATTGTTCTGGGGTTAAGTTCACTCCTAAATATTCTTTTTAACATTTCTCTATTTTTGTTTACTGGTTTGACAACCCCTGAGAACCTTTCTTTGACCATATTCTCATCTGTGGTTTAGCTCATTACTGTTGAGGAAACTGTGTGAAAACTCTTGAAACTTCTAAGTAGTGAATTTGTTGCTTCTCTCTGCTTCTATGAAAAGTTCCACAATGTCTAGTTGCCACTGTGGATAACCTCAGTCTTTTACTCTGCTGGCTTTTGAGATTTCTTTTCTTGTGAATCCATATACTTCATGGGTCTGAGAGTCATACTTTTATAAATATAATAACTGGGGCCATCTAGAATCATTTTTTTTGTTAGATTTGATTTTTTCCATCCCTAACTTTCTTCCTTGGAAATTTTTATTAAATGTTTTGTTTTCTCAAAAAAAAAAAGTTTGGTGCTAGGATGAGGGGACACAAAGTTTGGTGCTAGGATGAGGGGACACCTGTGGGCATTTGGAAACGAGGTGAGTGTACTTTGTATAACTGTGCTGTGGAACAATCTTTCCACACTGTAAATATATTAATAAAAAGCTAACTGGCTAATGGCTAGGCAGGACTTTGGGGGGCAGAGGGAATGCTGAGAAGAAGGAAGGCAGAGTCAGAAGAGTCTCCAGTCAGATGGAAAGGAAGCAGGACATGCAGGGGAGGTAAAAGCCATGAGCCTGGGGCAGCACACAGGTTGATAGAAGTGAATTCATTTAAAATGTAAGAGTTAGCTAATAACAAGTCTGAGCTATCAGTTAAGCATTTATAATTAATATTATGTCTCTTGTGGTTATTTGAGAGTGACTGCCGGGACACAGAAAAGCTCTGCCTACAAAAGAACGTGACCTTTGGGAAACAAAGACAGTAGTGTCGTCTTCAATTATGGTACCCGTAGCAAGCTGATGCACTGGGATAAGAATGCTCACCTGAGTTATTTTTGTTATAAACTGCTTAGTAAATTTTCTCATCATCCAGCTCAAAAAGTCACCAGATCAGAAGCCTCACAATTATTTTCATTTTCTGTTCAACAGATTATATAATTAGTATTAGATTTAAATGCAGAACAATCATTAAAATTATAAAGCGAGTAGGAAAGGCCTAAACTGACTGGATTTCCTATTTATTTACTTATTTATTTGTTTATTTATTTAGGAGTCATGGGTTTCTTTTGGGTTGCAGAATTCCCAGATCAAAACTGAACATAATGGGAAGACGTTGGATCCTGCTGATGACCATAACAAGGGCAACATTTATCCTGGCAACGAGATCTCCCATTCAGAAAGTCCTGCTTCCAGAACTGTGGGGGAGAATTTCTGTTGAAGGTTCATGTGCAAAGAGCAAAATTCTTGTGTGAAAAGGAAAAATAAAGTAGCTCTTTTCAGAATGATTGCATCCGTTCATTCAATGACGACAGGTATTGGCCACTGACATGGGCCGTATGTGAGGGAAGGAGGACAGGATATACTCTCAACCAGAACAGTCATGATTCTGGTGCTGCTTTCTTTTGGTTTGTAGACATAAGACACTAAACGGTCATGTGAACAAATGAAGTATTTCAATTTCTGCTAAGCATTGTATAGAAAGGAGAGACTATTTGGATAGAAATGTTTCCCCAAGAAATGTAGAATTAAACCAAACTTTTGGGAAGCACGATTTACTTAGATAGCAAAAGGTAAAAATTAGTTCTAGGCAGAAGGATTTCGTGCAACACTCCAGGCTGGGGAAGAGTTTGGTTATTTCTAGATGCAGGCTGTGAGTTGTGAGTTGGAGACAGACTGGGCTTAGGAAGTGCCATCAGGGGGCAGACTGTGCAAGCTTTTGCAGGCTTTTTTTTTTTGTTAGCTATTGCAAATCGGCTTTTTTTTTCTTTAGTTTTTTTTTTTCTCAAGATGGGGGTTTTGGGGGTTTCTCTGTTTCTCTGTGTAGCCCGGCTGCTATCCTAGGCCTCACTCCTTACTCTGTAAACCAGACTGACCTTAAACGCAGAGAGTCACATATCTACTGCTGGGATTAAAACTGTACACCACCATGCCCAGCTTTTATCCTGTGCAATAGAAAGAGTTTGGGACTACTCAGCAAGTGATGTGATTATTCAGTGTGGGCTGTGTGTGTGTGTGTGTGTGTGTGTGTTTTAAGTCATGGTGTCTTCTACAGAGAACAAATTGATAACAACCCAAAATGCTGAATAGTGCTCGTGACAAACCCTAGCAAAAGGCCCATCTACATTCTATACATAGTCTTGTCTACACATAGTCTAATTCAAGACAGATGCTGAACAGACAGTGCCATACACCAGCTCACAAAGAGTAGTGAGGCAGGGAGGTTTGGAGATCCCACCCTCGAGGTTTCTCCCTCCAAAATGAACACACTTCCAGGAGATGTGTTCTCAAGCAGCTTGGCAGGATTGTTCTCTCCGAAGAAAAATGAACTCTTGCGCCAAAGCAAAGCTCTTTGTGAAGGCATTTCCTGAAATGTAATTCTCATAGAAACTAAAAGCAACTGAACTTCTCTAACTTGGCCATTTCTAGGAATTCGGCTGCTTTTCTCCGATTGCAGGATGGAAATGTGATTGTTTTCTTTTAAAGAATCTAGAGAGAGCCAACTACAAAATTAAAGTCCACAGGCAATTAAACAACTTAACGCTGTGGTATATTTCTATCTTGTGTAAATGTCTGATCTCTCTCTCTCTCTCTTTGGTTATGTATGTGTGTGTAAGTATGTTGATGTGTATGTATGCATGTTAATGTGTGTAAGTGTAGCCACGTGTGTGACACACTCATGTGGGAGGGTAGCATTTCACCTTAAGGCAGGGTCCCTCTTCAGTTGCTTCCTGTTTCCTAAGTCATGCTAGTGGCCCCACAAGTTTCTGAGGTGATCCTATGTGCTTCCTGTTTTGATGTTAGAGAAGCTGGGATGACAGATGCACCGCAGAGCATGTGGCTTTTACATGGGCTCTGGGGATATGAACTCAGGTCCTCATTCTTACATGGCAAACACTTTACCTGCTAAGTCGTATATCTAGTGCCAGGGTACCTTCGAAGACTATTGTTCTACACTTTCTTATACAGAGACGATCCGTAGGTCCTAGTCTAGAAAATCTCATGGCGTGGACAGTGTCACTGGCTGTGAACATGGCCAAATGCTTGGAGCCATCACTACATCTGCTTACTGTCAACTGTGCCCCTGTCCTCCATAAGGGCTTTCAAAGTCAGGGTGGCCACTCTTTTCAGTTGCTGGTGTCCTAACACAGCATTCCCATCACCTGTCACAGAAGAGCTATTGGAAAAACAGGATAACAAAAGCAAAACCAGAAGCTTGTTATTTTAAAACATGATCTGACAATTCTTGATGAAGAGGGTTTGTGCTTGTGTTTATAGAATCTCTTCCATACGTGTAGTCATGGGACAGGGGCAGGGGTGTCAGATGATTATATACACTGATGAAACCTAAACCAAAGTCCTATCCCATAATATATTTTTGCTCTTCAAAGCACAATAAGATAGAGAAGGGTGAGCGAATAAGGCAATGGAGAGAAAGGAGCTAGGTGGAAGAGGAAGGGCAGAGGAGTCAAAGTCCATGGGTTCCCTCAAAATGTGATGGTGAAGGTTTTAACAACAACCAACATTCTAGACCTTCAGCTGAATTCCTGTACTCGCCTGTGAGTTTTGGAATTTTCCATTTGGGAGTGGGGCTTCCATAAAGTGCTCAGTCCAACTCTGTCTCAGGTTAAGTTAGTGTCCCCAAGCCAAGGGGCTACCACACTCATGAAGACAGCTACAATCCTACTGACACTGCACAACCCAATCTGCGGTTGGACTGTGTCTGACTCTACCTCTGAGTTCACTCAAGCACCATAGGAAAACAAAATGAGTCATCAATCTGCCTTTTCTTTTGAGGTCATGTACTCTGAGACCACACACTCGAGTTAGAGATTACTTTGTCTTAGGAAGAGAGTGATTCCGTGGAAAAGGAGTCTATTAAAGGAATCCTATAGGGTGGAATCTTTGGAAGGTGAGTGGACATTTAACTCAGAAATTCTGGACTCTGTTTGTAGCTGCATTGACTCCATAGATAAGCACAGAGTAAAACTGACAGCTGAAAAAAAAAATAAGTTTCTTACCAGTCTTTGTGTTTCAGTGGAAATCCCTAGAGACTCAGCTCCTGGCATCACAGGACACAGGACACAGGACATATCAGGATGAGCTGATGCTGACACACGATGGAAAGCTGTGAATGTTCTGTAAATAAGGAAAAAACAAGATGAGAAATAAAAAAACCAAAACCAAAAACAACTGACATTAGTGCTAATAAGCAAATGCAAATATTATTTTAATAGCTCCAAGAAAATAATAAACACACATAACCTATGTGAAACATATAACCAAGTGCAAATAGAATATTGATAACATATATGTAAATAACATAGATTGTCATTTTTTCATAACAAGCAAAAAGACACAAAATAACCAAGATATGAAGTTTGCTTTATTCCCCAACTATATCTTCAATACACGTCTGCTAAATGAAAAGGAGGCAGACAAAGTCTCACATAATAACACTGAAAACACTGATCTAGTCATTAGATGGAATTCAGTGTATGATGCTTGTAGCAGGGTTATTTGTTTTCATTTAAGGGGCAAAGCAGAGGTAGTAGATGCTGAACATGGACATGAGGGGATCCCCTGGCATGCTGTCTTTTTATTTTATTTTTGATAGTGTGTTAAGAAAATTCATGAAGTTGTACACTTGTAAAATGTGTATATTGGATAACGTTGTATTTGACAAGTTTACTCAATACTTACTCCATAATAAATGTTATAAATTTTTTCAGAACTGTATCTAGACAATTATGCAAGAATTCCAGATGACTTCAAAAGAGTCAAGAAATAGACAGGCCTATCTAGAAAATTGATTATAAAATTTATTTATTTTAATATGACATTTCTATGCACATTCATCTTCACTTTTAATGCAACAGCAAACATAACTCCAATGACTCTTTCAGAGGAAATTAATCAACTAATAAAATCCACAGGCGTCAACTTGATATAAGCTAAAATCATCTGAAAGGCAAGACTCTCAAATGAGAAAATGTTTCCAAAAGATGGGGCTGTAGGTAAGCCTGTAGCATATTTTCTCCCAGCCCATTGTGGCTGGGGCCATCCCTGGAGGGTGGTCCTGGGTTCTATAGGAAAGCAGGCTAAACAAGCCATTAGGAAAAGCCAGTAGGTAACACCCCTCCATGGCCTCTACATCAGAAACCTGCCTCCTGGGTCCTGTCCTGTTTGAGTTCCTACCTTGACTTCCTCAATGGTCTGTGCCTTTGGATATGAAAGCCACATAAATCTTTTCTTCCTCAACTTGCATTTTGTTCATGGTATTTCATCACAGCAATAGAAACCGCAACCCCAACAAACAGGGAAAACCAAAACATCACAAATTGTATTAGTGATTTCAAACTGGAACCAAGACTAGAGGAACGAATACAGGATACTGTGGTTGTGAGCATAAGGAGGTAAATACACATGTGCAGACTCAACAAACGTGGTGATTCAAGACATTGCAGCTAAAAGGGAGGATGCTCTTGTCAATAAGTGAAGTTAGGTCATTTGCATTTGCATTTAAGAGTGACAAAATTTAGCTTACTACTACTGGCATTCAGAGAAATCGATTAAGAGGACTGCAGATTTTTTAAAACTGTGAATGACAAAGCATTTTCAGAAATGGTTGACATTAGTTCCAGGTCTTTCAAGATGGAAAATAGGAGAGAAAAGCACTAGATATCAAGAAAGAACCCATTGGTTTGGTCAGATTAGCACTAAAACCTCCTATTCATCCTAAGACACAATGAGAGAACGAAAAGGCACACCGCAATTTTTAGTATACACATGTCTCATACTAAGAACATGCAGTTAAATTAATCTGTAAGTGAAGTTTAAAACTTTATAACATAAAAAACATCAAGTGTCTTGATTACACATATCCTAAAAAGCAATGACAAGGAAAGGGGTTTTTACTTCCCTAACTATAATTCATTCTCAAAAAAACAAAACGAACCCAACCATTAAAACCGTGAATTCCTCCGAGTGATAAAAATGTAGAATTCTGGCATTTCCTAATGGTGATATTTGATGCACTGTGAATTCTCATTCATTGCTGTAGGAACACTGACTTGGGAAATCACACTGCAGAATGATTTATACCCTCTTCCAGAATGTGGACAAATTCACACTAGCTGACTATTTTATTCTATTCCTGGGTATATATGCAAAATATTTGACTGCACCTTCAAACTTGAAGGATTCTAAAATAAAATGTTGAACAGACTAAGCCAACCATTAAATGGAAGGTAAGTTATAAAACTACAAAACCCCAGACAATAGCCACGCACAGTGTTAGATGTCAGATGGTTCCTTATTAGTGATCTGTTTTTTTCCCCAACCCCCTTTTTCCAAAGCATCCAGGCTTGAACCAATGGCACTTTTGATATCACAGTTTCTTAAGCTCATCAGAATCCAGGTCTGGCTTAGTGTGTCCTCTACTCCAGTGTCTCTCACAGGCTGATTCCAGCTTGGGCTGTCATCATCTCCTGGACCAACCCAACTTTGGGATTTAACATCTTCCCTGTCTGTTGCCAGGAGGCAGGTCCACACCCCATGCAGATGCTTAGGGACTTTCACTGCTGCGCCTGCTTGACAGCTTGGCCTCTAACCTGGAAAGTATGACTTGTTCTTATTCTACCCCCACCTCCTGCTTCTGGTTCCCTGATGAGAGCTGCTGTAGGCTCCCCACCCTGTTGCTTTTTTCTTTGAACTCCAATAAAATAGCCCTGAACTTTCCTTTTAAGCCTGGTTTTATTTCTTTTGTATATGGTATTTCAGAACTCACAAAAGAGACCCTGTGACTCTCGGTCAACCTACTACCAACAATACAAATTTTATTCTAAGTGTATGCAGATACAATTGCAAGAAATTAGTCATCAAATAGTAAGTGAGGTTTGCCCTCAAAAAGTACCAACCTCTAAATCAGGTATACCATCATTCTAATTTAAAAGGAATAAAATGAACCATGCTCCCAATAATTAAGAAAGATGTCAATTCTGAAATTCTCTATTTCAGCAACAGTGGGCAACATCTGGGAAATCAGTTCAAGGTATCTACACCTTTCAAGGGACAATGCAGTTAAAGGGAAATCTTTTAACGGAATACTCTGAGCTTGGGTAGTTTCAGTTTCCTTTCAGGATTGGAAACCAACACTGTTAGTTTCTTTCTTTATATTTCATAAGTAAGTTCTCTGCTAGAGAGCTGGGAGGAGAAAGGGAATTCCCAGAACTGGCCAGTATTTAAGAGAAACAAGCACAGCTAAAAACGGACAACAGGTTTGCACTCTGGCAAAGTCCTCTTTGAAGCTGCCTTTTCCCCCAGCTCTTGCTCTGACTTGGCTCCTCAGTTTTTGTTAAGGTAAGGTCGGAGATGCATGGGTGGGCAGAGACTGTTATGGCTTAGTTTTTAAAATATTGTATCCAGGATGGAATGCATCTTAGCCTGGGATGCTGGATCAGCCCTAAGTGTGAAGACTGAGTCACAGTGTTAGCAGACAAACAATTGTTCATCTGTCAGTCAGAGGGTTTACTCAGGGTCCCATTTGCTTCCTGACGATGAGAGGCAGCCTGGGTAGGGACTAAACTGAAGGCTAGAAATGCCTTCCAGCTGTTTTTCTTTCATTGCTCGGTTATAACTTCTTGGCATCCACAATCACTGCTTAAATTCCTCTGCCTTTAAGACCTGCTGCAGGACCAACCAAGCCCCTCCTGCTGTATCAGGGCTTAGCAAGGTATCCCAGCACAGGGAATGGGCTCTAAAAAGGCAGTTCATGCCCCTGGGATAGGTCCTGGTGCCACTGTCAGGGCCCACTCCCCAAAAATCAAGTCACATAACAGAGAAGGGGAAGTGGGAGGAACTGGGGTTGGTAAGTAAAATCAAAAATAAATTTTAAAAAATAAATGAAAGTTGAAAGGGCTAGAAAATTAATGTAGCTAAAAAATACAAATGGAATCAAAGCATCATCCCACCCCTCCACCCCCACCCCCCCAAAAAAAATCCTGATGCAGCCCTTTCAGTCTGTGACCTGGGGGATTTTTAGAACAGCAGGCAACTATTTCTTGGCATGAGGAAGAGCAAAGGTTGAGTTGCAATGTGAATATCTAAGATGCTGAAGACAAAACAAAAACGAAAGCCAAAGAAAAGGTGAAACTCCAAGGCACAGCAGGGAGACACTTCCTGACACTGCAGTGGGCTTTCAGCTTTGCTGTGGTGTCTTGAAGTTTCCAGGCCCTCTTTTCCTTGGCAGTCACTCGTTTTTTAACCTCTTTGGCGCTCAGTTCAGTCCTGCAAACCCTGAACTAAAACTATATCTACAAGGAACTGTTTTCTTCCAGAGGTTTGTCCTCAGAACTCCTCAGCATTTTCTCTCAGATTTCTTAGCAGTTTTCTTCTCTGTAGTCCCCCCCCCCACACACAAACACACACACACACATACACACACACACACACACACACACACACACACACACACACACACACACACACTCCCCACTCTGCAGCTGTCTCCTGGCACTGGTGTTACAGGTAGCTGAGTCACTTGATGTGGTGGGTTCACCCAAACCCAGGTCTTCTACTTCAGGTGCTTTTAACCACTGATCCACCACTCTAGCCAGCTCTCTACTGATAGAAATGTATATTGATTTGTTGGCTTCTGACTTGTAGGAAGCATACTGAAAGAGCTGAGTGACATCATAATGCTAGTCAGTTGCAAGTCTAAATTACAGCAAAGCCAAAATGTGATTTTTAAAAATTTACAAATTATTTTCATTTTATGTGTATGGGTCCCTGGTGCCCTTGGAAGCCAGATGAAGGAACTGGAGCTCCAGACAGTTGTGAGAACAACATGTAGGTTCTTGGAAACAAACCTTGATCCTCTGAAAGAGTTGTCTGTTCTTTTTAACAGATGAACCATCTCGCCAGTTCCCTTAAAGTTATAAGACTCTTAACAGACACAGAGAATATATTCCGGAGTCCTGGGCTGATCTATGCAAGGCAGAGTAATGAATTTTGGAATGTGCCTGGAGAACGTTAAATGTGCAGTGACATTCGTGATTTGGCTGCAATAAAAGCATTAAGGATTCTATTCAGACACTGTGATTACTAGAGACACACAGTCCTAATGTTCTTTATAAAGGCTGAACATTCAATTAAATTAGTTTCTTCCTCCATTACTGACATCATCCAAAATTACAAGGGCCTCTAAACCTCCATATCACGTGCAGATGTGATCTTTCCTGTCTTGGCTAATTGTAGGTCATCACTGAAAGCTACATCTATATAGTCTGCAAAAAATCATTTTAATTCCTGCTGTGTATAGATAAGGCAACTACTGATACAGGGTAGCAATATCACACCAGAGATTGGTTAGAATGGGCAAGCACTTGGCATTAGATTCTCAGTTCACTAAGATAAGGCTGTTTTCTGGCATGGGCTTGCACTAGGTACTTCCTAACGCCCATGGCTTGACATCTGCCATCTGTGGTGACTCTGCCACTGTCTGCTCGTATCAAAACAGTTTCTGTTTCAGTTTCTTAGTTACAGGCATGATTTACCCTGCTCTGGCTCTGAGCATGAGGAGGAAATGTGTCTTTATGACCATTAAATACAGCCGCAAGGAAACCCATCCTTTTTCATGGCCTGCTCGTGCAACTAATTCAGATGTTTTCTTGTTACTGTTTTGTAATGAAAAGTGAATTCAATGAAGATCATGGCTTTTTAACTTCTTTATTAAATAGTCAGTACTAAAATGGAAGATAGCTGTCTGTCTCCCCGATAAGTGAGGCTGAAAAGCATGTGTTACCTTTATCATTCAGCTTAAACTATTTAATTAGACAGTTGTCAGCTTACCAGTAATGATGTCTTTTCAATCATTTTGCCAATTACAAAATGATCATGCTTTGAAGTTTGGGATTAATAAAGGACATTCATATCTATGTAATCTATGTAAAAAATCTATGTTTTTGAAAGTACCACTTTAATAAGAAAACATGTATAATGTCTGTGAAAATGATATATGTTAGAATTATGGCTTGGAGGCAAGGAAGTGGTGCAGTTTGGTCAGATAGCTTGTAAGAGAGTGCACGACAAGTCACAGTCAAGCAATCCAAGGATACCAGTAGGTACACGCCAGGAAACATCAGCAAGCTGGAAGCCAATGAAATGAGCTAGACCCAAACTGTTAGTAGGTAGGCTAATGATAGGGGTTTCCTGAGTCTAACAAGAACGTAAGAGGCTGTAGTATATGCTATTACCGGTCTGTGAACAGGCAGGAGCTATTGTACTTTGCTACTTATTTTTAGTTCTTAGTTTTTAGTTTTCAATATCTCAGAAACTCAGGCAATATTTTCAGATCATTTATTCCAGGATTCAGTGGGTAAAATGCCTTTCTTTAAATACTAGGAATTTCAGGTCATCCTGTTTCTTCTCCAGCAGACAAAGAAACATTTTAGACATGGCTCCAGAGATCCAGATGCCAGAACCCATGTGCCTCATTGAGAACAATGAGGAACAGCTAGTGGTCAATCAGGAAGCTCTGGAGATCCTGTCTGCCATCACACAGCCGGTGGTGGTGGTGGCCATCGTGGGCCTTTATCGTACAGGCAAATCCTACCTGATGAACAAGTTGGCTGGGAAGGAGAAAGGTGAGCAACACCAACAATGCTTGCTGAGTCCCCTCTGTCCACCCATACTGTGAGCATCCAGTTTAGGGTGTGAAAAGAGAACCTTGGGGACCCGTCTAGATTCTGTGTTTCTGGCACAGCCACTGTTTGCATCTTTTGGTAGCTAAAGGGAAGCTCCCTGTCTGTGACTTAGCATGTGTTTATTCCTCAACATCTTCCCAGAAAAAGTAAAATATATTACCTTTATAACAACTAAGGCATCAATGAAATAAATTCAACAAAATAAATCCAATGAAATAAATTCAAACTCTTAAGTTTTTAGGAGCATAAGATTGTATTTTTAAAATAGCATCAGATGCCAACTTTAAGTCGTTAATACTCTTTGCCCATTCCTTTACTTCTAATTATATCACCAATTGTCTCTTCTTCTGTCTTGCCAATTTGTTTCTCTTGCATCCTAGCTTAAATTCTCAAGGGAATTCCTGAATTCCAGATGCCCTCTTTGTTATCTTTTTGTTTTTTAAGACAGGGTTTCTCTGTAGTTTTGGAGCCTGTACTGGAACTAGCTTTTGTAGACCAGGCTGGCCTCGAACTCACAGAGATCCGCCTGCCTTCTGTTTCCTGAGTGCTGGAATTGAAGGTATGCGCCACCACCACCCGACTTCCAGATGCCTTCTTACTTCAATTCCACTCCCTTTGCCTCTCAGGCTTTTCTGTTGGATCCACTGTGCAGTCTCACACCAAGGGGATCTGGATGTGGTGTGTGCCTCACCCCCAGAAGCCAGACCACACCCTAATTCTGCTTGACACTGAGGGCCTGGGAGATATTGAGAAGGTAAGGAGAGAGGATTCTGTTTGGATTAGATTTATCTTCTCGGGTCTCTAAATACTCTTAGTACAGGAATTTCTCTTCTCACCACACATAAAATTGGCATTTCCAGTTGACCTGAGTGCACTTTTGCCCTTTATTTTTAATAGGCAGAGCCTGGATGCACGGAGTGAGAAAATACCTTCATAAGGCAGAGTCCATACGGAGAGTACTAGAGTGATGATGAACTAAGTACTTCCTAAATACTGAAGCATAGTGGAATTTAAATCACTGCTTCAAACCCAGTCCTACAGAGAATGTGGACTAATAGTTGGCTACTGGTTAGATCAAGTTGCTAAACCATGCCTGTAGTACCTGTAGTTCCATGGTTTTGACAAAAAAGATGTCTCTCCAAATGTTTTTCTGTTTGTCTTTTGCAAATAATTATGTGAACAGTGGACATACTGGCATTTTCTAGTTGTACACTGGTAAGCATTTAACACACCACTCACCATGAATAAAACACTCCAGTCTAAAGCACATCACTTTTTCCTAAATATTCCCATTCTTATTGACTTCAAGTTTCCAATGTAGAGTTCCATTTGGACCTGGGGAGATATGCCTTTTAACCAGTATGAGCTGGTTCTTGGACATTACTAGACCTTTCTCTTGAATGCCCACTGTGAAAAAGTTTTTGTTTTTGCTTTTTCTTCATTTTAAAATTTCTGTTTTGTCAAAATTCACAGATGATAAGACATAATTTGAAATTGATTTACTCAATCTGCAGCATAGGAAAAGTTATTATAAACTCATTCTTCCGCATTGTCTTGGAGTGAGATAAGATTGTTAATGAGACCACCTTATGGGTAGTAATAAGTAATACAGATATATGTACCATGCATATAAGGCAGTCTGTTTTGCCCCTGTATAACTTTACTTTTAAGTGTTCTGGTTGCCCTACTAACTTATTCATTTTGCAACCATCTAAGCGTGATTAGAGGAAAGACTAGTGAGTTAGCAAAGGATGATAAATCAGTAGTATAAAATTACCAATGGGAAAAGCATGCAAATTATTTTTCTTTCTTTATTATCTGTATATTAACATTTTATTTTTGGTGATATTCACCCAAGAATGTCCCAATGCATGACTCAAATTTCTTCTGTTCTAGATTAATGAAAACAATGATACTCAGATCTTCGCACTGGCAATCCTTCTCAGTAGCACCATTGTATACAACACCATGAACAAAATTGACCAGGGGGCTATCGACCTACTGCAGTATCCTTTGTGGTCCAGGCCAGTCCTACAGTAGAGAAAACACAGCATCTATTCACCTATGCAACTTTTTGGACTCATAACAGTTAAAACAAAGGGGCAATGGTGATGGCTTAATCAGAGAAATGTTTGTCACCCAAGAAGGAGGACAGGAGTTTGGATCCATAACATTTATGTAAAAATCCAGGCATGGAGTCAGGTAGTGGTGGTGCACTCCTTTAATCCCTGCACTTGGGAGACAGAGGCAGGCAGTCCTCTGTAAGTTCGAGGTCAGCCTGGTCTACAAGAGCTAGTTCTAGGACAGGCTCCAAACTACAGAGACATCGTGTCTCAAATAAATAAATAAATAAATAAATAGCCAGGCATGGCAGTGTGTACCTGTCACTCCAAGACTGGGAATAGGTGCAGGGAGTCTAAGACAGGAGGACTCCTGGGGCTTCCTAGTCAGCTCTAGAACCAATCAGGTAGTCTCACATTCAGTAAGAGACTGTCTCAAAACACAAGGTGGAGAGAACTAGAAGAAGATATCCAATACCAATGTCTGGCCTCAATAGATATGCACATCTGCACACACAAAACTGCGTGCACACATACACACACATACATGTAGATGGAGCACCGGACTGCATTCCCACCCAGCTCCCGAACGGCTAGCTTTATACCCAAAATAACAACACACAAATTGTATTCTCTTAAACACTGCTTGGCCTATTAGCTCTAGCCTCTTACTGGCTAACTCTCACATCTTGATTAACCCATTTCTAATAACGAGGTGGTAGCTTACCAGAAAGATTCTTAACCTGCATCCATCTTGGAGAGGAAAGCTATAGCGTCTGCCTCACGTCCTTCCTCCTCCCAGCATTCTGTTCTGTCTACTCTGCCTATCTAAGCTGCTGTCCTATGAAAAGCCAAGCAGTTTCTTTATTAATTAACCAATGAAAGCAACACATAGACAAATGACCCACCTCCATCACATACACACACACACACACACACACACACACACACACACACACCAGTTTTTTTAGGCCACCCACAAGCTCCCAAATCATGACAGAAGATTTCTTATTAGTTTTGATTTCTCAGGATAGCTCAGGCATGTTTCTGGCTAGCTCTTTTAAATTGAATGAACCTGTTTCTCTTTATCTACCTTTTGCCTTGGAGCTTTTTACCTATTTTTACTTTTGTATAGTGTACTTTCAGTGGTTCTCACGTCTGCTGCCTGGCATCTGCTTGGCTTCTTGTCCCAGGTGTGTCCCTCATTCTCTCTTCCTTCTTCTCTCATTTTCTTCCTTTCTTCTTTCTGGATTTCTCCTTCTAATTTTTCCTCTCTGCCAGAAAGCCCCACCTATCCCTTTCCTGCCTAGCTATTGGCCATTAAGTTTCTTATTGAGCCAGTCGGGTACCTTAGACAAGATGAAACAGAAGCAACACTTCTGTACATAATTAAGCAAATGCAACATAAACAAAAGTAAAACAGCTCTACACAATTAAAGCAATATTCCACAGCACAAACAAATGTAACACACCTTTACATAGTTAAAATAATATTCTACCACACAACACACACACACACACATTAAAATATCATACGGAGTAGAAACACAAGGAAACGCGCCCTCGAGTATGTCACCAATGCAGTGTTAATTCAGTTAAGTGCAGAAGGGAGCAAAAGAGGTTTAAGGAAGCATTAGATAGAGCCCCACCTTTGCCAATTTCCTCAACTGTGTCTCAGCAATGTGACAGAAATGACAGATCTTCTCCGGACAAGAAACTCCTCTGACCTTAATGAAAGTGAAGAAGCGGCTGACATGAGCTTCTTTCCAGACTTGGTGTGGACTCTGAGAGATTTCTTCCTGAGTCTGGAAATAGATGGGCATGCCCTCACATCAGATGAGTATCTGGAGAAGTCGCTGAAGCTGAAGCAAGGTAACAGAGCTTCAGTCTTGGAAAAAGAAAGAAAAGTACCCAAGAACTTGTTTTTTTAAATGGGCAACTAAATATATAATTTTCCATATTTACCTATCTAACCCTTTTACAAAATTCTATTAGTCTCCAGTTATTGAACAAATTTCTCTAATAGTTTTGCTTTCCTTTCCTAGTTAGTCTTTATTCTTTATGTTTAATGCAACATTAGGAGAAAGGACATTTATTTAAAGTGGATATAGATTATATTATGTAAAATCCTTTATTTCCTTCTGCAGGTAGTGATGAAAGAACTGAAATGTTCAATCTGCCACGACTATGCATACAGAAGTTCTTCCCAGTGAAGAAATGCTTTGTTTTTGATTCCCCCACTAAGAGAAATAAGCTTTCCCAGCTTCAAACACTCAATAATGATGAGCTGAGTCCTGAATTTGTGCAGGAGTTGTCAGAATTCTGTTCTTACATCTTCATACATTCAAAGACCAAGTCTCTCCCAGGAGGCATCCAAGTCAATGGACCTTGTGAGTACTTTTTAAAAGGACTTTATGCCAACTCATAAAGAATCGAGGACACATAGAGTTTTTTTTTTTTTTTTTTTTTTTTTTTTTTTTTTTGTTGATGATTGACAAAAGGGTCAGTCATTGCTGGGAAGGAAATCCAATGTACCACAGATACCAAGCTTACCTCTAGTGTTGTTTTAATAAAACCACAAAGTTGCATCATATAAAATCCTAAGAATGATGGCATCAATTAGAGAAGTTTTACCCATTTATCTTGAAACAATTAACTCATGTGTGTTGACAAAATTTCCATAATATATTAATTATATTTTTATTATGTGACATAGCATTTGATATGCACGAGATAAGATAAAATAAGGTAAGATAAATACATACATGTTCCCTGTGGAAACAGAATTTTTCTGATACAAAAATTCTACAGATGTTGAATGTAATCCCATATTGTTTACAATCCTGAAAGATGTATATAAATGCTATTTAATGTAGTTAATATTAAGAACCCCGTGTTTTAGAACTTGGCAAATACTTCAAATATTGTGAAAGGAATTACTTCCACGCAGAAGCTGACAAGGAAGAAAAACACAGAAGTTTTGATGAAGAATAAGGTTTAGATTGCTGAATCCTATTTACAGAGGAAAGTAACTCATACCACCTTAACCATGATAAAATAAAGCAAAAGGAAAACAATGAATAGAATAGAAAACTGAGAGAAAAAAGCGCAGGAAGCTTAAAGAATCAAAAATCTAAAGCATGTTAATGAGATGAGTGTTCATGACTTTTATATGATCATCTATTTGTCTGTGGAGAAGGATAAAATACAGATCATCACATATGTCTTAAGAATTCCTCTGTTTTCTTCTTTCAAAAAAAGATTTGACTAGGTTTTTGTTATTTTTATATGCTTTTCCTCAAAGAAATAACTACTTGTCATCTTCATCTTATAATTCTTCAAAAGAATTTCTCTGGGCCACTTGAGTTCTATGTAGAACGCTGAAGAACTGCAGGCAATACATAATTAGCATTCTCAGAATGATTTCATATTAATCTTAGACCTTTTCTGCAAATGATACAAACATCTCTTCCTTCTTTGAAGGTCTGGAAAGCTTGGTGCTGACCTACGTCGATGCCATCAACAGTGGTGCTCTGCCCTGCATACAGAATGCAGTGGTAGCCTTGGCCCGGAAAGAGAACTCTGCTGCATTGCAAAAGGCTGTCACCCACTATGACCAGAAGATGAGCCAGAGGGTGAAGCTGCCCACAGACACCCTCCAGGAGCTGTTGGACCTGCACAGGACCTGCAGGAACGAAGCCTTGGAAATCTTCAAGAAGCATTCTTTCAAGGATGATGAGCAATGTTTCCAGAAGGAGTTGGAGGTCATTACTTTTTTGTATTTGTTTGTAGATATCAGAGTCAACAGAAGGCAAGAATACTCTACAACTGGAAAATAGGATTAATTTAAAAAAATCAGTTTCCACTAGATGGGAAAGAAATGACAGTCACTTGTATGGCTTTGATGTGAGTTAATTTGCAAAATAGGAAAGTCTAAAAGAATATGGCCCCAAGGATCCTGACATTTTCAAAACACACACATACAAATACACACACACACACACACACACACACACACCATTAAAAAACCTTAAATTTCTTTTCCCCTCACAGAAAATAATCATTAACAATGCATTTACTTTTTATTGGTCAAGTAGATAGAATTGTTTTGGCATCTACTAAGATACAGTGAAAGTAGGGTTAATAGAATAAGCAGATAGCGCAGCCAGTGGCTCAATTTTACACACCTAGAAGTTGAAAACTCTGAAAGAAACATCATTAAGCAGTTGGTTAAATTTAAAATTATGGTGCAAATGAGAGCTCTGAAACCATAAAATCACATCTAAAGTGGAAATAGCATCTTGAGAAAAGAGTTTCAAGTAACCTCAATTAAATTCTGCGGAACACACACACACACACATGCACGAGAGAGAGAGAGAGAGAGAGAGAGAGAGAGAGAGAGAGAGAGAGAGAGAGACTTCCTGAGAATAAGAAGGGTTTCAGTAGATGGAGGAGAAAAGTTCATGGGGTAAATAAGAGTAAACCTCACTACAAAAATGTAGGAAAATATCAAGATGAATAGATTAAAGATATAAGCATGCTGGGCAGTGGTGGTATATGCCTTTAAACCCAGCACTAAGGAGGCAGAGGCAGGACGATCTCTGTAAGTTCAAGGCTAGCCTAGTCTATAGAGCTAGTTCTAGGACAGCCAGGGCTTCACACTGAAATCCTGTCACAAAAAACCCACCAAAATGAAACAAAACAAAATAATAATAAGAGAAGTTCTTTCTCACTGTTTCTTAAGAAACAACTTAATATATCTGCTGTTAGAAAGGAAAACATCTCTAACTGCCAAGTAAACATAACTTCTTATAAAGTATTTTCTTGCAAATTTTCCAGCTTCGATATGGATATAATCTTACACACGTTTGTCCAAGTTTCTAAGAAAATAAAATTCAGATTCTTTTGAAAAACAATTTTCAGGAGCACTGAAGTATACCTAACATTTTCATTTCTTTTCCCCCTTTTAAAGACCCTACTAAGTGAAAAGCAGGATGAGATTTGTAAGAAGAACGAGGAAGCCTCTGCAGACCACTGCTCAACCCTACTTCAGAGTATTTTTAAGCCTCTGGAACAAGAAGTGGCACAGGGGATCTATGCTAAACCAGGAGGCCACAGTCTTTTCCTTCAGAAGATGGAACAGCTGAAGGCACAGTATCGTCAGCAGCCAGGGAAGGGAACACAGGTATCCTTCATTCCCGGTACAGGTGCAGTGATGTACTCTCTGTCTCTATCCATGAGTTACTCTGCTTTTGGGTGAAATGCACTTGGCTTCGATGTTCTAGCAGAGAATGTCTACTTCCATGGCAGCGGTAGATGAAAGCAACCCATCGCTGTCATCACTAGTCGTCAGCGTTTATGATCATCAGCGGGGCTTGTTAGGATTACACAAGTCAGAATCTCAATAAGTGAAGCCAATTTAGGGAAAGCCAATAATTGACTATCTGAAAAGGTTTTTATTTCAAGTATGCCAGAGTTCAAGTGACGTCATCCATTTCCTTCTATTTATTTCTTTCCAACCCCTGCTTCATTTTCCTGACTGTTAACATCATTTTCAAGCAATCTCCCTTGCCCCTGCCAAAAAATTCCACCAAGCAAACAAACAAACAAGACAAAAACAAAACAAAAAAATCCAAAAGTCTCTGTCATGGCCCTAGTTTAGCTTGCCTTTAGAGACTTATATCTCAGAGGAGGGTAAGCATATCTATTGCAGCACCCACATTAGTTTTTAAAACATCCACATTTCAGTGTTTAGCCACCTGTACGTAAGTTTATTAGGTGTAGCATCCCTGGGTGCTCTGATTGGCAAAGGCAACATCATTCCTGTGGCTGAAGACTAATGGACACACCCATCATGTACAGACTTAGCATCCCCTAGGAGGGAAAGATAGTGGGGAAAGAAAGAAAGACATTTTCTGGTTTGCAAATTAGCATTTCCTAGTTCTAACAGCATGTTTTGGGCTTCCCAGGCTGAGGAAGAGCTTCAGAAGTATTTGAAGACCAAAGAACAACTGAGTAATACAATTCTACAAACAGACCAGGCTCTCACAGCTAAGGAGATTGCGAGGAAAGGTGAGAAGGAAGTGGAAGCAATGCATGGTGCACAGGATGTTGAAAGTTAACACAGCCTGCATTTGCAAGGAGAGGCCGCTGCTGCTCTCACACCAGAGACTTGTGACTGACTTTCTTTTCTCCTCAGCTGAAGAAGAAAGAGCAGCGGCTGCCAGGGCTGAAGCACAGAGGTTGGAGACAATTCGAATCCAGGAAGAACAAAAGAGAGCAGAGCAGGAGAGACTGCATCAAGAGAAACTGAGGCAAATGGAGATTGACAGAGCAAACTTCCAGGCAGAGCAAGAGAGGATCAGGGCACAGAGGGTCCAGGTACTTGTTGAACTGTTTCCTCTTGGATGTTACTCAGCATAATGGCCTAAGGGGAAAGGTAGGCTCATGGGGCAGCTCAGGGCAGAGACCCTGAAGTCAGACTGCTGGATGTCAATCCCAAGTATCACCTCTTACTAAGTGTGTGTTCACACAAATTGCCTCTTCTTTCTATACTTTAGTGCAATCTCTAGTCACCATGAAGCAGAACTACCGTGTCCCCAGCTCTCAAGTGAATTAAGTGAATTCCCACAAGAATAACCCAAATACTGGTATCACACAGGCTTGCAAACGGGATCTCAAACATGGTTGGTTCTGCAGAGATAGTATGACACTCCTAGTCGCCACTCATAAAACTGTCCCTACCCATCCCCTGACTTACCAGTATATCCACAGGTATTAGCTTTATCAGGAACTGCTACTCTTTATTTTTCATATCCCCTTGCTCTCAGGAAAGGCAGAGAGGGCCATCACTCCTGTCAGTCAAAGAGAGGTGACATGGACCCTACTTCTTAGATAGGACTCAAGATGGCTGCGTTTGACACTCTGGATGGCACCTTGTCACTCTGTGTACAGACTCTTCTTGCAGAAACATATCTGACAATATCCAGTTTGTGAGAACTGAAGAGAATAGGTGACTGAGATTGCCAAGGTGATGTTTTGGCCTAAAGAGGAAGGTCATGTTGGGGTGGAGCTAGACTGAAACATGCTGTGTCTGGAACTAGAGAAAAGGGTTGGAAAGTGATAGAAGTAGTTGCACGGATACCGATGAAGAGTTGTTCAGGGATTGTCCATTGTTACCATAGACTAGTGTAAGTATGGATGAACCAATGATTAATGAATGAGAAAAGAGTTGGGTGTCAATTATTTTTGTCAAACTCCATCAATTCTGTTTATTTCCTCTTAGGAAGAGATTGAGAGGGTCAAGGCAGAACAAGAAGCTCAACTCAGACAAATCAATGAACAGCTTCAAAACGCAAGAGAAACGGTCTATCACCCACGACCACATAACGAATGTATCTTAATCTAACCACCAAAGGAAGGACTTCCTTTCCTTGCTGCTTCTCACTGAAGACACAAAGGAGCGAGAGACTAAAGGACTCGAGACAACCCAGTAGTTATAAAACCCAATGCCCCTGTCTTACTGTCATATTTGTCTTAAGGTATTTTACGTTGCCTACACAGTGTTAACCTGATCAATATCTTGAACTCACATGTGTATCTCTCTTGCTGGTGGACAGAAAGAAAGTCTTAGTGAGAAATCAGAAACAATGCGTATTTCTTGACTGGATGGAGTAGTACTCTTTGAGCAATGTGACTCCTCAGTACTAGAAGTGGGCCATTTGCATGTTCTCTTTCGTCTATGTTTCTTCTTTGGGAGCCCAATAACATTATAGTCAACCTTGTCATTGGCCCAGCTACCATGCCATTGACTTGCAGATAGATTTGTTTCTACTGATTGTTTTCTCTGCCAGCTGCACATTTTATCGTTTGTTATGTTCATTAAAGAAATTCTTCTTCACAATACAGTGCTTCTGATACACAGAATTGCCGTTTGGCTCTGTCCATTTCAATAATTCTTCCTTAATGTCTACACCTGCCCATGAATATTGCTCACTTTGCACCGGATTCTTAAATAGCAATTATACTGATTTTTAAATCACTTTAGCAATTGAAAAATTAGAAATTTTAAATGATTTCTGATCATTCTAAGTCTGTTTTCTATTCACACATCTAGTTGGTTATCTCTTTAAAATATATAACTGTATTTGTTTTTTTTCTGTGTGTCTCACAGTTCTTTTAATTAAATGCTGTGCTTTGTTGGTAGCAGAGCTAAGACTTACAGATTTATGCTTGGAATGTGCATTTCCCTTTCCTGTTAAGATGCTTCTGACCATTGGCTCATTGTACTTATTCAGATGTAAATAGACTTTAGTTTGTTCTAGTAGAATAGCTCTTGCCTATATCCACCATGGAGCCAACAGAGAGAGAAAGAAAGAATTTGCTTATGTAAGTCTCATTCTGTTGCTCAATAAAATTGAATGTAAATGTAAAATGTGTTAAATTGATCCTTCTGTATGCCTCAACTTCATATACTACAATTCTTGCTCATACTGAAATTTACATATAATAAGACAGAAACATCCTAGCAGAAGCAAGAAATGAAACTGAAATAAAATGATTTATTTACAAATTTGATGATTTACAAATATGATGGTTAGGATTTTTTTCACTTTAATTAAATGTTTACCATTGAGCTTGAATTGGGACTATTTTGTTTAGAATAGGAACTTAAGTTAAACTAGTTCCAAGACATTATAGTCCAGATAGACAGCTCAGAATAAGTAGAGAAAACACTCTGCAAGAATAATCAACAAAATGATTGATTACTTCTGGAGGATAGCATTAGGAATTCTTTATATATAGACCTCTCTGTCTCTGTTTCTCTCTCTCTTCTATCTATCTATCTATCTATCTATCTATCTATCATCTATCTATCTATCTATCTATCTATCTATCTATCTATCTATCTATCCTATTTTGATGAAAGGATTAAATTATGTTAATAACACCAGTAGTTTTTAAGGAATAGTGATAGTGAAAATAAAAGAGAAGAAATGAATATAAACTATTAATTCCACACTGACTGTTGGATAAAAACAGAAGGAACCAACTTCGGTGACCAAATGATGGCATGTGGTTAGATGTTGCTGTTATGCCCAGATCATGGAGATCCCTCTCTCCAAAATAACCAACTAAAGGACTGAATTCTGCATGTATGTCAGGAACCGTTTTTCCTCCTAAAAATCATTACAGGAACCATCATCCTGGGGAGTCTGCAGAGAACCCCACACCCATAATTATGTTAAGAATCGTTCTATTGACAAAACCTGCCCCACACCCAATTAAGCTGTTAATGGAGAACTATCTGTTAGCGGAACCGCCTCACATTCCCGCTATCCAGGGAACTAGGTGTGGCAACTCGTGACTGCTTGGCTTACATGACCTGACCGAATGTAACCTCCTGGCCTACGTGACCTGGATCACGCGGAGAGATCCCATGCCCCTGCCCCCCAAGCCCTCATCCAGGGGCTATATAAGCAGCAACCAGGATTCTAATAAACGGAGGCTGTGACAAACTTAGCATGGCCTCCTCCTTCTTTCCTAGCCCATTCTCTTCCAGATAGCAGCCCTCCGTGACTGCCCGGTGGGTTACAACCCCTAGACTAAGTCACCCACCCAAGGCAATCGACACATGTAAGAGCAAAAGTCTTTATTCTTACACAAGTTTGTAAACTTGGACTCTCTGTGTGCCTAATGTATTGGAGTGATTGGAGAACTCCAAGCTCAGTTAGGGTTGGGTTTTTATAGTAGCAAAGGTAAGGGTGAGGGATCTCTAAGGTTCAGCACACCTGATTGGCTGACATTTGTCTAGGAGTGTCCTGGTGAAAAAGCACTGGGTGTTTACTGACAGGTGATCCCATCTGCAATGATTGGAATGTTAGGAATTTCCTTTGGGTGGTCTGTTCCTGGATGGTGCCTGGATAGTCTCAGTTTGTGGTCTTTTCTTGGAACCAGGGTAAACTACTGAGACTCAGGCTTGTCATGGCTGGGTTCTACAGCTGCGTGTTATGCCCATAATTCAGCCTTTGAATTTGGTTCCCATATACTTGAATCTCAGGACACACTGTACCTCTTTGGGCATTCACCAGGGGCTGCAGCCAAAGAGCAGGAATGTGCACCCCATTATCTTCTTCCTAAAGTGGGCTTATAGAATGAGAGACTAAGCCCTAGGCTCTCTGCAGAGATATTGCAGTACAGTGGTTTCTTCTTGACTGCTAACTTCAATCTCAGATCCCTCTTGACATATTCTGTCAGGCCTTGCAAAAATAGAAAAGATGGCTTAGTTGCTGGAATTTGTACTTTGTATGTTTTTTTAAAATATAGCCATATTCCACAATAATATGGAATATTCATATCCCTTTGGATTAAGTAACTGTAAAAATAACTCTCAGGTTTGCTCTTATTTCTTTATCCTATACTTTTAAAACATGTATGACCCATGCATGCATCAACATAATATGCTAGAATTAATCTCGTTCTAGTTAAATTTGGAGTTAAAATCTCTTCTTAGGTTTTATTATCTTAGTTCTCCTTTGCAGTAAGAACAAAAATCCCCATGCAAACAAATAAACAACAAAACCCTTACACTTTATAACTTTGTATATATCTCATATATTCTCTCCCTTAGAAGTCAGTAATATACACCTGCAATGCAACACTTACTTGTAGGGCTCAGAAAGAACTGTGGAAGAAGGGCAGGAAGACTGTAATATGCAGAGGGCATCAGGACCCTTGCCTCCAGATAGTGTCCTCTAGACAGAACAGAGAAAACACCCCCCCAAACCCCACAACATTATTGTTTTCTAGAGAAGATTAGCATATTGGCAGCACCAGATGCGGTGCTAACATGGATGGGAAATTCCACACAATTGCACTCCAAATGAGGAGCTTCAGGAAGGCAATGGCTGCTTTGAGGGAGAATCAGTTCTTCCAGGAAGAGCTCCCGTGTAAATTATCAAATTCCAAGTGATCGATTCTGGACACATGTTCATATGAGCAATGCTAATAATGTTCATATGGACTCAGTAGAAAGTGTGTGTGTGTGTGTGTGTGTGTGTACATGTGTGTATTCACTGCTATATTCCAAGCACAGAGAACCAAGATTTGTTCCTCCTCAGTAAGATGGTATTGGATACTGCCAACAAATGTGCAACATCTCTCCTATCTGTCAGCAGTCTTCCAGGTCTCAAGTTTTATAACACTGTTTCCCTCATCTAAATTACTTATTTTATTTTATATAATCCTATACTCTTCTAACCCCGCTGGAGATGATTATAGTATTTACATTTGTGTTTGCATGTTTGTCTCTGAAAATAATCATATTGTTGTCCCAAGGAAATATTTATCTGTATAATGAAGACAGTGTCTAGCTTTTTATAAATGGGTTCTGACAGTTTTCTGAATTTAGTTGAGTAGCATGCATGCCCCTGATATAACCACAGTTAACACAATTTTTCTACAGAAACATTTTCAAATTCTGGACTTATTATATTCTAATGGACTATAGTAAGCATTTCACTGACACTGAAAAAAATTGTCATTTTCTTCTCTACATACAAGATAGTGTAACTGAGGTTCTGAAAGGATTGGTACTAATATACAGAATTAGATTTGACATTTTTGGTTATCTTCAAACTTTTGTGTTTTGTTTACTATTGAACGGCATAAAGTCCAGCTCAAATAGTTAATACGTGTAGAAGAAATGAAGAATGTCCTCCTTAGTCCCTTGCCTTCATGTGCCTTCTAGAGTGACCCAAAGAATGACTCATGGACCTTTGGCCTCGCTGTGCTTCTAGGCAATACTTGTCTACATGAGTGTGAGCACCACCAACCTCCAGGCCCTGTAGCAGCTGCAGTATCCTTCCATATTTCACTGAACTTCCAGTAAGGGAAACTGCGACTTTCTTCTTTATTGAAACTTAGTTACAATAAAAAGACAGTAGACAAAAGATAATCTACCAATGTAGTTTAAATTTTGGTTTATAAATATATAAGCATTTATCTGTGACCCATTTATGTAATTGAACCAGAGCTAACAGAGGCCAAATCCTCTTTGATCTGAAATAAAATGAGAGGTGGAGTTGGGGGTGGGGGCGAAGGGAAGACTCAGATGTATCTACGTTTCTTTCCAGATCTCGTTTGATGTAATCAGGATTCTATTCTGTATCTGGAAACAGAGAAAGAGTCCATCTGTAAAGATGTCAACCTAGAGGAGAGCTTGAACTGATCCCAGTTATCAGAGCAAGGTCTGGGAAGGGAAGGGCTCAGAAGAAGGCAGAAACTTCTAAGCCCTATCATTTTCCAATGACATCAAGTTTTGCTCTGATATTGGTGACTGGTGGTTGGTTCCTGTGGATTGTTAATACTTGAAAGATTCTAGTGGTTGGAGTTTAAAATCATATAGGAAATTTATTACTCAGCACTGGACTAAGTCATGTTAATAGAATTAGTATGAAATAAAAGTGTGTAGAGAGCTTTCAATGCCATAATTTTCCCAAGACTTACAAATTCTTGCTCTTAGTTATGTGTTTTGACCTGTTTTTAATGTTAAGCATAGCTCATCAGACTGGAAGTTGCTATAAACAGAAAATCACAATGAATTCAAATGATACCTAAATTATTTCATGCAATATATTGTATTACTGGATGAACAATCTCATACATCAAACAAATGAAATTCAGACAGCAAATGATACAGAAAAATCATAGATATTACTTTTCAGTAAAATCATTAAATTCCTCTGTTTATTTCTTCATATGATCCATCTTCATTCTCTAGCCTAATGTAAAGAGTTATTTTAACATTATAAGACTAACATGTGCTATTTACCAGCAGAGATAATTGCTGGTAAATAGCCCATCTAGGGGAGATATTTATTTCATTTACTGTTGAAATAAGAGCGGCGGGGCTGCGTCCCCAACACTCCGCCACTTGGCTAGCTCATGCCCGAAATAACAACACACAAACTGTATTCATTTAAGAACTGCTTGGCCCATGAACTCTAGCCCTTACAGGCTAATTCTCGCACCTGGACTAGCCCATTTCTAATGATGTGTGTAAGCACCCCAAGGTGCGCTTACCGGGAAGATTCTAGCCTATGTCCATTCTGGGGTGTTTCATCCAGAGAGCAGAGCTGTCGGGTCTGTCCAGGAGCAGAGCAGAGTCTGACCTCACTTCCTCTTCTGCCCAGCATCCTATTCTGTTTATTCCACCCACCTATGTTCTAAGCTATGAGGCCAAGCAGTTGGTTTATTATAATTAACCAATTACCTTCCTCCATCAATTTACTCATTACCTATTATGTAAATAAATGTGTATTTGAGCATAGGGTGTATATCACAGAGACACATATTTGGGTTTGGACATGTATGATAAATGTGCTGTGGAGATCTGAAAAAAAACCCTCAAGTTTCTGGGTTAATTTAAAGGAAGTGGGTGGAGATGCTTATGGTAATTTTTGCTTATGTTTACAATCTACTTCTATATTGACTTCAATAACTTGTTTTCATCCTGACATTTTTTTGCTTTCAAAATGCTGTCCTTATTCCTCATATTACTTTATTCAAAGTCTCCTTTTCACTCCTGGCGCTATGATAACAATCAGAAGTAATTCTGAGATTTTAAAATATTTTATCCATCAACTATTCAACAAATATTTAAGAAACACTCAGGGGCAGACACCACACAGTGGCTGAGTAAAATAGACAGTAAACAATTGGCAGAGTCAAAAGTACAATGGCAATCTGGATGTGAAGTCTACTGGGTCCAGTGTCTGATTGCATAGAACAATGATGTATTCAGAAAGAGGCTGAAGTCGTGTCTGCTGCTCTTTGTGCTTCCTTGGGCAGTGGTGTTACTCTTGAAATTCCTGGACAGTAAGGCAGCAATGGGAAAATTAATCCTTTAGTTAGCAGTTTCACTGATGAATACAAGCTACACAAGGTAATGGGCAGAGCTCATCTCTTTGGAGGCTGAACAGGAAGAAGGCATTTCTCTCTTTCCGTGGCATGCACACTATGCTGAATCTGAAAACTAACAAGTGGTTAGCTGTGGTTTCACATCAGCTGAGCATGGCCTTTCCCACCTCATGGCAAATTCAGCTCTTAATGGCTCAGGGAGAAAGTAGCCCAGGCAGTCTTTTGTCTTCCATGGCCTCTGCATAGCACTAAGTGAGCCGTGAAGGAGACACTAAAAAAACTGTAAAGAACAACAGAGAAGCAAGAGCCAGCTGTGGATAATAAAGGGGGTAGCTTCAAGTTAAGTATTAATCAAACGATGGAAGAAATAGAGAGGAGAAAAGAAAACCGCCCAAGAGCAGGAGAGGATGCTGGAGCCCAGACATATGGCTCATAAAAGTCTCAAATCCATCTAGATTCTGCTGAAGTCCTTGAACTCACCTTATTACAGTGCTCCCACATGCTGGGTCATTATTTTCTGGGAATTTCAGGAAGATCTAATTGTGCTCCATTGAACAGGGTCTTAGTTCTACATTCCCGTAGTTTTTACCATCTTGCTACAGGAAACAAGTCAATCTGAAACGGATCCATTTGGTCTTGAAAAAAGCATCATAAAAATGCTTTTTTTTTCATGAAAGTTATCAAGCTTGTATTTTTTTTCCCGCTATTTGCCCAAATCACCCTGACTAACTGCAATACATTGCATTCATGTCCCAGCCTTGAGTCTGACAACTAGTATTTTTTTCAGAGTTCACATTTTCCATTGCTTGGTGGACTAAGTTTACTTCAGTTAACTGGCAGATGGGCATCAAACCTACATTCCCAACTGAAGAGTAACCTTAAGACATACTGAGGGATGGTTCTCAGGCCTGCCCTAGTCCCTAGCTCAGTAAGATGATGCCTAGGGAACCCCAGGGAGGCATCGAGCACAGACACTTTACTATTCTTGTCTAAATATATACGCTCCTCAATCCAACATGAGGTTACATTCCAATCATAAAAACCTTCTTTTTTTTAATTTTTTTGTTTATTTTATTTTATTTTTAGTTGTTGCAAAAGAAAAAATTTTCCCATTTCCCTCCCCCTCCTATAAAAACCTTCTTAAATGAAATGCGCCAAACACTTAACCAGGCAAAGATGACAACTCAGACTGTTGTGTGTTGGCAGACATCTGGGCAAAGGCACTGAAGGCAAAGCTTCCTTAAGTGTTTCAAAACATCTTTTGCAATCATTTCACTTTTGCCTTTGAACAACTTCCATGGCAGGAGACATAGGAAGCTGTTTTACAGTGGCAACTGTAGGAAAGAGAGAAGCCAGTGTTCTCTTGTGCAGCTGCCCACTGAGGCTAGTGCTGGTGACAGTGGAGGTACACATCTCAAAAAGAAATAGTAACTCTGTTAACCCAATCTACACCCAACATCATGTGTGTAAACATGTGTAAACATCCATTACCCTGTTAATATGTACAGTATTAATGTGCATGGGCTGAAAATTTTTAAGTTAAAAATAGCCATTTGTGTCAACATCTTCAAATAAGCTGATAGCTCACTGTGGTAGGAGTTGGCATATCCCCGTTGCCAAACTGTTATTCTCCAATAAAAGTCCATATTTGGAGACTCAGCAAATTATTTTTGTTTTCGCCTGGTCATCTGGCACAGAACTATGGACTTTCTCTGGTCTCCCACAGATTCCGTCTCCTTTCCTGGAAACAGTGCAAAACTCAGAAAGCAAGAATAAACAGGCTAAGGCAGTTTCAGTTTCGGTTTTCTATCTCCACAACTGGGTGGGTGCAATATCCTGTTTGATTCCTCTTTCTAAAGAATAGAACTTTGGAGAAAGCCAGACGCAGCAGCAAGCTTAAGAGTGCTGAGCCAGGGTAGCTGAGACTCGTCCCTTGCAGTCAGGTGAGTGCCCCGCGGCTCGGTACCCAAGGCACAAATTTCTAAGGGGCTACAGCAAGGTCCTGAGGTCCCAGGGCGCAAATTCTACCCTGGTTCAATTTACACTGGTGGATGGCTGAAGGTGACTGGAAGCGGTTCCGTTGCCCCAGGGCGTGTGAACCGGGCGCTGCTTCGCACGGGAGGGAGGCGCCGTGGCTCTGGTGCATCAGCCATGATCAGGGATGGGGGATGCGAGCGAGGTTCCAAGAGGAACCTGAGTTTTGGTCTGTGCAATCCTGTACACATCTCCACCATAAGGGGGCGAAGTTCTTTCTACTACAGAGGGACCTAACCCCAGGATCCTTAGTTGCTCTCTCCCTGTGTGCTTCCTGAAGTTGAAGAAACAGAAAACAGAGCCGTGTCATGTTATGTCAGACAGACTAAATCCGCTATGCGGGTTTGAAGCATCTCTGTGGTACCAGCTGCACTCCCGTGCCCCGAGGGGTGGAGTCAGTCACACTCTTTCTAGTCAAAGGTTAAAAACAGCAGTTAAGCCTGTGTACCTTCATGTATTGTTTCACAGGGTGTCATTCATCCAAGAACAGTTTTAGACAGCTTTGACAACTTGTGAAAAATCTAGGGCTGAGGCAGTTTTAACTCTCTTCTGTGTGACTCCAGAAAAGGAAAGGCAATAAATCGTCTTTAAAGTACAGGATACTTTTATGAGATAATGTCAATCTGACACCACCTTCAGACCTTTGCCCATAGAAGTATTTATTGATTAGGATGCATTTTCAGAGAAATTGGCCACTGAAGAGAAATAATATTCATGTGTCATCTTTCACACCACGGGCATGAAACAGATGTGGGATGATGTCACTTATCATTGTGCAGGAAGGAAGCTGAAGGTCCTGGGGCTGCTCGCAGTTGGTTGATTGCTTGCCTAGTGTTGATGAACCTTCACTCCTCAGCACCATATAAATTCAGCATGGTGTTATTCATCCATGCTCCTGCTTTTCAGGATGTGGAAGCACCAGAATCAATTGTTCAAGATCAGTCTTTGCTGCTGAAAAATAAATAAATTAAATAAAAATTAAAAAAAATTAGAAGCCATCCTGGGCTTGGTGAAATACTACCTGAAAAAAAAAAATTGAAAACATAGCAAAACTTCCGCCTACCGCCCAAGAAAAATCACAATTAGAATGCCAAGTAAGATGATGCATGTGTGTAATCTCAATAGAAAAAAGTGCGTGGTGTCAGGATTAGATGTTTGAGGCCAGTCTATGCTATATAGAAAGTTTGGCCCTTGCGTGGGTCACATAAGACTTTGTTGAAGTAAAATAAGGCAGAAAAGACCAGTTACTAGATTGACTTAAAGCTCCATGTTTGTACGGCTTGTTGCCAAGCGTGACTTCATTTGCTCGCTGGAATAGAACAACCTGGAGAAATGGATAAAACCCAACAGGCTGTTGCCCTTAACCTGACTCCAAAAGCTTACGTCTGACAAATGTAACATACGTCTTTGTAAAGTAAAAAGCTTTCTGCCATGTGTGCTTCTAAAAAAAAAATCACCCTTGCTTGCCTGCTTGCCAGTATAAATGTGAATGCAAAATAGACCCCAGACAGAAACCTTCAGGAACCATCCTGACTTTGGTCCACTGGTGAATACATCTCTTCTCTTCCACTTTCATTGGTTTTGGAGTGTTTGCTTTAGAGAGATTCCTGAAAAATTGTCATTCAACCCCAACAAAGATAAAATAACCCCACACCAAAAACTGAAATGGATGCACTCATTGTATAAATACACGCCAATTGACATGCCACTAGAGGTGGCTTGGAGATCTCATACTCTCCTGAGAATGATTTTTTTGGGTTTGCAGGTTACCATAACATCTAGTGCCAGCATGGAGGCTCCTATCTGCCTAGTGGAAAATGAGAATCAAGAGCTGAGAGTGAATCCCGAAGCACTAAACATTCTTGAGAAAATTACTCAGCCTGTGGTGGTGGTGGCCATTGTAGGACTGTACCGTACAGGGAAGTCCTACCTGATGAACCGCTTGGCAGGACAGAACCACGGTGAGTGCTGTCCTCAGACAGAAGGACAGAGGCCATTTGTTTGGAATCATAGCAATGCAAATTGGTCATTTTCTCCCGATCATCAGATTGATCAATCATCAGATCAATTCCCATCACCTTCCTTTTCTCACATCTTAGTTTTACTATGGAGTTAATGCAAATGCAATTCACTGTGTTTTGTTTATTAAAATAATAAAGATGGGATGGTGGAAGGAAGAAAGGGAGGAAGAGAAGGAAGGAAGGGTGGGCAATTCGGTTTTGAAAGTATCGCTCTGTGAGGCAGAAAAAGAAAGAGAGAGAGAGAGAAGGAGTGAACAATAGAGGGAGAGAAAGATGGGAAAAGAGAGAAAGGAGGAAAAAAGAAAAGTAAAAGAGGAGAGGGAAAGGGGAGAGAAGATTTGAGTTTGTGTCATATTATTTTTGAGTTACCTTTTTATTTTTCTGCCCTACTTCACCACAGCATTTTAATAACTATATACATTTCTCTATGAAGTCTTTTCAAATATGTATATGTAGTAATACATAATTACATAAATTACATACAGTATATGGCATAATTAATAAAGATAATTCTTATTTTTTTACTGGCCAGGTCAAAATATAAAGCTTTGTTAGTATTCAAATACTTTATGCATATCATCTTATACTCTCCCAAGGCTCATCAATATTCTTATTTTCATAAACAAACTTTTTGGTTCACAAAATCATTTATAAAATCTAACTGTGCATCTATAAAAATCAGTTCACTTTGACCTACTTTTAATCTTCTTAACAAGTCTACTTATACATATTTATATAAAGCATATTTGTCTATCTTAATGCATCAGACTACATCCAACACATGTTGTCTGAGGTCTCTGGCTTCCTTTGATCACAAATTTATAAAGTTTATCCTGCTTGTTGTAAGTATTATTAAATTACTTTAAAATTTTATAGTATGTCAATATGTGAAAATATCATTTGTTGTAGTGAGCATCAATTTCTTTGCAGAGCTTCTTTTGGAGGACAAGGTTTTCACACATGAGCTTGTCTTTATGTTGGGGCACTTTTGCACAGACTTCTCTTAGTGGAACATAACAAGGAGTGAACCTAGATTTGCACAGACCTCTCTTAGTGGAACATAACCAGGAGTGAACCTAGATTTCAGGACGTCTGTGTGTTCAGTGTTTCCTCATGGCATCAAATTCCTTTTTAGACTTCATATGTAGTTCACATGTTTATTAACAACAATAGAGAATTCTGCATTTTTTTAAAAAAATAAAAACTCCATCTGATTTTAATTTCTGTTAATGTGGCTAGTTTGGGTCTGTGCCACCAGCTTATAGACAAGGTGGGGCAGTTCTTCATATCTAGTAATTCTCATGCCTTATTTTGTAAAATACACACTCAAGTCTTTGAAAATTTAAGTCATTCAATCTGCCCTTTCCCACTACCTTCCTCTTGTTATAAGGAACATGCAAGGGCTTCTTTCCTCCTAATATTTTGTACCTGGATCAGCTCAGTGCCACTGTGGGTAGAACTTCTGTCTCCTATATTCTAAGGATTAATATGAATGAACATGGCTTCATTATTCTCTCTTGCAGGCTTCAATCTGGGCACCACAGTGAGGTCTGAAACTAAGGGCATCTGGATGTGGTGTGTGCCTCACCCCACCAAGTCAAAGTTCACCCTTGTGCTTCTCGACACAGAGGGTCTAGGTGATGTGGAAAAGGTAAGTCAGAGAGTTATGGGGGCTAGCCTTGAGTCTAGCCATTTGATTGCAGCTTTAGTTCACCTTCCGTGCTGGTTGCAAGAATCGCAAACATGATAGAGTGCGACCCACTGTCTCTGGAGTTTGTGGGACTGGGTAGCATCTAATCTATTTGCCTGGCTTTCAGAGTAGCACATCTTACCTTAAATATTGCTTCCAGCCTGAACTTCCAAATCCTCACACGTAGCCTCTGCTTCGGTCAAACCAGATAGACATGCGAGGCATTAATATGACCAGTGTGATATAATATTTTTTATTTACTGAGTATTAAGCTTGCCACATGTGTGACTTATTTAAATCTATAATTACATCTACCAGCAAGTATTTAAAAAGAAGCTGTTTTCCTACCATAGCCATCACAGCCCAGGTACACAGTCACACTAAAGTGAGACAGCCCGCCTTTCTTTTTTTTTTTTTGTTTTTTGAGACAGGGTTTCTCTGTGGCTTTAGAGCCTGTCCTGGAACTAGCTCTGTAGACCAGGCTGGTCTCGAACTCACAGAGATCCACCTGCCTCTGCCTCCCGAGTGCTGGGATTAAAGGCGTGCGCCACCATCACCCGGCGACAGCCCTCCTTTCACTTACTAAAGTTAATCATGTTTCTCCGTGTACTAGCATTGCGTTCTACTGTTGGCACAGCTGGTCATCATGGTTGTATTTCTGTCCTTACAGGTCTGCCTCTTCCTTCCTATTGTTACTTGAAAATCTGCATTCTTACAGATGAATGTAGTACTTCGTATTTTGTAGATGTGTCATGAGCAGTTGTTGGATCTGAGTAAATATTACAGCCTCTAATATGACATAATTGATAGCCTGTTAATTAAATGGTATGGTGTTGTTGCACGTGGACTGTACTAAGCACTATAGCAAATATTTTGCATAGTTGGACAGTGTCATTGATTCTGGTTATGGAAACTGGTAAGGTCAGTTTCAATGCTGAAAAGGAAATAAGAATTTTTATTCTTCAAATCATTATTCTTCATTCTATCAGTCTGATGTATTTCTGCTTACGCAGCCAATAAACAAGTGAAAGAATGGAGGTTAGATTCTGAAGTCCCTCGTCTTCATGTGTCCTCTAGGGTGACTCTAAGAATGACTCGTGGATCTTCGCCCTGGCTGTGCTCCTAAGCAGCACCTTTGTCTACAACAGCATGAACACCATCAACCACCAGGCCCTGGAGCAGCTGCAGTATCCTTCCAGGGACAGAACCATGTTTTATTAATTTAAAAGAGTGACAGCTGGGAATATGGCTTATGTTACTCAGTACTTCAGACTGAGGAAATGGGTTTGTAAAAGACCTCTAGGAGGGTAGAATGTTGCCTTTTGTTCCTTAGCGAAGGTCCCAGCTATGTGACTGAACTGACCGAGCTGATCAGAACAAAATCCTCTTCACAATCTGAAGAAATGGATGATTCTGATGAGTTTGTGAGCTTCTTTCCGGACTTTGTCTGGACTGTTCGGGATTTCACTCTGGAGCTGAAGTTAGATGGACGCGCCATCACAGCGGATGAGTACCTGGAGAATGCCCTGAAGCTGATTCCAGGTATCAGAGCCTGGCTTGGGAGGGAAGGAGCTAACTCTCCCATTCATTACTTGCCATAAATGTTACTTTTACCCTAATTTGAACTCTTAGCCAGTAATAAACTGATAACTGAAAAGCAATTAGTGAGCATTTTCCATGGTTATTATCCTGGACAATCTTCAGCTGCTGGAATTTAAATACAATGGAAACAATGAGGCTCAAATATTGGACCAAATGATCTTAAATCAATTAATTGTGAAAAATGTTATTTGGATAGTAATACTTTCTATAATGTTCATACCCCACATATTATGCTCCTTATAAAGGATTTCTGTGTTCTCTCCCTCTCCTCTATCTCTCTTCACATACACACACAACCACACCATATAGATAATATATATGATATATATTATAACTTAACCTTAACATACATATATTCCAACCATATATATATATATATATTTAACTTTATACATACACACATATATACAGAGAGTACACAGATGTTATAAAATCACATGAAATGATCTATTCCAAATTGTAATTCTTTTGTACAGTATATTTATTACTACTTGACTACTTAATCTTTTTCAGATAAAGATGTATTATGAATAGTTCAGAAAAAAATCAATATTTTCTTACAGAGAACTTAAATCTTTATTTTCCATTTTCTTTTCTCTTGACAGCCTCACAGTTAACATATTTAATATTGTATCTATTTTTAAATATACGATATTTAGATATTGAGAGAGGTCTCTCTGCATTTTTATTCATTCATTTATTTTCTTCTCTCAACAAACATTCATTGAATATTTGTATGGCACGGGATTGCTGTAATTCTCAGTCAACACTAACAGACTCTTATTTAGCAAAGAAAAGAGGCTTTTACATTGCATGTAAGTTAGTATTACTCATCATAATTGTCAAGGCACAGAATCTTCTGAAGTATTTATGATATTGGTGCTTTTCTCTCCTGACCTGATATCATATGCCATCTTTCATTTTTCCTGGTAGCATCTCATTGTTTTCTGGATCACTTTGTTTTAAGGTTCAAATTTCATTTATGACAAGGATTTTGGAAAGTCAGAAAACGTCTTCTAACACTTTGACTCCACTAGTTAATTGTCCAGTAAATGTTTGCTAAATTCTTAATCCACTGGGGTCTGTACCAAACACTAGGAAGACCAAAAATTAGTTGCCTTTATCCCATGGATAGCTGGTACTCTTTATCATCATAATTGCTTTATTGCCCTTTACTTTTAAGCAGAAATGGATTTGTCATTGTCCAAGATGCTCAGACGAAGAGCATGTGGTGGGTTATAGGAGATGAAGGAGAGAACAACTGTGACCCCAGGTTCTCTGGAAATGAAAACACCAGGCCCTGAGCCTGAGGGCCGTTTTGTTAAAGAACTAATTTCTTTTACATATTTTTACAGGCAGGGGTCTCAAAGCCCGAAATGCTAACATGCCTAGAGAATGCATCAGGCATTTCTTTCCACAACGGAAATGTTTTGTCTTTGATCGACCTACAAAAGAGAAAGAACTCTTAGTCCATGTTGAGGAAATACCAGAAGACGAGTTGGATCCCAATTTCCAAGCGCAATCGAAAGTATTCTGCTCTTACATCTTCTCCAATTCCAAGGCCAAGACCTTGAAAGAGGGAATCATTGTCAATGGAAACAGTGAGTTACCTTTGGGCTAAGCAATATCTCTCTACTTTGAAATAGTGTGCTGAAAATTTTTGATTAAAGGTTAGTGTCTCATACAGAGAAAGAGTTGTTTATGCTATTCAGAAAATTTCGTCTTTCTGAAATAGTATCTCTCTATATGGAGTCTTATTGAAACCTAATAAAGCTTATGAAATGGCTAATGATCAAAGAAGCAGGACTAAGGTTAAAGAGGGAATACCTGGTTTGAAATAATGTTCAAGGGCACAGCTGCTTCTCTGGTTAGAAAAGACAGTTCTAAAGGAAGTAAGAGACCAAGGTTCCTAAAAGTTCATTGTGAATTTGAGCTATAAATTCACTATTTTTGCACTCAGGTGATGGTTCAGTCAGTAAAGTGCTTAGCTTACAATCATGAGTTCAATTCCCAGAGTCCACCTGAAAGGGTTGAGAGTGATTTTGCACACCTGTACCTGGGGAAACAGAGACAAGCAGATCATCAAGGCTTGCCATTTGCCTCTACACACAGACACACACAAATACATGCAACCATGCAGACACATAATCCCCCAACACAATATACACATGTCCTTCAATGAAATATCTCTGTATAGTCACATGATGCCAATACGCAGAAGAGCTGCTCCTTTCCCATAATGCTCTCTTATTGTCCTAAAATTCAAAACTTTCGAAAAACATTATCACTTTTATTTTTGGTTGGGTCCAACCAAATAGGCTTTACTCTCATGCATGAAATATTCATTGCCTAAGTGATTTAGTATTTCATTGCTGTTGGGTGAATCATGCGAATTTAACAATAGTTAGCTTGATATTTAACCTTCAGTTTCTTGCCTTGGTCAGGACTGGCAACTCTGGTGACGACCTATGTGGATGCCATCAATAGTGGAGCAGTGCCTTGCTTGGAGAATGCAGTGACCACTCTGGCCCAGCGTGAGAACTTCATAGCTGTGCAGAAGGCAACTGACCACTACACTGAACGGATGGCCCAGCTAGTGAGGCTCCCCACAAACACACTCCAGGATCTGCTCAATGTGCACACAGCCTGTGAGAAGGAAGCCATTGCTGTCTTTATGGAGCACTCCTTCAAGGATGAAAATCAGCAGTTCCAGAAGAAGCTGGTGGTACTGTATCTGTGCCTCTTCTTTTTCCTTCCCGATATCCACTTTTAGGAGTATTGGAAACAGTTGCCATTTTGACTTTGCCATTCATCTGGATTCTTGTGAGTGACAAGTTTCTACAAGATCAAATTCAGGGACTTGATAATTTTTTCATTGCTACAAAAGAATTTTCAATAAACACATCAGGATGAGAAAGCACATATATATCCGCTCAGTTTTGTAGACTATAAGCACGGTGCAGGGAGGCTTGTGTGCTCTGCTCAGGGCATCAGAAGACTGAAGCATGTTGTAAACTGGGTTCAGCCCTCACCCGAAAGCTCTGGGGAGCCTCATAAGCAGGGGAATCCCTTGGACTGGAATTTCTAAGTATAATACAAAGTTTTATTATTCTGTCTCTACACACTCATGTTCTTCATGGAGGAATTAATGAAGAGCTCATAAACCTATGTAAAGTTCCTGTCCCTGTGTGAATAGCTTTTTCATACGTGTATTTTCCTCCATATTAATTCTTGAAGGAGATACTCCTGCCAACCATGCCCCACTGATCAGCTGGCGAATTGTTCACTGTTAATCTCAGTGCTGCTAAAAGAGCCAAAGGTCCTGCAGATAGACCTTATTGTTTCACAGGGGATGAGCCTGGCCACTGGAAAGGCATGGGGTGTCCATGGTGACTCAGACATGGCAGTGAAGAGAGTTTCCTGACCCATGGTGTAATTTCCACATCTAAGTTTATTACTTCCCCCAAGATCAAAGTTGGATCTGTTTTCCAAGAGCTTCCTTTTCTGGGTCTCTATCATCCCCTGCCAGGTTGCCATAGAGGAACATAAGGAAGATTTCCTTCGACAGAATGAAGAAGCATCTCTCAGTTACTGCCAGGCTGAGCTGGAGAAGCTTGCAGAGCACCTGAGGGAGAACATCTCACGTGGAGCTTTCTCTGTTCCTGGTGGACACAGACTCTACTTAGAGGCCAGGAAGAATGTGGAGCAGGAATATGAGCGAGTGCCCAGGAAGGGAGTGAAGGTGAGAAATGAGGAATAAGCAACAGGGAGATGTTGCTCAGGGTTGCTAGGAATTATTCTTCTTCCTTAGATCTGAACTTCTCATGAGGAGAAGGCTGAGTATGTCTACCTATGCACTTCCAGATTATAAAGTTCTGAGTTAATAATTCTTATGTATTTATTTTAAAGTTTTATTGTTTATACATTTCATAGTATATACTGTGCATGGTACTGTGTTACATTAAGAAATTTTCATACACACATGCACACAGTCATGTATATGGTATGGTAAGAATATTCCCCATATCGCTCTATCCTTCTCTTTCAATAAAGTCATAAAATTAGTGTTTCCCTGAAAGAACTTTAGAATGGATAACACTAACTGGAGCAGAATACTTGTTCCATTGATTAACCCAGGCAATTATTTTCTGAACTAAATAGTGGGGTTTGAAGATAAAAGGCACCCTTGTCCATGAGATACTGATGATCTTGCCTCACTATAGTCAGTTGGATTCTTCAGAATAAGAACTATCCTGGCACAGACAGAGAGCAGAAATAATGATGCAATTAATATCATGGTGGTTGCAATAATATTCAATCAGAATAATACTCAGAATAAGGGTGTGATTATGGACTACTGTTGTGTGCGTTTAAGAGGTGTGTGATGGAGTGACTGAGACACTGATGCATTGTCAGACCACAGAAAAACAGTTATCTCAATATATTTAGCAACCATGCAGACATCAGAAGACAGCTTAGCAAAGCTTCCCCTAAAAGAAGATACAGAGAAAAGATAGATTATCAATGGGTGTTTACCTGTCTAAACACAGCAAGGATTCTAGCAGGCAAGAACTGTGTGGGTACATTAAACAATGGAGAGGGCAATTTTGAGGCTCTGCCTAGCGCTCTGTGGTTGTAACCTGGTCTGAGAAGTGAAACACTATTTGGAAGGAGACTTGGGAGATGGCTACCACCTAAGATTTTCAAGAATTGCAGAAGAGATTTGAATTACTACTGTTAAAGCAAAGGAAACAGAAGGGGGGGATCTTAAGAAAGGTGAGAAAATATATAGGACTTAGAGGGCAGCATTGTGTTTTTGTGGCCTGTTAATTTCATTTTTTTCTGTTTCCTTAGGCAAATCATGTCCTTCAAAGCTTTCTACAGTCACAGGTTACCATAGAGGACTTCATCCTGCAATCAGACAAAGCCCTCACTGATGGGCAGAAGGCCATGGAAGGTACATAAGAGGATTGACTCTCACGGGGATGGGAAGGCTTCTGTTAAGCCTGCTGATGTATGGTCAGGAAGGTCTTTCTCCATAGATTGCATACTCTGCTGCTATGAGATTAAGAAGGGTAGGTATGGTCTCACTCAGCTGGTGTAGCAGGTGTCTTTCAGCATCGTTCTGAAATGTGCCCTTGAGGTATGGGCCCTAGAATTCAGAGTTCTCCCTAGATGTTTTTAAAATCATCTATGTCTCTCAGACCAAGAAAGGAGAGCTCTGTCCTGACTGTTGGGTTTTGCCTCTTTCAAACCCTCGTGGGACAGCTGAGCGGGCTCAGAAGGAGGCAGCGGAACAAGAGCAGGAGCTACTAAGACAGAAACAGAAAGAACTGCAGCAAGTGATGGAATCTCAAGAGAGAAGCTACAAGGAAAATATGGACCAACTACACGAGAAGATGGAGATCGAAAGGAAGAACCTTTTGAGAGAGCAAGAGGAGATGCTAGCACACAAGTTGAAGGTACGCTCGTGTGAGCCCTAGAAATTATCAGAGGAACACTGTTCAGGTTTGGTCTTGTCTGACATCTCCACTCTTGCAAATGGTGCTGAGGAAAATACAGGATACAGTTTGTTTTGACCATTTCTCATACCCATTTATTAGGGAAATTCATTAGTGAGTGCATTTTAGTAGAGTGATAGATATGTGTCCTTAATTACTTGAGTTGCAAGTGCAAACCCCTAACCTTAAAAAAAAAACAACATGGTTTTCCAAGTGAATTTTCCTTTTTACAGGTCCAAGAAGACATGCTTAAAGAGGGATTTAAAACAAAATATGAGGCACTGGGTGATGAGATAAGCCTACTACAAAATGTGATTAAAAAAAATCAGAATCTGAATAGCTCATTAGCTGCACAAGTCTTCGATGGGTTTGGAAATGTGCTAATTTCAGTATTGCCTGGTGCTGGTAAGTTATTTGGTTTAGGGCTGAAAATTGTAAGCAGTCAAATGAAAAAGCCAAAGAGTTCTTCTTAGAAAACTGTAGGTAAGGTGTCTTTATTCCTGAGAATTAATTTTGAACTCTTTGTCATGTTAACTTCATTTATTAAGTTTCAAAAACCAAGAATATACATAAGTCACTGTCCACAAATTGATGTCAAGTCCCCATTGCTGAAGACAATACCTACATAACTCAACTCATTGAACATGGAGAAGTCAAGCTGGTGCCCATAGAACCTTCACCCCACATGCTAACATCTTTGGTACAGGGATACACTCTGCATGCTACCAAAGAAAAACAAACATCAATCAGCCACAAATCCTTTGATCTATAAGAGTGTCCTGCCTGCAAAGTATGGTAGTACAGTGGAGACACAAAACTTAGGAGTAACCAGCCAATCTCTGATCTGACTTTAAGGTCCACTCCACAGAATGAATCTTATAACTGCTAGTGCGACCAAGAACCAGAGAGTAAAACCAAATACTACTTTCCTATACATTTCACCCCAAAAGTAGCAATAAAATGACACCTAATGTCATTCTGCTCTACTCATAAATCAGGGCCTTGCTCAGCCATCATTAGAAATGTTTCCTCCTGTAGCATATAGAAATAAGTACAGAGACCCATGTGATGTGGGAGTCCCCTCTGTGTGCTGTGATTACCATTAATGAATAAAGAAACTGCTTTGGACTTATAGCAAGGTAGAACTTAAGTAGGCAGAGAAAACTGGACTGAATGCTGGGAGAAGGAAGCCAGATAGAGAGATGCCATGGAGCTGACAGATTACTACATGCTGAAACTTTAGCTGACGAGCCACAGCCACCTGGCAATACACAGATTAATAGAAATGTGTTAAATTAAAATGTAAGAGTTATCCAATAAGAAGCTAGAGCTAATAGGCCAAGTAGTGATTTAATGAACACAGTTTCTGTGTGATTATTTTGGGGCTAAGCTAGCCGGGCAGCTTGGAACTGGGCTGTGGAAACAAACAAGTGGTTCCTTGCAACAGCTGGTGTTCCAAAGTGGTGGAGCAAAATCCATGTAAAATCTAAAAAGCTTAAAATGGACAAAAGAACAGAGTCAAGCATGGTTTGGTAGAGGCATTTTCTTGAGTGAGTTCTGTTTGCTAGAGGTGGGCAGAGGCATGGCTCCTTTAATAGAGATTTTCCTGATTTAGCCATAGCAGAAAAAAAGCTGCGTGGTTTTAAAACATGGCTTCCTGGACTATGGTGCCAGGTCAAACTCTGGCTATGGAGCATTTGAATGGCATTTGTGGGCTTGAGTATTTGTGTGCCCACTTGGAGTTGGGAGGAAAGTAGCTGAGACCTTGCCCACAGCATAGCACTCCTTGCCTGGGCAGGCGGCAAGATCGGTCTACTAGGTGTGCACCAGCAGAAGAGCATGGCAAATTCCTGCTTCCATACACAGAGGTATTTCCAGGTTGCTCAGTACTCTACATGGCAGATTTAGCTATTACTCAGATAAAAAGGGTTTGTGTGCTGCATGCTCATTCTCAGGGTTAAAGTGCTGAGCCCCAGAGCCTCCACCGTTTTAAAATGGGAGAGAGGTGGAGCCAGCATCCAGAGCAGCTGCAACCAAGCTGCTTATCATTTTAAAAGCTCTTCAAGACAGTAAAGAATTACAGATAATGCAATAAGGACAGATTCAGACATAAAAGAACTCTAAATGGGTCACAGTTTTGGGAAAATGTATATAGGCCTGGAAGAGGGAAGAAAAAGAGTATAGAGAGTTGGAAAAGAAGTAAACCTTTTTTTTTTTAAAAAAAAGACTATAAAGAGACAAAGCAAAGACAGTCATAGATTAAAAGGAGTAAAGAAAAATAAGCCAAGACAGAGAGTCTGGATTATGTATATCATTATGTTTTCTTTGAAATTTTGACTGTGAAGGAGCTAAGTACACAGAGACATTTTATTGTATGGGCTGCTAAGCTAAACCAGCATATATATTATAAAGGTAACATGACTTCCAAATTTGGATCTGAGGATGTGTTGCTTTGGAAAAGAGGTTCTTCTCTTGTTTCCACAGAGGATGAGAGCCTATGGATTGCTTCCAGACTGGTGTGGTTTCATGGAATAAGACCCCCTGAAAGATCTCCTTGAACATCCCTCAAAAAAATTACTTTGCCCAGCTGCTGACTGAGATGAGCCTAGCACACTGAGATGATATACCTTGAAAGATCTGATTAACAGCGCCCCCAAACAGCAGGAAGCAGTATGGACAGAACTACGACCATATTCCCAAATATTGTTTATAATTTGTGTGTTTACATTTAAAGGAGGATATACTATAGAGATTTGCATTGATATGAATCCTGGTATATATATATATGTATATATATATACTATAAACATACAAATTATAAATTTAAATATAAATGTATATTCAATTAAACTATTTTCAATTAAAGTAAAAAAAATAAAGGCAATCTATTTAAAAAATTTTTATTTAGTGTGCATTGTCTGCCAGTCAGTGGATGTATGGCAATAACATGGCTACACCACTGCCCACTGCTCAGAAGGCTACCACCCTTGTAATTTTCTTTCCAGATTGCGAGGAGAAACTGGGCACAGATGGGCAGAATTCCTTTGCAGGTATCAGAAGTTCACACATGAAATGCATCTGTCCATGTGCCTGTTATGCCTATTACATTGAATTTGAATACGGCTATGCCTTCTTGGTTTGGTGTTACCCGACTATCACCAGATTCCCGGGAGTATGAATCTGGAATGAAACAGGCAGCAGAAAATGTAAAAGCTTTGATAGATCGAGAGTTGAATTGTGGCATCCCTTCTAACAGAATTATTTAGGGGCATTTTCTCAGGGAGGCACATTATCTTTATCCACTGCTTTTTTTTTTCACCTTGTTTATTTATTTATTTATTTTTTAAAAATTTATTTATTTATTAAAGATTTCTGTCTCTTCCCTGCCACTGCCTCCCATTTCCCTCCCCCTCTCCCAATCAAGTCCCCCTCTTTTTTTTTCACATGACAGAAACTGGCTGGCATCCATTGATCTCAGATGCTGGCTTCCACTTTGGAATTTGTTTCCACAGGGTCCTATCCATAGCTCGGAAAAAAAGACATTTCTATTCGTCAGTGCCATGGAGATGTGACCCTTTAGTTCCCCTGGTGCTTGATTCTCTTGCTGCTGAAAAACTAAAAGCATTGGTAATTCTAGGCAAACAACTTTGAAAAGCTGTGAAGGCTTGATGCACCGCTCGTGACAGCAGCAAATCACTGATAAAGTCCTACCTCTGATTGATTGACAGCACTCGGACGCCTTGTGTAGACATCCACCAGCATCACTGTAGTAGAGCGTACACCTGCCATTCCTGATCATAAAACTTCTAATGTTTACAGTGTCCAAATGTTTTACAAATATGTGCCAATGATGCGGACTAAATGATGTCTCCCTCACGGAAAATGGAAGATCCTTTCAAGTTTCTTTTTTTTTTTTTTTTTTTTTTTTTTTTTGGTTTTTCGAGACAGGGTTTCTCTGTGGTTTTGGAGCCTGTCCTGGAACTAGCTCTTGTAGACCAGGCTGGTCTCGAACTCACAGAGATCCACCTGCCTCTGCCTCCCGAGTGCTGGGATTAAAGGCATGCGCCACCACCGCCCAGCTCCCTTTCAAGTTTCTATACACATTTTTGCAATATACGATGCAGAATGTAGTAGTATTAAAGTAGATGAAGTGGAGCAGCTACCAGAATAAAGTGTCACAACCAGAGTTTTGTTACATCATTTAAAATCTGCTAGTCTGCAGGCAGGCCTAAACAAGCTGTTACAATGTAAGTGACTTGTTAGCTCTGTGAGTTAGACTCCGGTTTTACTCTGCAGGTGTTTAGTTGCCACGCAGTGTTTGTATTTTTTATGTGTGTGTGTGTGTGTGTGTGTGTGTTGTGACTGTTATGCATAAGAATTAGGTGGTATTACATTATTCATGATGCTAGGGATAGTGATTTTAAGTGTCTTAAAAGTAATACTGTTTTCCTCAGTTATAGCCTTTTTTAGGGAATCAGGCTGTTGTTTTTCTTCTATTTAATTTTTTTACTCCCAAGAAAGAAAAAAAAATTGATTTTTCTCTCTTGATTTTCCTTAGAAGACTAATATTGCCTATCTGCCATTATAAAAATCTGTCAATTTATATTATAATTTCATATTCTGAAACACAGATATTTCAAATCTAGATAATGTAAAAAAGAAACCACACATTACTTAAGTTCATGTGTTTCAAATAAATTCATCTAATTCCAGCCTTAGAGTGTAGAGTTACCAGAATTTTTAGTCCTGGTAATAATTGCGTGGTTTTACGTTTCTCTGAAAAACTGAAAGGGTAAAGAATGTCTTGGCATGTTCAGAAATAAATACTTAAGACCAGTCTTGAAGTTTAATTTCTACATCAGCTGTATCTTATCGTAGAGTTTATTAAATTTACATTTTCTGACCATGCATTATGCTTGAACCCAAAAGCTGGTAACAAACTAATTTGATACTTTCATCTTAGGTAAAGGATAGCAACCACTTGATTTTAAACCATCGGCATGTCCAGAATATTGATGAAAATTATTTAAATTAATTTATGGAGTGATAATGATTGAACTACATATATAGTGCAGAACTATATATATGTAGTTTGGCTACCACACAGTTGAATATGTTCAAAAAATTATGGTTATTTCTGACTGTTGCTTTTCCTGCTATTTTCCAACATTGCCAGACCACGCTAAGAAACATCTTTATTAATGAGTGCTAGCTGATATGGAAATGATTTGGTATGGACTAGCTATAGGACGTGAGTAAGGAAGAAAAATGCTTATGTCTAGATTTAAAACAATTTCAAACAATAATTTGCTATTTTGCTTTACTTTGAAGCACATAAATTTACTTCCGTTATACCATAGTCAAGTTTTACTTGGAGTAAGTCACATTCCATTGAATTCTTGTGTTATAATATGGAAAAAAGTCATGTTTTTCATAGGTTCTATTCATGTGAAATAAAATACAATTCTGGAAAGATTTTTATATGGTGTGTGTGTGTGTGTGTGTGTGTGTGTGTGAACGTGGGCATGTAAGACACTTCTGATTCTGGCATCATCTTCCACCTTGTTTAAGACAGGGTTTCTTTTTTCTTTCTTTTTTTTTTTTTTTTTTGCTTACTGTTTCTTACCCCAGGCTAATCGACCAGGTTCTCCGAGTCTCTTTGAACCACTGTAAATTCTCTTTCACCCTGTCCTTGAAATACACCATTGTGACTCCCTAGCGCTCCAACCTTGTTTTTTCATATTCACTTGTATATACTAGGTTTTAAGTTAGGTTCAAGTGTGAGCTTTGTGTTCATTCCTTTTGTGATCAGTTGAACAGAGCAATTTGTATATGAGCTTTCCATTTCTCGTGGTGGAATACAAATCAGAAAAAGCAAGAATAGTAAGAATCTGAAATGCCTTTAAGAATTCTGCATTATTACTATGCGTAAGAACTGACCACAAGATATACAACAAAACCCGAGTTTTAAGAGTTTTATTTAAAAAAAAAAGTGGCGAAAGTGAGAGAAGTGCTAATATTATTATTATCAATTAGACAGTACACCTTAGGAGGAATCATCTTTATAATAATCCACAAGTAAAAATACCCCGTTAAACTAAATGTTTCCATGAGATTAAACACATGACATCACGGCCATGGGGAATCTCTCCACACCCATTCAGCCATGCCAGATACCACAGAAAGATAGCAGCAACAGAAGCAAAAGACATTCTGTAACCTGTGGTATCAGGGGCCTTGAGTAACCAAGATTCTGGTAGGAGGGTCAGGTGAATACCATGAGTGGCTCCTCATAACGCTATTAAGAACTAGGTCTCAGTTCACCAACAAAAGGCAAGCAATCACCAATATCCCTGACAAGTATGCCTGGGTCAACTCCTGTCCCTCCTCCCCTACAGGTATAACCAAATAAGGAGAAGCCTAGGATTTGTCCAGATCGGCCCTAGAATGGAGAAACTACAGCTTTAGCCTGCCTCTGCTAGTCCTAACCAACTAGAAATGTACTAATATGACTGTCACTTCCACAAGCCAATCCAAAGAAGAATGTTACACTGCTTTTAAAATTCCTTTGGTTGTGCTTAAAAGCAGCCTGTTTTGCCTCTTTGTCTGATGTGTGGTCACCATTTTGCTTTTTGTTGGAGGTGCAGCCCCAGTACACTGTTACCTTTACCTTCTAGATAGTACCTGCTCTTGCTGATTGCATGGTGTCTGGCAGTCTTTTCAGGACTTCCTGAGGACCCTAACAGTGGGTCCTCAAGACCTTGAACTTCAGTTGCCATCTGCTGCTTCTCTGACGTGGCCACCAGCAATTGGGGGGATTTGAAGTTTTGGATTTGTAGATTAAGGTTAGGGATACACAATGGTTCTGAGAAAGAAAGAGTAGTCTGGGAAGTCTCTAGAAAGTGTGTGTGGGGGGGAAGCACACGGGGAACTTTTCTTGTCAATTGGGGCAGAGAAGGAACAACCCAGTATTGTTAACTCCACGAACAGACTTGACTGAGTCATGTGTTCTCCTTCCCAAGCAAACTGCTCTGGGAATATAGGCTGTCTCCACAGTCCCACTGTTTTCTACAATGGAAGCCTTGGTCAAAGAACTGAATGAGGAGCTGACAGCAGATAATCATTTTAAAGAAACTGAAGACTTAAAAAAAAAATAAGAAGATTAAAATACCAAGGACTTGAGCTTGAACATTCATCTTTGACTCCCTAAACGAAGCAGGTTCATGTTAGGACATAGCTTCAGTTTCTATTTCCCTTGCCCACTGGTAATACAGGAAAAGGGAGGAAGGAAGGACTGCTTTGGATGGGGTAAATCCAGCCATCTGCATTGGCAAAGATACACAGCCTGGGTTTGGACTGTTTTATGTTGGTGCAGCTCTCTCCTGCTCCATCTGAGAGGAATCATTTCCCCAGTGTTCTGCAATGTGTGGAGGGGAAGGAGGAGGCCACACTGTGGATGCAGTTGTCTAGATCCAAGAGGCCGAAGGACCCAGAACACTGACTGGCAATGGCAGATTGGTAGTGCTCTCTGGGGAGCACCACAGACAGATGTGTATGCTGTGCCTTTCTGCTTTCTCCCGTTGGGCAGCGGTGATGGCATGAGTTCCCTGGGGAAAAACCAGCAGTCTTCCTGTATAACTTCTTCCCTTTCTAAGTGGGGCTAAAGAGGGTTTGGAGTAGGAGGTTCCCAATGATGAATGAAATTCTGTCATCAAGTCACAAATTAAAAAGGGGCTGAGGAGGTAGCTCTGTTGTTGGTATCCTTGCCTACCAGGCATAGAAACCTGGGTTTCATTCTGAGCACCTCATGTGATCACCTGAAATGGCTTATGCCTGAAATCTCAACACTTGGAAAGTGGAGGCCAGAAGATCGGGAGTTCAAAGCCATCCATTGAATCTCTGCCAGGCTGGAGGACAGCTTAGGTTTTATAAGACCCTGTTCCTTATAAGAACAGAAAACAAAAACCAAACCAAACAAACAGCCCCCAAACAACAAAATACCTATCATGATAACAAAAATAAGAAATCAATCTGCAATAGAGCAAATAAATAAAAGAGAACTCATCCCCATTCCCACCTCCCACCCCACCCCACCCTACCTCACCCCACCCCACTCCACCTCACAGCCATTTTTCAAGTATAGCACTAACTTAAATTGTTTTTCTCTCCAAGAAAGCCGGAATCTGTCTCTGGGAGCCCCACCTACTGAATCACTGAGTCTTCCTTATGTGCTAGCTGGTCCACATACACATTTGTGAGACAATGCATGGGGTTTCTACTAGGTTCCTGAAGCTTATTTATTTCTCAAGCACCCAGGGTGTAACCTGAGTCGTGCCAAGGGTTGCATGGGTCAGCAGTGTGGCACATGCATAATTTTATCTGATTTTGGTCTTGCTTTGTTTCTTTGAGACAGGGTCTGGAACTCACTCTCTTGCCCAGGCACACCTGCCAGGCTTGCAGGTGTGAACCATGACTTCGGGGTTAATTTTATCTGATTTACGTGCTGTGGAGCGGACAGAACAATGCTCAGCCTGTGAGATCGCGGTAACTTCAGAAAGTCCAGAGGAATCTGGGAAATTCCTCTAGCTCTGCTCAGCTCAGCTCAGCTTGCAAACTCTCGTTACCTTGTTCAGTCCCTCAGCTACTGATTCGCCAGGAAAGGAGCATGGTTTCGATTTCACTTCTCTTTGTCTCAGCTTCCGTTTGGGTGGCTGTTACTTTGCAGCTTCTAAGAGTGGCTGTGCCAAGGAGCCTGAAACAGGAAGACAACCCTCTAAGGAGCCTAGTCAGTTGAGGATTGGTTGCTGCTGTCGCGCCAGAGCTGGTAAGTCTTCCTGAGCCTTTCACTCAACAACCTCTGGGAGAAATTCCCAGGGAGCATTCTACTCTGAGGTAGACCACATAAGCGACTCGGCGGTGTGTCGCCCGGTGCAGAGCGCCTCCTGGCGTCCCAAAGGTGCATGCGCTGCTTTTCTCAGAGCTCTTGGTTTGGGAGAGTATTATGTCTTATTCTTGTTGGAGGGAACTTGGAAAGGAAGCACTGCACTGTCTGGGATCCAGGAGTCAACCCCGACAGTCCTGCAGTGGCTCTTTGGTGGGGTAGCTTCTCCCAAGTTCCTTCCTACTGCCCTCAATGCTTTCCTGAAGGTAGACGCCTATCCTCAAAGATGTCACCAAGAGGCTTCATTTTATTTTGGTGGAGTCGGTTCCAGTTTACATACATCTAAAGCCGGCTTCCAAAGTCCCTACCTCATTCTCTACTCATTTTCTTCTAAGGTAGGTGTGTGTGTGTGTGTGTGTGTGTGTGTGTGTGTGTCCGCGCGCACGCATTCTCTGCAATTATTTCTCACATTTGAGTAGAGAGCTACCAAGGTAGGAATTTGCTCTCATTTTTTTACTCCTTGATATTAGTCACCCAAAACAGTGTCTAACACATGGCCAGTACTCAGTAAATTTCACATACTGAGACTTCAAATTCTTTTAGAATGCCAGGAAATCTTCCTACCCACTTTGCAAGTTTTTTATGTGCATTTTGCTCCACTTTCTACAAAACCTGAGTACAGTCGGGTCTCACACATCAGTCTTTTGTTTTCTTCATTTTATTCTTTAAAAAAACAAAGCAACTCTTTGCATAGTTCGATAAAGAATCGTAAGATACTGTATTTTAAGTACTGTAACAGGCTTTGAAATGCTAAGCTCATTTTTTTCCCTATAGAAACACACAGAAGTTGATATATGTGGTGCACAAACAAAAGCTGATGCATCTGCCGTGAATAATGACGATGACCTTTAGACCATGAATCTCAAGGAGTGACTGCTGTCAGTTACAGGGTGCCAGGGCATCTCAGTGGACCATGGAGACACCCATTTGTTTGGTTCAAAACTGGAAAGAAGAGCTGACAGTAAACCCGGAGGCTATAAGGATTCTTGAGAAGATATCTCAGCCTCTGGTGGTGGTGGCCATTGTTGGCTTATACCGTACAGGGAAGTCCTACCTCATGAACCGTCTTGCAGGACAGAACCATGGTGAGTGGCCTTCTGATGTATGGAGACCATTTCCTTGGACCAGTGGTAGGTGGTAGAGCACACTTTTCTAAGCTCATTAAGGAAGAGTTCAGTTATCCCTCTCATGGATGAAAATTCCCCATTCTTATCATCAAACTTATAATTTATAAACTATGGGAAAAGATCACATTCTTCTGTATAATGATTGTTCCCCAACTTTATCAAAAGATCCACATCAAAATTCCTCTTGACCCCTTCTACTCTGACCCGATCAACAGCTGAACTCTTCCTCCTGTGTCTTTGCCCAAGCTACAAGAACATTTCAAGTGTGAACATTGTTTCACCTGTTCTATAAAAACAAACAAGCGAACAAATGAGATGGAATGAAGAAGGATGTGTAGTAGGGTTCTTATATATCCAAAATCCTAACTGAGCTGTATCCAATCTCTGGGGTTTGGCTTTGCTGTTTTTCCTTTTTCCTTTCTTTTCTTTTTTTATTTCAAGACAAACTTTTTCAAACTTTGTTTGTTATTTTGCTGTAATGTGCTACATACAGACATTTTTATGCATGGGTGTATGTTTCAGCAGATCTTCCCCAGTAATCTTTCCTTTTTTCCTTCCTCTCTCTCCTGCCCACCAGTCTCCTTCATTCCTAATACAGTTCCCCTTCCACTTTCCCATCCTCTTTACACAGACTTGAGGTATCTGCTGAAATCAGAGGAAACGTGATTGCCTTTCTGAGACTGGCTTCATTAACATAGCAAAACTTTTTATGAATTATTGACAATGGAGTTAATGATCAATCCAGATCAAATATTAGATATTGGAAATAAAACTCTACTAACCACACGAACACAAATCATACTCTCTCACATACTCTCTGCAGCTCCTTGATACTTTCATTTACAGAGAATATGTTCATTCTTTTTTTCTTTGTGTGTAGGGGAGTATATGAGCTTGTGTGTTTTACAGGGATGTATACATTGTGCATATCCACAGGTCAGAAGAAGACACCGAGTGTCCTGTAATTTTCATAAATATCCCCAGTTTATTTCTACCACTTTATTGCCTGTGGTTGTCTGGGGATACCATACCATTTATCCATTTGTTGTTGATGAACACTGGTGCTATTCCTAGCATTCCACACATGTCCCCTGATGTCAGGAACATAAGATACATCTTTAATTGCTCTGACCTATGCACTGCACAGTTGTATGCCATTTAACCCACTAAAAATTAAGTTGAGAATCTTGACCTTTATTTCCTAGTTTTTAAAGGATGCGGTTTACCTTACTAAGTTGTTTCTTCTTTCTTCCCATGATTCTGCTTGATGTTTTCATTTTTAAAAAGCCCACAGGCAGCATTCTTCCTAAGATGTTTCTTAGTTTATGCATCAGTGATTCAGTACCTTTTCTGATTAAACTTGACTGCAAAACTTTTCCATCTGGATGCATCTCTCCAGGGTTCCTCCTCTCTCATCCCCTTTCCTTCCTTCTTTCTTTCCTCCTATCTTCCCTGTGGTTACCTGCTTCCCCTTCTCCTGTCCTTCAACTTTCCTCCCCTTTCAACCCTTTCTGCTTTCCGTCTTCTGCCTCCCACACAACCCATTTGTCTTTATCTTTCTATTAGAGGAACTCTTGGCCATCAATTGGGGGAGGTATTTTTCTTTTTCTGGATTGAATAACTTTATAAACTTTTGAGTGATTTGCATTTGAGAGCCCTAAGACACGGCTTTTAGACTGGGAAGCTTTCATTTTCTACTCAAGATAACGTTGGTAGCTAAGATAATTTGCCATTAGAGCTCTGAATTATATTTGGACTTTCCAATGTTACAGTAGTAAAGAAGGAGATTAGTTCCCAACCAAGGTCCATGTCACTCTTTATCTCTGTGGGTGACTCACTTTGAAATACTTTACCCACATGACTGAGAAAAAATGGTCTCCTATCACATTTACCCTGTTTACAGCAGTTGCCCAGGCAGCAGTCTCTCCCCATGTGATTCAACAGAAGTCAGGTCCAGAAGTCTGCAGAAAGACAGACTTTACTGTTTCTCCTGTAGAGATCACAGAGTGTGGCAATGCTGAAACATGGAATACTAGGAATTATATGCCACCTGTTTCTCTTCTTGGTTGGGGGAAGAAAGTGTTTTGAATGGCAGATGGGCAAAGTCTGGGAGCAACAGACACAGGCCGCTGTCTACTGGTTTTGAGAAGTTTAAACTGTGGGTTTAAACTTTTGAAAATAAAGAACAAGGTGTCACTTGGCTCCTCTTTGTCCCTGAGATAATTCCACATTGATGAGGCAATAGCCACAGAGCTCAGCACATGAATAAACTAAGGGAGGAAGGGGCATCAAAACCAAACCAAACAAAACCAAAGCCAAAAGCTATTATTCCCATCAGGGGCCTGGCATGATGGTCTACGATGCCAGTCAGTTGTCCACCATGATGACCGAAGTATGGGAAAAATCAATGACAAAGACAAAGGTTTGCTTCAGCTGACATTGCTGGAGGATTCACTTCCTGGATAACTGGCCACAATGCTTTTGGGTTTGGTGGGGGAAGGCAGTGATCTTTAGCAGGAAGCATGTGACAGAGCCATACTGCTCTATTGGTTTCAAGCTTGGCCTGAAGAAAACCTAGTCCTGGATGGAGGGGGAGGACCTTGGACTTCCCACAGGGTAGGGAACCCTGACTGCTCTTTGGACTGGAGAGGGAGGGGAAGGGGGATGGGGGAGTGGGAGAGAAATGGGAGGAGGGGAGGAGGTGGAAATTTTTAATTAAATAATAAAAAAAATTAAACAGGCAAAAAACCCCAACATCAATACTTAAGAGACAGTGTTCTACAATCTCCTTTAAAGGCACACCCCTAATAACTCAAAGACCTCCTACTTGGCCTCATCTCTTAACGTTTTTACACAGTTAATCATTTCAGCATTCTGTGGAGCAAGCCTTGAACACATGGGCCTTTGGTTGATATTCCACATCCAAACTATACCATGCATTCACAAGGTAATTGAAGGATATGGAATGGTGGTACTGTTCACAGTGATGCAGGGAGGACAAAGGGAGCTAACAGGTGTGAGCAAGCAGTTGACAAGTCGCAATATGAATGACCAGGTAGGAATTAATCGCTCCTCCCTCCAAAGAAGCAGGTAAAAATGAGTGTCAACATGTGGCACGAGAAACATTGAATGGAGCTCTATGAAGGGAACTGTGACCAATGTGAGAAATAAGTCTCGGGTGCACTATACCTCATGAGAGTACAAGTGAGTGAAGGCAATGCCTGCTAGGTGGCCATTGACTCCTGGGCTTCAGTGCTTGTACTCTACCAGAAGTAAGAGGACACAATTTTTTTTAAACTCATATATAAATACTAGAATTAATAGAGTCTAAACTAATCCTTTAACATAATCCCTTTTGAGGAGTTGGAAGAATGAGATAAGTAGAAAGCACAAGTATTTTTTGGGAAAGGGTTCTTTATGTACTTAATTCATGGTCTTTGCTAAAATAAAAACAAGTCTTTTCCTTGCTTCTTGCTAAATATTCTCAGCACTCTACTACCTTGGTCTTCCTGCTCTGACCTTTTCTGTTTGTTCCTCTTCCTTTCAGGCTTTTCCTTGGGTTCCACTGTGCAGTCTGAAACCAAGGGAATCTGGATGTGGTGTGTGCCTCACCCCACCAAGCCAACCCATACCCTGGTCCTTCTGGACACAGAGGGTCTTGGTGATATAGAAAAGGTAAGGAAGAATCTTACCGGATGTAATGATTTCTTGCTCTAAATTCTCAGATTAACTCATCCTCTCTATGAGCTTTTCTATGCTGTTTTGTTATTAATAATTTTGACTCTCTTTCTGGCAGACAGTGTTACTGTGGTTGTATGTATATGTTGGCATATTCTTTTGCTATTGCAGTAATTCATCTTCTAGAAGGCAACTATATGGAAACTGATAGCTACCAAATGTATCTCTGCATTTTGTCAGAAGCACAGTGACGAATTGTACTTAACTGAATAAGATTTGTGTCTATAAGTGTGACAAAACTCATCAAGGCGTAACTGCCTACTTATCATTACCTACTGTGTTCCAGACATCTAGGAAATGTTTTATATGCATTGAATATTTTGTCATTTTACCAGTCAGTTCTGGGAACCAAATCCAGAACCTTGTGCAAGACTGTTCAGCTTCCTACCACTGACTTATATCCTACCTCTGACAGGTTACTTAGGTAAATAAGCTATTATACATTGAGAGGGGTCAGTGTAAGTGTGAGCAATGAGGACTGGATGTAGAATTGTGTTCAAATTTTGTTATTTCTCTCAGATCCACTAATAATATATCTGAACGTATGAAGGAACATTTGGATGAATGAATGAATGAATATTATACTCTTAATTACCCATGTCCTTATGTGTCCTCTAGGGTGACCCTAAGAATGACTCATGGATCTTTGCCCTGGCTGTGCTTTTAAGCAGCACCTTTGTCTACAACAGCATGAGCACCATCAACCACCAGGCCCTGGAGCAGCTGCAGTATCCTTCCAGGGACCAAACTAACACGTTCCCTTAACTAGAGCAGGAAGGCATCTTACTTGTTGTTCTCTTGTCCAAGTCAAAAAGTCTTGGTTGACTTTGAGTAGACACAGGACAAAGGGGAAGAGTTTTAATAACTGACTCGACATGATATCCAGAAGGTATTTTGTTTCATATCCTTAGCTACAATTCCAGTTATGTGACTGAATTAACACAGCTAATCCGGGCAAAGGCCAGTCCCAGGGAGGATGAAGTAAAGGACTCCAGTGAGTTTGTGAGCTTCTTCCCGGACTTTGTCTGGACTGTTCGGGATTTCACTCTGGAGCTGAAGTTAGATGGACGCGTCATCACAGCGGATGAGTACCTGGAGAATGCCCTGAAGCTGATCCAAGGTATCACTGTGTAAAGAAAGTTTCAACAGGGATGTAGACTTCACTAAACGCTGCTCAGCACTTGACATCTCTAGATTGCACTGAAACCCTTGTTAATGGTCATGACAATTGGCATGTAACCATAATTTTGGCAATCATTATTACTTGAAAATATTCAGAATTAAGATTTAAACTTACTTTATCTTAGAATATATCATATTAAGTACTTTTAGTATTACAATTTAAAACAGAAACAAAAATAGGTAAGGATTACGGTCAAGGCGACTACTTCCTGAGCCTTATTTATTTGTTAATATAATTGTTTTTCATAGCCTACTTTGAGAAAACCTGGTTCATCAAATAAATAAGTGAATAAAAATCTTAAAATTACAGGGAAATCTACTGACAATATTTTAAAAAATCTTTCTCACTTGATTATTTTACTAGCTCAAATAGTTATACCATGTCGTGGATTTCTTTTAGTGCATGGGGGTGGGGGAAGAAGATGTATGTCTCCACTAATGTGCAATACTCCATCATTCACTGAAATTTCACCTTCTTGCCTGATGCAATATGGTGGCATGTTAACACTGCAAATTCATTACATGGATTATGTTCAGTGGGACAGATAAGTACCTAAAATCAATATTGTTATTCATTTATCTATTATCTAGACAAATATTGATGTTAAATAGCTAATTTATCTCATCGAGATTCCCTGGAAAATAATGTCAAGTCCAATGTAATGACAAAGTAGTAAGGTCTCCAAATGCACTCGTTACTTTAGAGCTGTTGGCACAGTCATTCAGATGACCTGGAGCTGCATCCTGGAAAACATTCTCGGAAAGTCTTTAATCATCTTACCTTCCAGCTGCCCCATCACTGAGTGCCCCCCTCTTTTACAGGAAACAATCCCCAAATCCAAAAGTCCAACACGACTAGAGAATGTATCAGATATTTCTTTCCAGTACGGAGGTGCTTTGTCTTTGACCGGCCTATAAGGGACAAAAGTTTACTATCTCATATTGAAAAAGTTCCAGAAAACGAACTGGAATGGAATTTCCAGGTGGAATCAAAAAAGTTCTGTTCCTACATCTTCACCAATGCAAAGACCAAGACGCTGAGAGGCGGGATTACTGTCACAGGAAACCGTGAGTTTCTTTTGTAGCAGGCACGTCCCTGTGGCTTAGAATATTCAATGAAGTGATGATTCTTTTGTGGTCTTGAAACATTTGTATGCATATATAAAGGAATATGGAGGAAACAAATGTTCAGATCACACATATGAGTTTCGTTCTTGAACTTTCTGAATATGAGTGTTTATTGAAGCCTAGCTTGTGTTACACAGGTAATACCATAAAGATGTCCAGATGAGTGGACAGAAATTTGCAAGATGACTTAGAGTCCCCCTGGAAGAGTGGCTCAGTTTGACTATACAGATTACTTTGGGGCTGACACTGGCCGGAACACAGCAGGTCAAGGGTCCCATTCAATTAGAAAAACAAGTTTAAACATTCTAAGCGCCATAGACATTCTGCCTGTGTAACCATGTTTTGTCTCTGCTCAAATGGGTTCATACTTGGTTTCATGTTCTGTATTCTGTCTTCAAACTTTTGACTTTTTTTTTTCTGAAGGGACTTGAATTTTCATTTGCAACTTGATCTCACAAAAGAAATTTGCTTTCTTATTCTAACACACTCTTCTTTTAATTATTTGGTACTGTATTTTTTTTCCCTCCAAAAAAGTCTTGAAACCTCTTATAATCAGTGATTATTTTTCGTGTATTGAATTTGGAAACTGCAAAGGAAAGAAGTCAGTTTTATTAAATAGCTATTGATTCTGAGAGGCCATGAAAAGAGAACGAAAGATACGGAAGAGGTTAGAAGAGAAGAGAAATTCACGTTGAATAGAATTTTGTTGCTTTCGATAACATTAGGCCTAAAACTTATAAATAACAGTTAGTGAGAATGGACCAGTTCTTAACGATATTTTTCTTAGGACTGGGGACTCTGGTGAAGACCTACTTGGATGCCATCAATAGTGGGACTGTGCCTTGCTTGGAGAATGCAGTGATGACCCTGGCTCAGCGTGAAAACTCAGCAGCTGTGCAGAAGGCAGCTGACCATTACAGTGAGCAGATGGCCCAGCAACTGCGGCTCCCAACAGACACTCTCCAAGAGCTTCTGGATGTACATGCAGACTGTGAGAAGAAAGCCATTGCTGTTTTCATGGAGCACTCCTTCAAGGACGATGAGCAAGAGTTCCAGAGGAAACTGGTGGTAACACATCTTAGCACTTAGCTTGCCTGATCCTTGCCCTTCTGATACAACCCTTAGATTCCACTTCTTTAAATCTCAAGCTCTGAATCTTTCTCATTGAAATTTTTATGGAAAACTTAACTCTTTGTATTAGACTTTTCCCTTTCTTGAAGCAATAACATTTTATTATTTTTATTGCTATGAAACAAGATATCATGTACTTAGTACCTTAAAACAGCATGCATTTTGTTATCTCAAAGTTCAAAAGAGAGGTGAAGCAAGAGTATGTGGGTCTCTGCTTGGTTCACTGAAAATAGAAAATGTGCTGTCTGATTGATTGAACACTGATCTATAGGTTTGGGCCAAAGCTTTTTCCCTTAGCAAAGCACAAAGAATCACTGCATTCTATTTTTCTAGTTGTTCTGATTTCTTTTCCAGCCACAAACAGTCAAAACTTAAATTCTGAAGGGCTTGGGTGGCTAGATCTCCTTTGTGTTATGTAATATAATGTCACCATAGGATTACTACCCAGCACAGTCACCAGTCCAGGCTGATAAAAGCATTGATGCCAAAAAACAACTCTCAGGGGATTACCATGACCTATCAGACCAAAAGCAGCTTCCCTGAGAGTTTCTGGTCTTCCATCTATCTGACATTGAACCTTGAAAGACAAAAGTCTTTTAGTTCGTATTGAGGAAATTAATTAGGATTATCACTTATGAGCACAAACAAACACGTAAAGAAACAAACACACATGTTCTGGCATACCGACACTCAAGTTATCACTGAAAGAATTCATGAGGGTTCAAAACTCTTCTAAGAGTACAGTTATCTCAACTCTGAAGAATTGGTTTTTCAGCTACATCAACCTCCATTTTCAGAGGGAATAGTCTTATGTCTTCCAACTAGATTTAACAGCTGCTGGGTATGAACCCAAGGAAGCTGGCAGACTTTCCAGAAATTAACACACAGAATTAACTAGGTTGGGATTCCTGACCCTCCTCTTTTCCCAGTCCACTCTGGGGCCGTCTCATTGGTTCATTCAGAAAATCACAGTAGGACCTTCTCTCTTAGGGTTTGTATTGCTGTGAAGAGAGACCATGATCACAGCAGCTCTCATAAAGGAAAACATTTAATTGAGGGTTCCCCACAGTTTCAGAGGTTTAGTTCATTATCATCATGGTGCGAGGCATGGTAGCATGCAGGAAGACATGATCCTGGAAAAACAGCAGAGGGTTCTACATCTTCATCTACAGGAAACAGGAAGTGAACTGTGATATTGGGCGTGTCTTGAGCGCCAGAGACCCCAAAGCCCACTTCCATAGTGATATACTTCCTCTGACAATGCCATATCTGTTCCAACAAGTCACACCTCCTATTAGTGCCACTCCCTATGGCCAGTTTTTTTTTTTTTTCAAACCACCACACCTTACTTGTAACAGCTTTGTTCTTCCTTCCCTCTTACCCTGCAGGCTGTCATAGAAGAAAGGAAGGAAGCTTTCATGCAACAGAATGAAACGGCATCTGTCAGTCACTGCCAGGCTGAGCTGGACAAGCTTGCAGCGTCCCTGAGGAAGAGTGTCTCAAGTGGAGCTTTCTCTGTTCCTGGCGGACACAGTCTCTACATAGAGGCCAGGAAGGAGGTGGAGCAGAACTATGAGCGAGTGCCCCGGAAGGGAGTAAAGGTGAGAAATGACAGAAACAATGGCTTACGGAGTTCAGCTGGAGTGGTAGCTACTAGGTACTGGTGTCATTAATCAAGGTGAAGACAAGCTCATGGTTGGCAGACCCTGAGCATTCAGTTCTGGCACGAGAATCATTTCAGGGTGACTTGGCTAGATTTTCCAATTTATATATATCAGAATATGTAAACTAAGTAGCTGTGTTTCTCTCTCTCATGCACTGGACAAGTGTAATGTGCCAGTGCCCTAACACATTGCCTACGTCCACACTACCATTCATCGATAGATTTGGCAGATCAGCTATCAGAATCCCAGAATCCTGTTTTTTTTTTTTTTTGAGGAATCTTTATTTTGTTATGTATAATGATTGTAATCAGTTTTCATTTCACTAAGAGATCTACAAAGTTTTTTGGCAACTCAATCAAAATGTCTGAGCTTATTATAATAAGCATGGCCACAAGAGTGAGACGACACCTCAGTGTGGTTTTAGTTTATTTCATGAAGGATTAATAAAACTGAGTACAAATGCTTGTTGGCCATTTGAATTTCTTATTTTGAAAATTATAATTCAGGGCAATTGCATGTTATTTCAAGCATGCTAGTTTTCCCTATTGTATTATTTGAGTTCTTCATTGTCTTCATATTTTAACTCCTTACCAGTATGGCTTTCAAACTTTTTCTCTCATTTGATATGTCCTCTTTGATTTGATCAAGTGCTTCCTTTACTGTACAGGAAGTTTATGGTTGGCTATAGTCTCACTTATCTATTTGTCTATGATTTTGGTACTAAATCTAAAATACCATCATGAATCCAATGCAATATGGCTCCCCCCAACTTTTATTCAAATATTTTTTCATCTATCCCCATGTTTTAAGAATTTTAAAATACCAGGTCTTAGGTTTAATCCATTTTTAGTTCTTTTAGGTGGAAAATATAATACAGAGATGTAATTTCATTATGTCTTGTCTCTCTCAGTTGTCTTATATTGGTTTATATATCTGTTTTTATGCAAGGACCATGTTGTTTTTAGTACTTACTTATAAAAGTACATTATATTATTTTGTCTACTTAGCATGTCTATCTATCTATTATCTATCTATCTGTCTGTCTGTCTATACTCTATATGCTATCTATTTCATATCCATATGATGAATCACTATTCAGCCTTAAAAATGCTCACAAGTATGAAAATATGAATGGATCTAGAAGAAAGTATATTCATGCAAATAAACCACGCACAGGAAAACAAATGCTGCATGTTGGGGCTCACTTTCAATGGCATCATAGAGAGAGAGAGAGAGAGAGAGAGAGAGAGAGAGAGAGAGAGAGAGAACAACAAAAAAGGATAAACTAATATTAACTGTGTTATTGCTGTTCTAAGGCCTTGAAGAGGTACTATGACCAAGGCTAGTCTTATAAAGGAAAGTATTCACAGGGGCCTTGCTTATAGTTTTGTGTGTAGACCCAAAAATGTGAGCCTATTCTACCTTGTCTGAAGGTTTTGGACATTAGGATGGCCCATAGAAGTAGATCTGCTCCACCCTAACCTAAGGTCATAGAATTCATGCATACTTCTACTTCCTCTTTTGAAATAGGAGGTTGACTTAGGGAGTGGCTGCCTACAGAACACTTGGTCTATGCTGTGTATATTTCCCCAAACATCCAATACTTTCCTCAGGAAATAATAGCTCAATGTCTAACGTATTGAAACCAGTAACAGTACATGTTTTCCTTTGTATCACGTTAAAGCAGTCTTCTGCCTTCTTCCCCCATTTTGTATCAGGGCATAAAAGTGTATGAAAACAAATGTGGACAAACTCAGCACTCAAAATTCATCATTCAGTATTGCTGAGTTGTCTTTCTATACTATCCTGCATCTCTCTGTTTTTTTTTTTCTTCTCTGTTCCTCTTACCTAACATTTCTAATTCTCATGCCCCTAACCTGGAACATACAAACCTGCTGCACCTAGGATTGTGGCAAAAGTTACCCCAAAAAGATGGTTCACGACTTATGGCAGCCCAATGTGGTACTTAGGACAGTTTGGAGGAGTAACACATAGTCATCATGGTGGGAAGCAGACAGGCATGGCACTGGAGCTGAGAACTTCACATTCTGTGCACAAGGAATAGGCAGAGAAAGAGACTGGGACTGGTGTGGACTTTTGTAATCTCAAAGCTCAGCCCCAATGACATACTTTATCCAACAAGGCCACACTTCCTAATCCTTCCCAAATAGTAGTACCAACTGGGGACCATTCATTTAAATATATGAGCCTATGGGACCCATTCTTATTGAAACTGCCACATTAACACAGAGTACAATGGTGATTACTGTGACTAAAAATAAAGAAAATAGTGAGACATTCATCAAGACATAGGAACATATAACTATAAGACATATTGTTTAGAAAGACAAATAGTGAGTATGCATAGAATAATCTGATATATATCTAAAAGCTAAAAATGTTGATTTCAAGTGTTATTACAACACAAAGGTAATTATTTGAGGCAATTGGTATATACTTTTTTTCAACTATAATAATTACTTAATATATAATTGATGTGGGATTCCATTCTGGATGCTGAATATCATTGGTTAATAAGGAAACTGGCTTGGCCTGATAGGGTAGAGTAGAGCTTAGTGGAGAAAACTAAACTGAATGCTTGGAGAAAGAAGGAAGGCGGAGTTAGAGAGAAACCATAGAGCCTCTGTCAGAGACAGAAATGCTGAAACCTTGCTGGTAGGCCATGAGCCTCGTGGTAAAATATAAAATAATGGAAATGAGTTAAATTAAGATGTATAAGCTAGCCAATAGGAAGTTAGAGCTAATAGGCCAAGCAGTAATGTAATTAATACAGTTTCTGTATTTCAGTTCTTGGCAGGCGGGACCAACAAGCAGCCTCCTTAATACACATAATGCATTAAAACTTTGTGTGTCTTAATACCATAATAAAGCCGTATAAAAAGAAAACTAAGAATGCTTCCAGAAATACCAGGCTAAGCATTCTAAGATAGAAAGTGACATTTCTGTATATGTTGTCTTAGCTGTAAAGTCTGGAATACCCATGAAGGTAGGAGACAAAATATTTCAAACATGGTAACCAATGGAAACTGTGCGTCTGTGGAACTGCATGAAACTGCTTTGTAACTGTGGTTGGAACTGTAAATTAGGGCAGCTGGTAGGAAGCATTTCTGGGAAGAGAGGCAGTGAAGCTAGTAAGGAGGCTGAGGCAGAGGGTTTTTGAATCTGAAAAAGCTTGTACTTTCATTATGGCAATGGAATTAAATGGACCTTGTGAGACAAGACTCAAAAAATTAGGAGTTTTATTTATCAATAAGTACCTCAGCAGAAGACTTAATCTTTACTGCCTAAATTGTATTTTCTCTTCTTGGGTCCCCAGGCAAATGAGGTTCTCAAGAGCTTCCTACAGTCACAGGGTACTATAGAGAACTCCATCCTGCAATCAGACAAAGCCCTTACAGATGGACAGAAGGCCATAGCAGGTAGGGTAGAGTGTCCAACTGTTAGAGAGGAGGGTGTTTTATGCAAAGCCCTCTGACTGGTGGAGAGGTAGATCCTTCTGGAATAAGGCACTTCCTCCTGCTGGGTGTTTGACATCTCCTAGATGTACAAACACATAGGGTGTTGGTGTTGTATTTTGTGTCCAGTTAATTGGTGCCTTTCCAACATGTTAGGAACCATGATGCTCCTGGCCTGGCTAATGGGAGTACTCACATGGTTCCCTTTGAGCCCTGGATAGTATAGCTACACTTTGACTGTGATTTCTTTCCTCTCTCGAACATCCGTGGAACAGCTGAGAGGACAAAGAAGGAGGTGGCTGAGAAGGAACAAGAGCTGCTGAGACAGAAACAGGAGGAGCAAGAGCAACTGATGAAAGCTCAAGAGAGAAGCTTCCAAGAAAACATTGCTAAACTTCAAGAGAAGATGGAGAAGGAAAGGGAGACTCTTCTGAGTGAGCAGGAGAAGATGCTAGAGCACAAGCTGAAGGTGAGTGCAGATGGGGTTTGTCAGTGCCAGATAGTGTTGTGACTTCCCAACTAGGGAACTGTCAGTCTCAAACTGTAACTTTAACTGTTAATCTTGCATCAAAATTCACATGGGCCTTACTGAAGCTCTGAGCACATAAGATGCCAGTATCTGTGTAGGGTTAGACTTCAAGTATATAAATAATATCCCCAGGGTTCTGAGTTGCTGTTTGTTGAAATTCTAGGATGGTCTACTTGGGCTGCAGTTGACCCTTTCCAATAGTCTTTAGGATTCTAGGCTTATTCTTCAAAGAAAATGAGGTGGATCCATCTAGTGTGAATATATCAGTTGTGGTGCGGGACAATATTTATATTCTGTCAATTGTATTTTAAATAAAAGCTGATTGGCCAGTATCCAGGCAGGAAATATAGGCAGGACAACCAGACAGGAAGTAGAGGCAGGTCAATGAGAAGAGGATAAGTCTGGGAAGGAGGAAGCCCATTCCTCTCCAGTCCTGCCCAGCCACAGTAGAAGGAAGATGTGATCTGCCCCACTGAAAAAGGTACCAAATCATGTGGCTAACATAGATAAGAATAATGGGTTAACATAAGTTATAAGAGTTAATAAGAAGCCCGAGCTAAGGGGCCAATCAGTTTATCATTAATATATACCTCTGTGTGATTGTTTTGGGTCTTAACAATTGTGGGAACAGGGCAGGACAGTAAACCTCAGACAATATCGTTTTAGCCCAGTATAAAACAGAAGAGGAGGATGGGATGGGGAGATGGCTCAGTCACTGAAGTTCTCCTTGTACATGTATGAGGAACTAATTCATATCTTCAGAATCCATGAAAAAAACCTAGAAGACGTGACATTTATCAGTGACCTTCAGGAAAAAGATAGGAGGACCCCTGAGCTTTCTAGTTAGCCAGCCCTGAGAATCAACTAGCTATAGAATTAAGGAGAGATTTTATCTTTAAAATGAGGCTGTAGAGTTGGCTCAGAGCATTTATTGTTCCTGCTGAGGACCCAGGTTTAGTTTCCATCAATCACATGGCACCTTATATTGTCCAGAATTAGAATTCCAGGGGATCTGATATGCTGTTTTGATATCCATGGGCAGTAGGCACACACATGGTACATATACATGTAAGCGAAATATTCAAACATGTAATGAAAAAAATACATTTAATAAAAAATAAGGAGGAAGCATTTGAAGAACATACACGGCATCAACCTATGGCCTCCATAGATACGGACAAACGCATACATTTGTATGCATTTACTCATGTGCTCACACATGCATTCAAAAAGAGAAATGAATTCATTAAATTGAAAATGAAATATAATAAAATGATAGGATAAAATAGAACATGGCACAATCTCATAAATTGCACTATTTATTTATGCCTGTTTGATTCGTCTTGTAAAATAAACTATATGTCCTAGCTTAGAGTGTTCTATACAGATCAGGATAGCCATAATTCATGAAATAATCCAAGTGACACCTCCTTAGAATTGAGAGTAAGTTTTAGTTCACCTGCCTTCTGCAATCTCTTCAAAAGGGAAATTTTTTTTGTGTGTATTGGGACAGTCTCCATGGGAAGATACTGAGAAATTCTCCCTAAATATGTGTAAACTGAGGATATTCTTCTTTTTAGGTATAAATGTCTTAAAATATCAAAGACCCTCCTTAGGTGGTAGTGAAATAGATAGTGTAAGTAAATTAAAGTTAAATGCAAAATTCTGCATGTGAGTAATGGAAGATTTTTCTTTTTACAGATCCAAGAAGAATTTCTTGTTGAAGGATTTAAAAAGAAGTCTGAAATGTTAAGGAATGAAATAAGTCATCTGAGAGATGAGATCGAGAGAACTAAAGAGAAATCCTCACTGTTTGCACAAATTCTTGACACAGTGGGCAATGTGTTCCTTATTGTTTTACCAGGAGCTGGTAAATTATTGGGTGCAGGGATGAAAGTTCTCAGGTCATTTATGAAATAGCCTGGGAGTTCCTGGGAAGGGATTTATAAAGCTATGATTCTATTATTTTGATACCACAACTGTATGCCTTGTTATTAAAACTGCATGTGCTACTTTAATAAGCAGTGCTATATAGGAGGTCTGAACTCCCACTATTGCTAAATAATCAAAGAGACACCACCTTATTGGAGTTGAGAGTATTATTTCATTAGCAGTTACAATCAAGATTAAAACTACAAATCATTGGCTCAAAAATACAAGAGAATATCATCCATAAATCCCATCAAATTTCATTGACATAATCCATATAGTAAAGTGGAAAACCAGTCAGAATATAGTGAAATTATTTCTAGAAAGGATGTGAGTAAGTAAAAAAAAAAAGGTCCAATGGAGAAGTGTGACAATTGTACCTCAGTTATACAAATAATTCATTGTGAAGAACTCCTGTAAAAATTAACAAGTAGATTTTTTTTTTTAGGACAAAGTATGAGAAAAATGTTAGGCTGTTTGGTAATAAAAGCTGTGCAGATTAAAATTTGTGAATTTTTTGTGTCACCTTTGTTATGTGACAGGAATCTGGTCCATAAGGGGTCTTTGAAATGGAGAGTGACTACTTTTTCCCAGAGAGACCAAGAATCCTGACACTGAGTGTTTTTAACTAGTTTGGAGTAGGGATATGGATGAATTTAAAACCTTGGGATATTACAAACAATGCTGCTATAAACATAGTAGAGCATATACTTTTGTTGTATGATAAGGCCTCTCTTGGGTATATTCCCAAGAGTGGTATTGCTGGGTCCAGGGGTAGGTTGATCCCGAATTTCCTGAGAAACCTCCACACTGCTTTCCAGAGTGGTTGCACAAGTTTGCATTCCCACCAGCAATGGATGAGTGTACCCCTTTCTCCACAACCTCTCCAGCAAAGGCTATCATTGGTGTTTTTGATTTTAGCCATTCTGACAGGTGTAAGATGGTATCTTAAAGTTGTCTTGATTTGCATTTCCC